>NC_138378.1:13920893-13992517 GCF_054177405.1 Leptonychotes weddellii | reverse complement strand
GCGCCTGGGTGGCTCAGTCGGTTGAGCGACTGCCTTCGGCTCAGGTCATGATCCCAGGGTCCTGGGATCGAGTCCCACATCGGGCTCCCTGCTCTGCGGGAAGCCTGCTTCTCCCTCTCCCACTCCCCCTGCTTGTGTTCCCTCTCTCGCTGTGTCTCTCTCTGTCAAATAAATAAATAAAATCTTTAAAAAAAAAAAAAAAAGAAAGAAAACCTTTAAAAAAAAAACAACTGTTTGGGCCGCCTGGGGGGTGCAGTCACTTAAGCGTCCAGCTCCTGGTTTCGGCTCAGGTCATGATCTCAGGGTCGTGAGATTGAGCCCTACATTGGGCTCTGCACTCAGCACACAGTCTGCTTAAGACTCTCTCCCTCTCCCTCTGACCTTCCCATTAAATAAGTAAATAAATAAATTTTTAAAAAAAACCTGTTTGCTGAAGTGTGATATATATATATACAGAAAAGTGTATAATTACATGATGTACAATTTTTTAAGTGTATAACTTGATAAATATTACAAAGTGCACTCATCTATGGAACCAGCACCCAGATCAAGAAACAGAACATTGCCAATGCCCCAGAAGCCCCTCACGAGCCATGGTTACTTCTCCAAGAGCAGCATCATCCTTTTTTTTTTTTTTAAGATTTTATTTATTTATTTGACAGAGAGAGACACAGTGAGAGAGGGAACACAAGCAGGGGGAGCGGGAGAGGGAGAAGCAGGCTTCCCGCCGAGCAGGGAGCCTGATGCGGGGCTCGATCCCAGGACCCTGGGATCATGACCTGAGCTGAAGGCAGCCCCTCAACGACTGAGCCACCCAGGCGCCCCAGCATCATCCTGACTTCTAACACCACAGGTTGGTTTTGGCTCTTTCACACTTTTGTATACATAGAATCATCTACTATATATTCTCCAATGTCGACTTCTTTAACTCAACATTCTGTTTTTGAGTCTCATTCACACTGATTGTTTTAATGAAGTTCATTCATTCTCAAAGCTTTATTGTCTTACATATCATAACTATACTGCTGATGAGCATTTGGGTAGTTTCCGGTTTGGGGATATTATAAAAAGCTCTGCCAAAGACATTCTTGTATGTGTCTTTTGTTGACCATTGTGCACTTTTTTCTGGGCACAAACCTGGGGGTGAAATTGCTGGGTCATTAAGGGTATGTATTTAAAGTCCTTTTTTTTTTTTAAGATTTTATTTATTTATTTGACAGAGACACAGCGAGAGAGGGAACACAAGCAGGGGGAGTGGGAGAGGGAAAAGCAGGCTTCCCACTGAGCAGGGAGCCCGAAGCAGGGCTCGATCCCAGGACGCCGGGATCATGACCTGAGTCGAAGGCAGACGCTTAACGACTGAGCCACCCAGGTGCCCCTAAAATGCTTTTTAAATGGATTAAACATGATGTAGACTGGAAAGGTTAACATAGATTATCCTTCAGCAGGAAGCAACGTCCTGAAAAAATGAGGCTCAGAACTAAAATATTTTGGGAAGAAGGATGGTGGGAAAACTGCTGATTAACGGTCTATCTGGCTCACATTTATATTCCCCAAATGTAACATTTGCTAAGTAAATGTATGAAGGGCAGACAGCACCCAAGACAGAAGAGGGAGAGGTGAAAAAGGCCTGGAACTCAGTAAGCATTCAATAAATGCTGGCTATTAAAATTAACCTCCTTAAGGGTCATTGGCCAATGGCTCACTAATACCACCTTTCATATATTGTCATTATTTCTTTGATTCTAAGACACACATTTTCAAGACCTCTGAAATTAAGATACGAATAACAACCAATGGCAAGTCAGTTAAATTCTGACATATTTTATCTCTCTTGATGGTATATAAAATGCAGTTGTGACTTGGAATTGAAAGGCTCTTAGACCTATTACAGAACAGGAACTGAATAGCCCTACATGCTGGGAACTGTCCGTGGTGCTGACCCAAGTGCTGAGGCCTTGGCTTGCCTGGGGCAGAGGTAGCAGCTCACAGGGAAGGGAGATCTCAGAACAAAGTAACCCCCACCCCATGTTTGTTTTTAAGCCACAATTCCTTTCCACGGGCTTAATGATGTCTCAAATTCCACCCTTCCACAAAAAGACAGGAACTCCCACTTACTGAGCTCCCAGAGCTCAACCTACGTTACCTCATTTAATCCTCACAACCACTATTGTCTCGATTTTCAGAAATGGACGTTGACTCAGGGAGGTTAATGAACCTGCCCAAGACGGCAAAGCTGTTAAGTGGGAGAATGATCTTAGTTCAATGCAGACCAGAGTGGAATTTGCCCTTTAGGCTGCTTTACATTGGAGGGATGAGAGGAGAGAGCTGTGTGTGAATTCCTCAGAACTTTTTCCAAGAGGATACGAAGGGTGAAGAGGGAGAGGTCATAAAGACACAGAGTGAAATTGATGGGAGCAAGGAAGGCAAAGGGCACGTGATAACAATCTGAGAACACTGGAGAGGAAGAGTCTAAAGATTTTGAGAGAATTGAGAGTAAAGTATCTGAATGTGCTTTCTAACTCTAAAGAGTTCTGCCCCTGGAAGGAAATACTATTCTCATTTGTCCAATGAAATATGCATTTACTGAGCTCATTTCCTATCCCATGCTTTTCCTGGCCTTGGAGAGTAGAAGAAGACTTGGTCCTTAAGGAGCTTACAGTTGGTGGAGGGGGAGGGGAGAGATAACAGATAAGTAACTGTCATTCATTCAACAAACTCTTACCAAGTGCCTATTCAGTGCCAGGGCCTATGCAGGAGACTCATAATACAGATGAATTAAACCCAGACATTGTTGAAACTCCCAGTCTATGGGGAAACAGACAAGTAAATGGGCAATTATAACACAAGCTGTTATAATTACAACATACAATAGTTCAAGGACAGAGATATACACACAGTACTATGGGAACTGAGGAGTAATTAATACAGCACTGGAAGTAGAGGCAGTGCTTGGGTTTTAAGAAGAACGATTTCAATACTGAATTATACTTGGTTGCAAATAAAATCATAGCAAGATTTTATCATAGATGCAAGTGCTACCTTCTGGGAGTTTATAACCGAAAGCCATATTGACAAATACGCAGGGAGAAGGCAAAAAGGCAGAACCAAAATGTCAACTGAGGACAAAGAACTCTGAATGCAGAGTAAATGCATTTGGGGAAGGAGGGGTTCCTACACTTATCGGGGTGGTCAGGGAAAAGTCATTCACTCTACTCCTGCCAGAGGTGGAAGACTTTCTAGAGGAGAGGCATTTCAGCAATCATTGGAAGGAAGACAATTTACAGTCCCCACAAGTGACTGCCTTTCCCCAGGAAGCCGTTCCCAATAGCTCTTGGGACAAGCCGAGCAAGCTCTGGAAGAAGCTGGGTTGTGGGCAAAAAGGTAGAGATTACAATCCCATCTGGCACTAGGAATCCTCACAACTCACAGCATTCAAGGCTTCCAGAATCTGCCCCAAACCTACACTACTAGTCTTACATCATGAACACACCAGGTGTTCTGTCCACACTGGATTACTCATCATTCACCAAACACAGCCCTCGTACTGCCATCTTCTTAAGAGCACAGGCTTGAGAGCCAGAATGACTGGGTGGAGGACTTGCAGCATCCTCCTGCCACTTTCTGAAGAAAAGAAAGAAAGTTACTGAACCTCTCTGGGCCTCAGTCCCTTCAGAAAATGGAAATAATAGAATCCACTTCTCACTGTTGTAATATTGATCAGCTCTCATTGGGTTATGGTACAGTAACAAACGACGCCCAAATCTCAGTGGCTCACAGATTAAAGGTTTAGTGTTTGCTCACATGAAACATCCCTTCTGAGTTACTTGGGGCTCTATCCCATGAATTCTTCTGGAATCCAGGAGGAAGGAGCAAACCCTATCTGGGACATGCTAATCTCATGGCAGAGAGAAAACAGAAATGATGAAACCACGAGGTAGCTCTTCCAGAAGCTTTTCTCTATGTATATTTAAGCATTTTTAAGAATATACAAAAGGAGGGGTGCCTGGGTGGCTCAGTCGGTGAAGCGTCTGCCTTTGGCCCAGGTATGATCTCAGGGTCCTGGGATCGAGCCCTGCATCGGGCTCCCTGCTCAATGGAGAGCCTGTTTCTCCCTTTCCTTCTTCCTGCCACTCTGCCTACTTGTGCTCTCTCTCTGTCAAATAAAGATATAAAATCTTTAAAAAAAAAAAAAAAGAATATATAAAAGGATAGATAAGAAATATATCCCCTAAAAAATGAGAAAAGGGTAAGGGTACAGAGGAGGTGCGGGAGCTCTCCCCCCTGAATGCACACTGCAAAGAGAACCCATCAAGCCACCAAGTGATTTGTTATAACAAGGCAGTGTGTTAGCCTATTTTAGCACTGATTCACATTAATTGTGAAATAAATCCTCTCATGCCCCGTGCGGGGCTGACCTCGATGACAGAACATATGTAAAGTGACTGCCATGGTAAGTTAAAGGCACTCGGTAAATTATAGGCACTATTCTCAACAATATTCTGAGATGGATACCAGTGTCCCCAATTCCCAGAAACTCTCAGAAAACCAAGACTCTGAGAACTGAAGCAGTTTGCCCAAGGTCCCACAGCAAGTTAGTAGAGGGGCAGAATGCAAAACAAACCTGCCCCAACCACACGAAGAGCTGAGCACAAGTGTTCACAGCAGCATTATTCATAATAGTCAAAAAGTGGAAACAGCCCAAATGTCCATCAACTGATGAACAGTTAAACAAAATGTATTTTATATATATGTGTATATATATATGTGTGTATATATATGTGTGTGTATGTATATATGTATTTAGAAGAATGTTATATTATTCTGCCACAACAAGGAATGGAGATCTGATGAATGCTACAACACAGATGAACCTTGAAAACATGCAAAATCAAAGAAGCCACATGAAACATGAAACACCACATAGTCTATGACCATTTATATGAAATGTCCAGAATAGGCAAATCCACAGATAGAAAGATTAGTTGTTTCTAGGGGTAAGGGGAGACAGGAAAGTGAGTACTACTGGGTACAGGGATTTCTTTCAGGGTGATGGAAATGTCCTACAATCGGCTGTGGTGATGACCGTACAACGGTGAGTGTGCTAACAACCACTGAGCTGTCCACATTACACAGTGAATTGTATGGTCTGAGAGTTATAGCTCTCTTTCTCTATGTACCCATTTCCTTTCCCAGGCCCTGCTCTTATCCCTTATTCTACACTGACCCCCCCACACGGAGCCAGTAGCATGGGAGTGGGTAAGGCTTCTTCAGGTCAGCGCTGGCCTCCAACAGGGGCAGCAAAGGCCTCAGCTGAGCAAGAGGCCAGCATGGGAAGCCTGTTGCAAAGGCCAGGTGAGGCCTGGGCTGCGCCCTCTGGACCCTAGCCGTGCCATCTTCAAAGCACACCCATACACTCATAACCCCACAAAGGCACATGGATGATGACATGCAGTGGGCACATGGGAGAGAGGAGAAGGAATCTCCTAATCCCAGCCCTACCGGGGCAAGCCTGTTTGTGCCTCCACCTCCCCACTGGCACCTTCCACAGTCTACACATGGTCAGCTTGCTTCAGAGCCTCAGAAGGACTCAGAAGAATTAACTAGGATCAGCTGAGACCAGTTAGAACCATCTGGAACCACCGGCCCCACAAACCCCACCTTCAATGAGCTGTTCTCGGCACCAGAGGCTGCTGGTAAACCTGGCCTCAAGCTCTGGCTCAGCTCATCCAAATATCATGGCTGCTTAGCATCCAGGCCCCCTCCGCACTGCTCTGCAGAAGGGAAGCTAACCAGGAGCCCACTAGGGCTTTCCAGGCAAGAACGTCCCCCCACACTACGTCTCAGACTCCTCAGATAGAAGTGCTACCCTTTATCTTCCAACAGTTTAAACAAACGCCTCCCTTGATTTGCCCTTAGCAGAGCTACTGAGCATAGCTGGGCCCCATCCTGGCCAAGGAGCCTCAGTTTCCTTCCACTCCTTCAAATGAGGGCAAGGACCATGTCTGCCCTACAGAGGTGCCTGGCCCTCAGCAGGCACTCCATACACTTCAGGAAACCAAAGGCGGAGCTTCTAAATTCTAGCCCTGAGCTTCCCAAACTTTAATGTGCACATGAATCATCCAGGGATCTGGTTAAAATGCAGATTGGATTCAGTAGCTCCTGGGTGGGGTCTGCATTTCTATCTCCCAGGCGAGGTCCCTGCTGCTGGTATGTGGTCCACACTTTGAGTAGCACTTTGGCCCATTCTACTCACTCTTCTTGGATTTCTTCACCTTTCTTGATTGTGCAAGGAGCCTCTTGAGAAGCTGAAAAGAGCTATTCTCTTTTCCTTAGAAAAAAGTACCTGTCAGCACATATACACAGTACGGTGCATAAAATTTTGAGGTTTGCAGTCCAGTGAAAAGCCTTTCTTTTGGACAGACACACTTTAGTTCTCATAAAAAAGCAGATGCAGTAGGGGACAGAGAACAAAAAAAGCCCCAGCAGAGTCAGGACTCCTGGGGTCTGGTCCTAGCTCTACTACAGACTTTCTGCGTGACATCAGACAAGTTTCTACCCCTCTCTGAGCTCAGTTTTCCCACCAGGAGGGGGCTGGACTAGATTACAATGATAAATTGGTTTTCTCTTTTTTGCCAACTCTGATAGCTATTGCCTAAAATACTCTTGTGTTAAAAATTCTTAGACTGTGTCTGGACTTGGCAGAAAAGGGTGCTGAGATTGATTGGTGATGTCTGCCAAGGTCCCAGGCCTGGAGGCAATGGGCTTCCTGCCTGGAGGAGATGGGCTTCATGCCCATAACAGCCTACTCCCTAGAGTGCCTCCAGCTGTGACATTCCATAGCTCATTTAGAGTCATCCCAGACTGGGGAAAGAGAAGTCCGTGCTTGTCCTCGAGGGGGCAGGAAGGGATAATTCCTTAAGCCGCTGGCTTCTCAAACCTGCCGCCCTGCTGCCCCTTTGAGACACAGTAGCAGAATCCCCGTTCCATGGCAGAGAAGGACAGCATGTCCTTGCACTCCCATCCTGGACTATTTTTAACTCCAAGGACAGAGGCCCAGGCAGAAGCTGAAATACAGAAGGGCTGCGGCGGGCTACCCAGCCTCCTGACGGAGGGGAAGCCACCATCCTCCCATGGTTCCCAAGTTGCTGCATCGTTGGCCAAGCGAGAGTCAAAGCAGTCTGCCACGGGACAGGAGAACGTTCCTCCCCTCCCGTGTGAGTGAGGCTGTGCTCCTCCTCGGCGCAGCCACAGACCCTCTGCCAGTCCCTAACCCACCACACCCTGTATGTGCTCACTGATGCATCCTGTACACATATGTGAGCCAGCCTCGGCCAGTGCTGAGGACACAGCATGGAGCAAGGCAGATGGGGGCCCTGGTCCACCAGGCCCTTCCAGGACAGGGTGGAAGACAGACCCCAGTGTCGTAGCACAATTCCACAGTTACAACTGAGGGGACTGCACTGCAGTCACCTCCACATCTGTGAGCTCCTCAAAAGCTGGGATGTTTTTCATCTTTCTATCCCCGGAACCGAACACCTAACCTGGCACAGAGGAGGGTTCAGAGAATATTTGTTGATTGAAAGTATTACATAGGAGATATTTTCTGGAGCTTGAGGATCCTACAGGAGCCTACCTCAGACTGAATGAGATCCAATCATTCATTTGCTGACTCAGCAAGTATTTTTCTGAGCACCTTCTCTATGTCAGGGCCTGTCCTAGGCACTGGAGCTAGACAGCGCAGGGAATAAAATAAGGGACACAAACAGCCCTCCTGAAGCTCTAATCCGGGAGAGGGAAGGAAACATTGAACCACCCAAATACACAAAGATATAGAGGGTGCTAGAAGGTGATGAGTGGAGGGAGGGGTGGTCAGGGAGACCTCATTATAATATGCAGGTAAAGACCTGAAGGAGGGAAAGGAACAAGCCAGATGGATACCTGGAGGCACAGAGCTCCAAGCACACAGACCCTGAGGCAGACATATGTCAGATCCGTCCGACAAACAAGGAGGCCAGAGCGGCTGGAGCGGAATGAGCACGGGAGAGCGGTACGAGGTGAAGTCTGAGATGATGCAGCAGGTGAAGAAGGGCAGACTTTGGCAGACAGACACAGCTTGCATCAGGCCAGGCATGCAGTGGACAGAAACAATGGGTGGTGGTGGAGGTGGTGATAATGATGATGTTAGAAGCAGCCAGCACTCACTGGACAATGATCATATGCCAGGTGCTGGGCTACACAATGAACATGGATTCATTTATTTAATCCCTACAACAACCCATGAAAGAGCCCCTATCTTATCCCCATTTTACAGATGGGGAAGCTGAGGTTCAACAAGATTTATGTAGCTTGGAGGTGGCAAGGCTAGGTCAAAAATGCTGGCAGTCTGGGGCCAGAACCCTCATGTACCGTGCTTCTTTCCCTCCCAGAGTTCTTAAATTTCTTGTCTCCTTTGCAAATCTTCTGAAAGCTGTTTATCTCTATTAAAAAATTCTGGTTTTCTCCAGAAAAAAAAATACAAATGCACAATGACACAACCTACACATAACTTCAAGTGGTTCAAGGTGATAAACCTCTGGCTCTGAAAGTAAGCACTTTTTACACATCTGTAGCAAAAGCAAGAATTGTCAAAGTTGTCCAAAGAGGCAAGAGGAGAACATGGGCTCCTATAAGATCAGCTAAAACTACTTCTACTATTTGTCAAGAGCCTACTGGGAGTGAGTCACTGTAGATTTGTTTTATCTCATTTAAACCTCATTTAAACCCTGTGAGATGATTGTTATGCGCCCTTTACAAATGAGGAAACTGTAGCACAGAGAGGTTAAGTGACTTGCCCAAGACCACACAGCTGGTTTTTGACAGAGCTGGAATCTACCCCAGATCTAGCTGACTCAGACCTCAGTCTCTATGCCAGTCTCCTTCTGATTTCTCCAACTGCACCCCTTCCTAATCCCAAAGCAGGCAAGAAACTTGCTCAAGGTCTCACAGCTCAGCACATACAGAACTGGGTCTAGGGCGGTGCTTCCCAATATAGTAACCACTACCGACACGTGACCACTTAAATCACAATCTTTAATAACGAAGAATGTGGCTCCTCAGTTATACTAACCACACATCAAGTGCTGAAACAGCCGTATGTGGCTAGTGCCTACCCATTTGGGTAGTACAGATACAGAACATTTCCATCATCACAGAAATTTCTGTTAGACAGCACTGGTCTACGACTCAGTCTCTTGACTCCTGACCCAGGGCTTTCCGACAGTCAGAGGCTACTAGAAATGAGATTTGCCTGATGAAGTGGATGGAAGGGGAGGTAGGAACAGGGCAGCTGAAATTGTACAAGAAAGCAAGTGAGCTCAGACAAAAGCTCATAGGAGGGAAGCTAAGATCGACCTCTAACACAGGATAAAAGACACGTGAGTCACTGGCTTGGAACCCACCTCGCCAGCAAACACACCTGTATGTCTGATTACAGGGACCCTCTTCTAACTACAAGGCTTCTCCTTTCCTTGTTGATGTTTGTGGTTCCTTACCAGGAGATGGGATCTTTCACCCAGTGGAGAGAGATCAGGCTGAATGGCAACCCCCTGGGAGAGAGAACTCAGTGCCCAAAACTCCTGCTCACCTTCCAGGGACAGCGAGGAGGCCGAGAGCAGGCGGGGTTCTGCAGCAAGCCAGGGCCAGCCTTGGACCCAACCAGTCCGGTCAGACCTGGACTCAGGGAAGTCATGCTGTGGGCACGGGGCAGTGACTCAGGGTGGAGTGGGGGCTGCACCCACAGCTGCCAGAGCAGATCTGAAGACCCTAACCACACTCAGGCTGCAAACCCAACCCAGCAGAGCCAGCTAGCAGCCAGATCCTACACCTCTCCCCTAGGACTCCTTTATGCCTGCAAGATGCTCAAAGGCACCAGAACTAGATTTTTCCAGTGGAATGCCGTGGAGGAAGAGAATAAAGGACCACACAGCTGTCCCTAAACTGCCCAGCACCGAGGAAATCAGGGGGGCTGAAGTGTGTGTCGGGGATGGGGAGCTTAACCTTGTGCATAACGGTCTCTCCTCCCTCCTTCCTTCCCAGAGGCACTGAAGCAAAAGCCTGCTGAAGGTGGGAGAAAAGACGAGAATTAGCAGAAGACACCAATTCAATTCCCTTCCCATCTCTTATCAACTGAGGAACTCCCCCAACCCTCTGAGCTTCATCTTCTTATCTGTAAAAGGTGCGTGATTTTATCACCTGCTCCAGCAACTTTGAAGGTTCAAATAATATTAACAATACTGATGACGACTGCCAGTGAGTGAGAGCTTTTTCACCACCTAGAGTAGTGCCGGGCACACATCAAGCGCTCAATAAAAACCTCTAAATACTGAATGTAAATGTCTCATGTAATAGTAGTAGCAATAATACAATATTATTATGATTATGAAATCGGTGCCTTACTCCCATCCTGAGCCCATATCACCCACTACTCAGTCCTTCCAATGACCCCGATACTATTATTATGTCCATTTAAGGGATGAGGACACTGAGACACAGAGAGGTTCACTGGTTTAAGGACGCAGTCAATAGAGTACGACAAGAAAAGAGGGAAGGTTTTAATGCAGGTTCCTCCGAATTTAAAATCTATGTGGTTTTTGCCTCTCAAATTAAATAAGTAATTGTGTAGACAACAAAGGGCTGTGCAAATTTGATTTTCAGCATCATTATTATAGTAGGATTAATGGTGAAGGTGACTCTGGGCACAAAGGAAGGACTTTCTGCAGTCGAGCTGTCTGTCAATGGAAGGAACAGCCCTGAGCGGTTAAGACTGTCCCTCACTGTCATCCAAGGGAGACTGGACAGGGGATCAAGGCAGGTCCCCAGATGGAGACTAGATTGGTATGGCAAATCCTAAGTGTGGTCAAACAGTAGAATCACCTGGGGAGCTTGTGAAGAAATAGATTCCCAGGTCCCACCTGAGAGTTTTAGTTGAATAATCTGGGTTGGAGCTCAGGATCCTGGTGTCAGGTAGAAAAGCATGTGCACAGCAGGCTGGGAATCACTGGACTAGTGAAATGTTGTGCACCCTCCTTACCCAAGATGATGGGATTCCAGAAGTCATAGGAGCCACCAAAGGAAGCTAGGATGTGCCCTCAAGAAGTATGCAATTGCTGAGTAATAACAAAACCTTGCTCGGTGCCAAGCAGCACACCCATCGCCCCAGAGACCCCTCCTCTCTGGGGCTCCTGTCTCCTCCTGCCCTCTTTCACCTCCAGCATCCCGTCCTTCAGGATGGGGATGCCTTTCCCCACTCCCAGAGCTAGGGACCCCTCTTTGGGCTTCCACAATGACAAGGTTTCCATTTGTGGACAACTGTGTCTACATCTAGCCCTGCCACCCCAGGCTGTGACGGGGCTGGTGGCTCGCTCAGATCCGTGCGGCCAGCACTCAGGGCCTGGCCCGGGGTAGGCGCTCACTGAACACCTGCCAAGAGGGACTTGTGCTGCTCCGTGAAGGATGGGCAGACGGGGCAGGGAGGAGAGCCATCGCTGCAGGAAGGAAGTAATCCAGGTCACCAGGTTGGGAGGAAAGAGAACCTACAAATTCTCTCTGCTACTGTTCAGAATCGGCCTGCGCTATTTATAGCTCACAAGCCTTCTGCTTCTCGCATTTAAATGCGGGGCCGGGCATGGAATAAAATCCTGGGTAAGTCTGTCAGTTTTCAATTTATTATTTATTTATCTTTTACAAGAACAAGAGTGAAAAGCAGAAACAAAAACGAGCCGCGGCTCTTAGGGTGAGCAGCCTTGTCCTGTCCCTGGGCCTGCCTCGGCCGGGCTGTGGTCTACAGACGGATCACACACAGTTCTAGACCCGATCCTAGAAATCAGAGTGTCCCCGTGGAGATCAGCCTGTGAAGGTCCTTTTAAGGTGATTTTTAAGTAGTGGCTTCAGTTTACAAAACAGTATCACAGCATGACCATGTCTTGGTTTAAACACACATTCCTGCACACACACACACACACACACGCACAACTGGAGAGAAACCGCCCTAGTGGTTAAACATTCTGCTTTTGGATGATAGAATCCGAGTCCTTTTTATTTTCTTTTTGTGTGCCTTCTCTGCATTTTCTCAAAATCTCCACCATGGGTACACATGGCACAGACTGAGGACGTTGGGCCCAAGGAAATCAGCTCTGCTGTCTGCTGGGTTGGGACCTTGGGTGAATTCGGGAATAGCAACAGGGCTGGACAGGACTGAGGACTGTACAAGGTAACCTGCGTGAAATCTTTGCACAGCATCTGACACATGGTGTGTGCTCGGGAAACGTCAGCTGGTATAACTGTGCAAGTGTTTGTGACTAGGGAAAGCACGATATTGTTTTAAGAAGTTACAGCGACAAGCAGGAACTCGACCACTCCCAGCGTAGCAAGAGCCCAGTGAAGGGACCAGGCCACGGCCCAGGAAGCCTGAAGAGGATAAGAGAGTTCTAGTGTCCAAGAAGGGTGGGGGCACGAGAGCCTTTCCCCACCACCCACCTCTTTCCTGGCCCTACCTCCTCCTGATGCACCTACCTTGCCCTCACAAGACATCGATAAACCATAGGGGGCTCCTCCCTGACTACACAGCCTGATAAACAGCTACTCACACTTCGGGGACACTTTCAGCACCCCCGGCTCGATGGGGTCACCCAGTTACCTGCTCTGCTCATCTTTCCTCCTCAGCTAAGGGAGGCCCCCACCCTACCTTCAAGTACCCAGCACACTGGAGCAGGGTCAGTAAGTATGTTGACTGCATAAACAATGCTTTTAAAAAATGATAAAGGGCTGTGCACAGCAGTGGTTAGGCTGAGACTCACATGCCAGGCAGGCCTGTTTGACCTTCCTGCTGAATGACCTTGGGCCAAAGATGAGCCTAGCCTCTCTGAGCCTCAGTTTCCTCATCAGTACAATGGATAGGACAATTTTGCCACCTTCATATGCTGATGTTTCAATAGGATAGTCCAGGAAAAGTGCTCAGAGTACCTAGCATGTATGAAACAAGAATAAACGTTTGCTATCATGAGGATGATTATTAAAAACTAAGATGACTTAATGATTATCTTGGGATCCCAGAGTGTCAGCACTTTCCCTCTGGTCTTGCCCATGGCTCCTCTCTGGTTCAGGTCCAGGGGGCCCTGCGGACTACTGGGCAAGCTGCTACCTGCACAAAGGCACCCGACGGAAGGTGGGCCCGGAGCAGAAATACAGCCTGTCTTCCCAAGCTGGCACTGGAGAAGGGGAGGGCCTTCCTCCGATTCATCCCTCTACAGGAGGTGCCATCTCTTTATTCAGTCACCCAGGCTGGGTGTGAGAAGTGTTCTCTAATCTGCACAAAGGTCCGTGCAAGCCATGTGTACCACCAATGGGACCATGAGAAGGGCCATTCCTGGGCTGTTCTCACTCTCAGTTCAGAGAAGGACACAAAGGCTGCCCCCCACCCTGCCCCTAATATTGTGGGGCCCAGGGCAAGAGTCCAATGGAGGCCCTCATACTTATTCTGAATATTTAAAAGTTACAAATTAGGCTACTGAATAAAATATGATCTATCCTTCTATTCTGACAAATAGGCCTACATAATGACCTTGAAGGCCAGCACAGGTTCAAATTTAGAATCCACAGTGTTCCATGGCTGAATATGGAGTGAAAAGGGAGCCAGTCCTTGGCTGCAGCCTGCCCCTCCCCTTCATTCCCACCCCCTCATATAAAGGGGCCCACTTCGCACATCTGTGTTCTGTCCTCACTTCCACAGCAGCCACTTTGGAGCCATTTATCGGGACACCAGTGATGGGCACAGTCCACTCTACTCGGGAGGATGGACCTAGGGAAGGGGTCTGGACAGACCCAAGAAGAAGACTCAGGGCCATCTGGACAGAAAACTCCAGGGTCCCACATACCCCGAAGATGAGAGGGGTCCAGGTGGGTATATTCCCTTCATCCATGGATTCCTCACCCAGTGAGGAGGGCCAGAGAGCCGCCCAGGAATGCTGCAGGCCCCAAATCAGGGCCCTTCCAGCCAGGTGTAAGGGCAGTAACATGGCCCACAGCTCCACCAGCAGCCAGGGCTACCACGCACCACACAGGTACAAGAAAACTTACCACGCCTGACGTGGCTCCATTCTTTCTGGGACTGTGGCCTGATTTTTACCAAACTCTTTCAAAAATCAGCAGATTTGCCAACTACTTGGGGGTGAGGAGAACATGAGGCTTTTCTCACCTTTTTTCCCTGGCAAAACCCAGATTTAGGGGCTTAAATTTCTGGGGCAGCCCCGGGTATCTGTAGGCCCAGTCCTACTCTGAACCCTTTCTGGGCCTGGAGACATACAGACCCTACTCCCAATTCCTGGTCAGGGCTGGGGTTTCAGACAACCTTTCAAGTCCAACCTTTACCTAAAACAGTGGCTTTCCTTTATTTTTTAATTTAATTTTTTTTTAAGACATAGACATTCACCTCTGGAGAGAAATTATGGGTTTCAAGAGTTCTTGACAAAGAGCTTCATTCCAGAAATGTAAAGCCGGCATTTTAAATTTGGTTCTTATTCACTGCTGGGAAGTATCAGAATGAAATTACAAATTTAATAATGCAACACGGCAGGAATTGGCCCAGCCTCACCTCCAGGAGAGTAATTTGTTCCTGCCTTCAAACCGGCACTTCCCAGCCCCCCAGCATCACCAGACCAGCCTGGTGACACACTCCTGACTTTTTCGTGTCTTGCGCTCTAGCCCACGCAGCCAGCCCAGACACCAGAAGATCATCATCGCCACGGTCTGAGGATTCAATGCTGGAATGGTCAGACCCATTTGGGGAGAGCTGCTATAACCAAAAGGAGCCATCCCTGGGCCTCTTAGCTCCATTCTTCCCACCTACAGCCAGAGAAGTCTTTGCAAACTGCAGATTTTGAGTCTGTGGCTTCCCTGTTAATAACCCAACAGGGGCCCAACTGTCCATAAGCTCAAGTCTAGGATTCTTGACTTAAAGATCTAGTATGATCCAGTCCTGATACTTTGCCAACTACATGCTCCCTTCCCTGGGCTTTCAAAACACCATGTGCCCCTTCCCACCACAGGGCCTTTGCAAAGCACCAGTAATAATATGAGCTAATATTTATAGAGCACTAATTATGTGTCAGGCACTAGGCTAAGGGCTTGACAGGTGTCCTCTCTTTAATTTTCATTCCTACCCTGTGAAGTAGGTGGTATAGTCAAGTGGCTAAGCTCAGATTCTGAAATCACACATCTGGGTTTGAGTCCTGCCTCTGACTCTTACCAGCTGTGTGATCTTGGGCAACATACTTAATCTCTCTGTGCCTGTTTCCTCATCTATAAAACAGGCACAGTGATAGGACCTACCTCACAGAGTGGTTGTGAGGCTTGAATAAGTTAATGAAGGTGAATGTCAGAACGTGATGGGTAGCGTGTGTTAATCATCACTAGATTATTCCCATTTTGCAGAGAGAGGAGAAGCAGCACGTGCTTAAATCACATGGTCAAGGTCACATAACTACCAGTGGGAGTGTGATCTCCACACTCTGAAGCTCTCAATTTTCACCATGGCACATCCATTGTAGAAAATTAGGAAAATACAAAAAAAAAAAGCACGAAGTAGAAAACAAACACACAGCCTGAGAGAATCCAGGATTTGACCTCACAACTGACTCACAACTGACTCCCAGATCTGTCCTCTCAGCATATGGCATCCTGTCTCACTCCCACCTGTGCTTGGCGAACTCATCTATTCATCCCTTAGGTCTCAGCTTAGCTGTCCCCGCCCTCTTCTCCTCCCAACCAGGACAGGTCAGTTCTCCCAGCTCCAGCCTTTCCTGGCACCCTCCAATTGTGTAGCACTCACCACAGTAGTGATCGAATTATTAGTTGTTCCTTTGGGTAATCTAATGCCTAACTCCTCCCCCTACCAGACTGTAAACTCCATGAGACCAGCGAAGACTGGGCATTTCCCGGGTCATCACCACCTAGGACAGGGCCTGGCCCTCAGCGAGTACTAGTGGAAGAAAGGGAGAAGTGGAGGGGGTAGGGAGCATAGGAGGGAGGGAGGGGTTTGGGATTCAGCTCCACCTTTCCCAAGTCAATGCTCCCCAGGTGGGATGCAGACAGGAAATCACACAGTCCTTGACCTGGAGGGCCTCTCAGGGTGGCAGTGGAAACATGACAGAAGCCGCACGTTGTATGTTCTCTCACTCTCCATGTGAGAGAAGACAGGTGTGCTTCCTAGGGCTGGGGGTGGGGGGGTGGGGAGGGCAGGCATCCCAGAAAAGGGACCTGAAGTAGAGGCATGAAGGTAGACAATGCAAACAAAACTGCCAAGAATGGAGGAGCCAATTTTTGCCTAAAAGTAACAAATGGCTGGAAAGCCTGGAAATATGAAATGAAATAATCTGGCCCTAGCCAAAAATGTGTTCATCCTGCCACCTTCTTTCCAGTACACTCTCCAAACACAGCCATGCCCCTGAACTGGCATGAGCGATGCTGGTGGTCCCCTGTCCTGTATCCCTCATCTTTACTACTGTCAGTGACCACTGGTCCAAACTCCTGGTGCTTCCTGGCCTGAGGGCTACCACCTGGTAGCAGGCTGCAAACAACTGCAATAAATACTCCCCAGCCCAGCCCCCATGGCTCTCGACCAATGACTGATAGGAATTGCTGTATAAATACCCCAGCTCCCTCACCCCTAGACGGGACAACCGAGGTACATGTTCTACTCCAGGGTTCTGCAAACTACCACCCATGAATTAAATTAGCTCACTGCTTACTGTTGTAAATAAAGTTTTATTAGAACACAGCCTCACCCATCCATTTACATATTCTCTGTGGCTGCTTTCAAGCTTCAACTGTGTAACTGAGCAGTGGTAAGAGAGACCTTATGGTCCACAAAGACTAAAATATCCACTGTCTGGCCCTTTACACAATTTCCCAGAAGCCCCCAGCAAGACTCAACTCCACTTGTCCTCAGTTAGAGGCAACTGGGAGGATAACACACTGTTTCCTCACACCATTCCCTGACTCACTTTCTCTAATGCCTCTCCTGCAGTTTCATCCATCACCTTTGTGAACAACACAAACCATGTACAATTGCTGTGACTGTTTTGACCCTTAAAAATGGCAATTTCATGTGGCCCCTCCTAATACTTGTACTCAAAGCCTTGTTTTGGGACCTGCTTCTGGGGGAACCCAAAGCTGGACAGCAGGGTAAGTGTCACTGTGCCCATTTGACAGGCCCTGTATACACATGGCAGAGGTCAGCCCTGGTTTTGGACTCCCCACCCCCACCCCGGTCAAAGCCTTGCCAAATCCTTGCAGTATTATTAGAACACCTGCAGGGCTACCTGTGGCTTACAGTCATGGACTTATTCGTCCAAAGAGGAAAGCAAGGCTCAAAGAGGAGAACGACTTGCCCAGGGTCACTCAACTGGCA
Organism: Leptonychotes weddellii; assembly: GCF_054177405.1. NCBI lineage: Eukaryota > Metazoa > Chordata > Mammalia > Carnivora > Phocidae > Leptonychotes > Leptonychotes weddellii. The sequence continues at coordinate 13,975,071 of NC_138378.1, read as the reverse complement.
ACCTGGAAGATATGGAGTCTCAAATCCAGGTTTTCTACGACAAAGCCAGGGCTCATTCCACGACAAATCAGCTACCCCTTAAACTTTGCCTTCAGGAAGCTGTGAGGGCCCTTGCCAATTTTCCATGAGGATCAGGTGAGATCAAACAGGCAAAAATGTTCTATCAAACCCAAAGGGCTTGAACATCAAGAAAGACACCCTTCAAAGAGGTACTTAGAAGCCCACTAAGAAACATGAAATACACAAACACATTCACAAAAAAAAAAAAAAAAAAATGAAATGCAGTACAGAACGTTGGAAAAGACCACAAGTGTTGGAGGCAGACCCATATGTGAAGCCCTGTGTTACCCGTCACTAGCTGTGTGACCGTGGCCAAGTCAAGGGCCCATCCAGATACTTGATTCTTCCAGCCCACCTACTACAATGATCACACACACCCTGTGGGACTGTGGAGAGGGTGACCTGAATTAGAGGTGGAAGTCTCCAGCCCAGCCAGATCCCCTTTGCCAAGCAGGACACCCATCCCATAGCTGCTGGGATTAGCTGCAGGTCCTGGCTCACAGCAGCCCCTTCTGGGGAGAACTGCTCTTAGATGGGAGCTGACTTGCCCAAAAAGTTATGTCCTGACCTTCAGGACCACCCACAGCCAATGACAGATATGGGAATACAGGCAGCCAGTGAACTCTGCAATGCCATCTGCTTCCCAGAGCTTCCCCCAAATCAGGCTGAGGCCAGCCTGTGGCTGAGGACCCAGCTTTAGCTGCTGCTTTTCCCGCCTGCCGTGCATCCCTCTCATAGCCCCCGCCGAGAGCACCGCATAGCACCTCACCTGCACAAGAGCCCATGTCTCAGGCTAAGACAGCAGCGACAAGAGGGGAGAGTTCTTCCCTCTCCGGTATTCTTTTCCACTTGAAGACTCCGGGAGGAGCCTAAGAGTACTCCTTATGTTCATTCCTCCCGAGCGAGTGACACCCACCTGATTCCCAACAGGGCCAGGCTTCCCAGTGTGGGGGTCCCTCTCCCAGAACTCACTGCACCCAACAGAGGCTGGGCAAAAGTGGCAGATTCCTGGAGCCAGATGGCTTGGGGATGGCCTGGGCGGGCCCCAGAGGTACCTGGTCCAGTCTTGGTGTTGGGCCCGGGCAGATGAAAAGATGTTTCTTGAGACATTTGCTGAGGAACTAATTCATTTCCATTACAGGCCCCAATTAGTGACACATCCTCCCACCCACTCCCCAGGTGACTCCAGGTAGCATTTCCCAGGGACACCAAGTGCTAGAGATGCAGGGTGAGGACTTAAAGCTTCAGGCACAGATAGGGTCCAAGGTGGTCACTTGGGGTACCTCATGGGAGAGGAAAAGGCCCTGGCTGGGAAATACAGAAACATCAGTTCTATTCCTGGCTTTGCCACAGACCTGCTGTGGGCCTTTGGGCAAGCCATGAGATCCTTTCCTGGGCTTCGAATGAAGATGAGCAGATGACCTCGGAGAGACTCCCAGCTTGGAGGCTCTAAGACAGTAAGAGCTAACACTCTTGACAGACTTTCACTGTGTGTGGGCTCTCTATAAAGCACTTTACAAGTATTTACTCATTTAATCCTCATGATACCTTCAGGGCAGGGAGGGGTTATTATTAACCCGTTTTTATAATCATGGAAACTGAGGCTCAGAGAAGTTAACTGACTTGCTCAAGGACACACAGCCAATAAGCAGCAAAGCCAGTATTCAAACGCAGGCCATCTGGCTGCAGAGTCTGTACCATAAGCATCACCAAGCTATACTGCCTAGTCTAATCTGACTACTCTCAAACCTTCACAGTGCCTGGCACAGAGCTAAACACCACCGTAAGTGTCTAATAAGAATGTGGTAAAGAGAAAGCTGACAGCCTAAAAGACCACGAAGGTGCTGGGAGTGGCCCTGGGTGACTGAGGTGGGGGGAGACGGATGCTTCCTTGGGTGTCCACAGGTGCCATCTGGCCTGTTTACTGTAACATTTCATCAGTAACAACAGGAAGAGGTGGAAACAGCGTGTGTCCCGGGGAGCAGACAGGGGTGTCAGAAGACGGAGGTGCCTGGGACACTTTTTACTAGATATTTTTCATGCTTTTTTTAAAATGCTACACCATCTGCATTTATTACCTACTCCAAATAGCACTTAATCTTTTCAGAAGTATTCAATGGCCAGTCAGCCAAGGACCAGCCAGAGAGAAACTGCACCAGGAGGGGATGCTCTGGGGGTAAAAATCACCAGAGAAGAGCTGTAGCTGAGTGGGGGAGGCATCCAAAGGAAGAGATGGGGGACCTGGACAAGTGTCCTCTGTTTTCTGGGAGACTCTGGTTGTGTGTAATAAACAAGCCCCCTAGACCTTCTCTCTGCAGGGGGGAATTCTGAGGCCCAAAGGACAAAGGGAAGTGGCCAGAGGAGACCCTGAAATTCAGCGGCTGAACGGAGACCCCTTCAGACTCCTCATGCAGCCTCTCGGCCTCCACTGGGCACACAGCCAACCAGACCAGAGCCACGAGTCCCGAGCCCATGTGTGCATTCCCACCATCCTGCCTGTCCTGCACCTGGGCAGTTGACTCTAGCAGCTTCCCTTTCCTCGATGCCCTATGGGTAGTAGACACATTATCTCTAATTCTCACAAGGTGGGAGTTATTCACTCCATTTTGCAAAGGATGAGGCTGAGCAGAACAGTTACATACCACAGTCAAGAGACTCAGCCGGGGGAGGGGCGCCTGGGTGGCTCAGTCCGTTAAGCGGTTAAGTGTCTGCCTTCGGCTCAGGTCATGATCTCAGGGTCCTGGAATCGAGCTCCGTGGTGGGCTTCCTGCTCAGCAGGGAGTCTCCCTCTCCCTCTGCCCTTCCCCTCCCCCCACTCCTGCTCTCTCTTTCTCTCTGTCAAATAAATAAAATCTTAAAAAAAAAACCCAAAAAAACAGAGAGAGAGAGCCTCAGCCAGTACATGGCAGAGACTCAAACCCAAAACCTGTGTTCTTTTATGACCCTGAGCCACCCCTCTTGGAGTGTCTCCCATCAGTTTAAGACAAGTCCCACCTGGAAACTATTTGTAAATGCCTTTGTCTTCAGACTCAGAGTTTCATGGGACTGGGTGGGAATCTTATCACATCATAAAGTTTGCCACCCCCCCCCCCGTCCCCCACCGGCCTCCAACCTGAGCTAAATTTCAAACCTTCCCTAGAAAATTACCAGCGACCCTTTTCTTAGAAACATCTAAATTAACTGACTCAGTAAATTCCCTTGGTAGCATTTCCCAGCATTTTGCCCCTTTACATCGATGATTCCTTTGATTTACTTCTTCCCAGCAGAGGCTTGTCCTCAAATGAACCTCCTGGTTTTAAGACATAGCCCTGCCTTTCTCCAATTCAGGAAAGGGACTGTGTCCTGTTCCCTCTGGTAAAGGTGCTAGACTTGAACCCCTCAGACTCCCCAGAACTGTCTGAGTCTGTTATCCCACAAAAGGATATTAAGGCCTGATGTGTTATTCATGTCGACTCATTTATCACTTATATAGATGACTTCCAAAAGGATTTATGGGGTCCCACACATTAAACCCAGTACAAAGCAGGGCAAGCATCGGAGGCTCATTTGATCTAAGACCATGTGCTGGAGACAGGAACACCGGAAGACTATTCCTAGCTCCTGAATTTGGTACCCAATGTCCCAGCATCTAAGACCCAGGTAGCCAGGAGACATCCTAAGTCAAGAAGAACCCTTCATTTCTCTCCAGCTTTCTTCCCTAACCCAGCGGTTCTCAAGGTAGGGTCGCTGGACCAGCAGCATTGGTATCAGCCCCACCTGGGACTTGTTAGAAATAAGATGCTCAGCTTCTACTCCAAACTGAATGAGACACACTGGGGTGGCACCCAGCAATCCATGTTTTTCACAAGCCCCTTAGGTGATTCTGACGCACTGAAACTGACGGGAACAAACACAACAACAGCAACTACCCCTAACTGAGCAACTACTATGTGCTCAGCATGGAACACACAATCTCATTCATCCCCGTAACCAAGGAAATCTCCATCCCGCGTGCCCTGCTCTGGACTAGGTGAGTTCTGTGCATCACGTCATGTATTCCTCAAAATAACCCTTTGAAGAGTGCCTCCCCCGTTTTAGAGATGAGGAAATTGAGCCCCAGAGAGTTGAAGCCACTTGCCCGAAGTCACACAACTCAGAAGTGGCAGAAGCAGGATGAGAATTCAGGTCTGTCGGATTCTAAAGCCATGTTCTTTCTGTCCCACAACAGAAGCTCCCTGAGGTCTTTCACAGCTACATCAGCCTAGGGAACTATAAAGCTGGGTCAGGTGAGATTCAAGGAGGGGAGGTGGGGGCGCCTGGGTGGCTCAGTCGTTAAGCAGCTGCCTCTGGCTCAAGTCATGATCCTGGGATCGAGCCCCACATCAGGCTCCCTGCTCAGCGGGAAGCCTGCTTCTCCCTCTCCCACTCCCCCTGCTTGTGTTCCTGCTCTCCCTATCTCTCTGTCAAATAAATAAATAAAATCTTAAAAAAAAAAAAAAAAAAAGGAGGGGAGGTGGGCAGGCAGAGGGGCGGGGCAGAAAGAGCCCTGCCCAGGCTACAACGTGAAAGGAAGCTACATGATGCATTTAAAAGGCACAACCATCTATATCTAAGGAACAAAAAAGACAGGGTTTCAGGAAGCATGAGTTCTCAGCCTCTCTCTGACTTCACACAGGTGGGGGGGCCTTTTCTCTTCCCAGTTTGGACCTTGGTTTCCCCATCTCATACTCCTTATTGTCTGCAAGGTTGAGTGATCTGTCTCCAGCCTACGTCTCTGACCTTGTCTCCCCTCACCCATTCTCTCTAAACACACTGGTCTGCGTTCTGTTCCATAAACACCCAAACTCACACTGACCTCAGGGCTTTTGCACCAACAGTTGCCTCTGCCCAGATCACTCTAACCCCTCATATTCCCACTGCTGGCTCTTTGTCATTTAGGCCTCAACTCAAATGTCACCTCCTCAGTGAGCCTTCCCTGACTACTTTACCTATTGTTATCTGCTATCCCATCAGTTTTATTTCCATTTCACTTAACACCATCTGAAATTACTGAAAATTATTTATTTTTTAATTGCTTCCCTGTTTATTGTCTGCCTCTCCCACCACAGAACATAACTCCATGAGCGCAGAGACCATGTCTGCCTTGTTCCCCAATATATCCTCAGCACCTAGAATACTGTTCGGCCCTGAGCAGCCAATTAAATATTAGTTGAGCAAGTAAATAGCAAAGAAGAAAACCTGGACTCAGAGGCCAGAGCCCTGGATCCTTAACATGTGACCTTGGCAAACCACTCTGCCTCTCTGAGCCTCAGTTTCCCTCCTTGCCTAGTGAGGGGAATGGACTAGATCTTCTCCAAGGGTCCTTCAAAGACTGCCAGTCTTGGGAAGCCAGGGCTGGAACCCGCCCAGTCAGTCTGTCCAGAAGAGGCGGCTGGCTAGGGTCCCCGCTGCAGCTGCCCCCTCCTCACCCCCACCCGTGTCCCTGCCCAGGCACGCAGTCATCTCACTCCCCCATGGCAGAAACTGTTAATGAAGTGCGCACTGCTAAATGCAGTTACAATTACGGGGGCTAAGAATAAGGCGCTGACATCAGCCACGTCAGTTTCCGAGTGAATCAGAAAGGGAGGAGGGAGGAAGGAGAAAATGGGAGGGGGGATGGCGCTCTGAAGCTGTCAAGTGGAAATAGCACAGCGTTAAATATAATCCAGCACTGGCCTACATCGGTCTGGAGAGGCAGGTGATGGCTCAGCCCCCAGGGCCAGGGCAGACAAGTAGATTCTTCAAGGAGGCCAGGCAGCCCCGTGATGGGGATCATCCAGGAAATGATGGACAGATAGGCAATCCAGCGGGCTGGGGAGGACTGTAGTGCGATGGTGGGCCCTGGAGGGGCACATGTGGATCTGAACAGGACCCCACACCCCAGCCTCTGTCACTTGCTGTTTTGTTAGCACAAGCACAGCCCCCAGGGCGTACACAGCCCTCTCCCACCTGCAATCTCGTCTCATGCCAAGAGGCAGAGGGTGGCCTCTGGAGCCAAACACACCTCAGTCTGAATCACCACTGTGCAACCCAAGCAAGTCACTAAATGACTCCAAGCTGCCTGGCTCTTCCTCGTCAGCAAAATGGGTACATCTGCAACAGTAGCTATCCCTTCTGGTTGCTATAGGATTCAGTAAGATCATGGAAAGCACAGAGCACAGCCAAGCAAAACTTTCAATCATTTTATTTTTACCATCCTGAGAGATGCTCAGACAAGGATAATTAACCCTTTTTTCCAGAAGAGGAAACTGAGGCCGGGGAAGGTTAAAGGCCCTGCCTGAGGCCCCAGAGCCACAGTGGAGTCCAATCCCAGCCCCACGGAGTAAACTGGTGGGGGAGAGAGGCGAATGCAATGCGGTCACTCCAGGTGACTGGAGCTGGGGGGACCTGGCGCACTGACAGTAAGACGGTGGGATTGTGAGTAGGTCTGGAGGGGATGGGGGGCACAGATTACAGTGCAGGACGTGTGTGCACCCTTGCGAACACATTCTCCAAAACTGGCACCTTTCCAACAATTCTTAAAAGAAATGCTGGAACGATGGTTGTTAAGGCCGTAATGAAAAGACGTTAGAGGAGGCAAAGTAAAAGGCCCAGAGCCTGGAGAGCAGGTCAGCTGACTCGGAGGCGCGCTCACACTCCAGCTCTCCTCCACACCTCCACCCCGCCCTCACTCAGCCTGCCTGGAGAACTGGCTCAGCCTTGGGGCCCAGGTGGGTGGGGAGGGAGCCAGAGCACCACCCTCCGAGGGAGCCAAGGCGCAGGGAGCCCTCCTTCCCGCCTCCCACCCAACGGAACCAGACGGCCTTCCTGCCACTGCAAACTCCAGGAAGCTGGAGCCAGGAGTCTGGCTGCCTGGGGACAGGGAAGAGGGGGTGCCGGAGGGAGAGGGATTTCAGGAAAGCGCTCTAAAGGCATCGAGGCAGATCTGCAGGGCAATGCTCTGGGTAGTGAAGGAAGGGCTGAATCCCCATGCACCCGATTTTTCTGAGATGCTTCTTTCAGGATAATTTGATTCAGATAAAGTATTTTGGGTCCATACTCTCACCCCACCCCGCGACATGAACCAGGAGAACACTGGTGCAATTCTTTACCATGCCTCAGCTACCCAAATTTGGAAGAGTTCTGCCTAACTCCCAAAACTAAAGGAGATGACAGCACTTGGCGGTAAATTGGGGGAGCGGACGGGGGGGGGGGGGCGCAGGAAGTGGCCTGCCCTTGAAAAGAGGGTGGGAATGGGAAAACCTCAGCCACACACTTCAAGTGGACCTGATCCCAAAGGATACTTTAAGGCCTCTCCCTCACCATTCCTCCTTATCCACTCAGCCCTAGCCCCCCCTCTGGGGCTGAAGTACTCCATTCCCACCCACCCTCTTAGCGGGAAGGGGTGGGACAGCATGACATTTTGTTTCTCAGAAAAAGTTCAGGTCAAATTTCAAGGACAAAAGTTAGCACTTGGTCTGGGAAAGAAAACTCTGCCAAATGGAGTAAATTGGGGGTGGGGAGGGAGGTCCAGTGCTCTCGTTCCAGGTGCCTCGGGTGCGGGCAAGAATTAGAGCTCTAATTCCCCCTGCCGGGATCTGTCTGGCAAGATACAGGCACCTCCACCCCACAATCCAGGAGAAGAAACTCAGACAACCCCCTCCATTTCCCTCTGTCCAAAAACAGAGGGAGTGGGCTTTGATACTAGTCTGTGGGATCCATCCACCATGCCGCCCCACCCACCAGATTTGGCCTGAGCAGAAGAGGGCGGTGCAGCGAGGGCTCTGCAGCCCAGAGATGTGGCCCTAACCGCTAAGAGAGGGACGGGTAGCCAGCCTGGTGTTGCCATGGCAACTTCCTCCTGTGCGGGATCGAAGCATCCTATGGGCAAATCAGAGCTGGCTGCTCCAGCTTTCAGCCCTTCTCCCAGACCAGTGAGAATTGGATGCTGAAACCACTTGGTCAGACCAGGGACACCATCCTCAATTCCAGACCCTGATGCTAACAACCCCCTTTGGCATTTGTTGGAAAGTGGAGACACCCTTGCTCCCCAGCCGTGCCCCAGTGCACAGTAGCAGGGCTAGGACTATAGATGTGATGAAAATTAACTGTTCAGGAAGAATAGGGAAACAGGGAGTTGGACTGCTCTCCACCCTCTTGTTCCACATGCAAGCCCCCCAAATCCCCATCTTTAAACCACCGCCAAAAAAGAGCGCCCAACGGTGCCTTAATAGCTACAACAATGCAACAAAATTAGCTTATAAAAATTATAAAAGCTAACATTTTGAGAATCCCTCAGATTCTTTTTCACAGTCATGCTCAAAAACAAGTCTTATTTGATAATTAGATAATAGCTAACAGGTACTGAGAGCCTACCTGGTGCCAGATACAGTACTAAGCCCTTTGCAGATCACAAACAATATAATAATCAAAAGCATGTACGTTTCAGTCAGATTGCTCAAGTTCAAATCCTAATTCCCTCACTTCCTGGCTGAGTGACCTTGAACAAATACTCTCTGTGCCTCAATTTTCTTATCTGAAAATGGGGATGTTAAATGTTAATTTTATAGGGTTGCTATGAGGAAAGAATTAAAATAAAATATTTAAAGTACCTAGGAGGATGCCTTTCGAAAGGTAATCACTTTTAGGGGGCGCCTGGGTGGCTCAGTTGGTTGAGCGACTGCCTTCGGCTCGGGTCATGATCCTGGAGTCCTGGGATCGAGTCCCATGTCGGGCTCCCTGCTCAGCGGGGAGTCTGCTTCTCTCTCTGATCCTCCTCCCTCTCATGCTCTCTGTCTCTCATTCTCTCTCTCTCAAGTAAATAAATAAAATCTTTAAAAAAAGAAAGGTAATCACTTTTAAAATGTTGACCCTATGCGGTCCATGCTATTATTTTCTTCCTCATCCACATGAAAAAGCTGAGGTCATGTACCTAACTCCCCAATTACAAACCCAGTGCCAGCAAGACTGAGCAATGATGACACCTACACAATAATGCCCCCAGGTCCTGTCTCTCTAAAGCCCCAGCATCTTCGGAAAAGGGACAAAAGCAGCATAACAAATGAGTCCAGAGTGCAAAGAGAAGGAAGATGCTCCTTGGGAGGAATTCTAGGATCCTACAATGACCAGCATCCTGAGCCTCAGGGTGGCTAGAACAGGGTGGGAGGAAGGAGCAGCTTCCTATGCCCACAAAACGTCCAAGGCTCCCAAGCCCGATACAGGAAAGTACTCTGGCCCAGTTAAGACTAATGAGATAGGCTTCTCCTCACACAGTTTCTCAGGAAACCAGCCGAAGGGGCAGGTAAAGCCCACACAGGGCTCTGGCTCGACCTGGGTGATGGACAAGATGCATTCCACAGGCTTTGGAAGCAGCATCAAAGAGGAGGCACCTAGATGAGCCAGAAGCTGTCGGGGACACACCTCTGAGCCATCAGACAGCCTGGCATTAACAGGCCAGGGGAGGGATCAGGGAAGAGGAAGGTGGAGCGAAGCCAGGTCTAGCAGCCCTCCTACAGATGCAGTCTCTGTCCAGTATGTGACAGATCATTCAAACTGCTTTTAGAAATTAGTTCAGCACGGTGCTGTGGTGCTGTTCTAAAAGAATAAATCCGAAAGGCTTTTTTTTAGGAGAAAATTAATGACTTTGAGAAGAACAAGAGAAAGTAAGCACCAAGACAGTGTTTCCTACTTCCGATTTTTACCAGACACTCATTAGTCTCCCGGAAATGAAACTTGACGATCTCCCTCCCCCTCCCAAACTCGAAGCATCCCTTAAGATGAGCAGACAATGAGCACAAGATGCCCAAACCAAACTCTTGGCTGTCAGCCGTTCCCTGGGGCCCCCTCACCTGGGAACTATTTTCCACACAGTCAGATTTGGCTTTTCAAAAAATCCTCTTTTAGACAGAAGGCTAGTAGTTTACTGGAAAACGAACCAGAAAACTGATTTTAGTCTCAGCTCTGTGCCTACCTCATTGGGTGACCTTGGGTTACACACACACACACACATGCACACACACTCATCCATTTGAGGGCAAAAAGGGGTTGGACAGGATGATTTCTAGGTCTCTCCCAAGTGCAAAACAAAAATTTGAAGAAACTTGCTGGAAAAAACATCAGGTGGATCTTTTTAAAAAATCTCTACTATTACATGAAGTTCTCTATTCTGACTTCAGTGAAATCAGAGCAAGTTGCCTGCAACCAGCAATGATAACCAAGGCATCGGATCCAGGACATGGAGCATGACTTAGGAGAAAAAAACCTAACTGCCCCTGCTCCTACGAACCCATGCTCCTGCCCCACCCACCTCTTGAGACCCAAGTGGCCTGCTGAACTTCAAGGGAGTCCCTGACCATTAGGCGAAGAGTGGAAGAGTCAGCTCACCTATGCTGGTGGGGGTCCCTCTCCCAGCCCTCATTGCTAACCTGATTTTCTCCAGTGGAGGCCACTGTGTTCTGAGCCTCTCCATTCCTCCTCATCTTGCCCTGTCCAGCATAACGACCTCCCTCAGCTACATCAAGGGGGAAGCTCTTGATGCTCTGAGCCTCACTTACTTTTTCCATAAAATGGTGATTCTGTAAAATGGCTCTGCAATAACCATCTTTACCCCACCCCCAACTCTAGATCTGTCAGGAGTCTGCCTCATGCACCCCCTCATTCATTCACTTAGCTAACAAATTCTTCTGGAGAACCTTTTCCCCACCTGCCTGCAAGACGTGAGCACCCATTACCCACTGCTCCATCCCATGTCTCACCAGATAACTTGGAGACCAGACGAGGGTCCCTGCAGGCAGGGAGTCTTAAGCAGGACCCATACACTCCCTAAAACTGCAGACAAAATTTTGAGGATGGCTCATATGTGTATTTTTTTAAGAGACAGTCCATATTTTCATCGGGTTCTCAAAAGTGTCCATGAAGCCATTTTGCTCCTCCCCACCACAAACACCCCTCTCCTTTTTGTCCTCTCACTGAACTCAAATATTCTCAGATGTTCAGCTTCTGTTACATCAGATTTTCAGAAAACACTTTTAACTGCATCCTGTGTCTGAGGCACTGTCATCCCATTTTACAGATGAGGATTCGAGGCTACCGGTGACATGACTTGCCCAAGGTCACCGCTAGTAAGTAGAGAAGCAAGACTGGAACCTGATTCTGACTCCCAATTTGGCACTGTCTGGGGAACTCTCACCCAAACCCTCTAGCTACCCCACCTGTTGGTGGATTGGCTTCCTCACCGCAGAAACATATCTGGAGCCCTCATGTTCCCTCTGCCTGGTCCCAGGGCCCCAAAGGGCAGGTTTCCCTACATTTCCCCGCCCCTCGGGCTCTGGCTGAGGCTGCGCGCAGGCCCGGGAGCGCGAGGTTCAGGCCGCTAGATGGTGGGCGGGTTCAGCCCACCCAGAAGGGCTACTCCAGGGACAAGAGCACCCAAGGTCCGGGCACATTTCGGGGGTGGGGGGGAGCGGCGCCGCCCCACGCCTCCCTCCCGGAACAGCGGAGAGGAGAGGGGAGGAAAGGCCGCACCCGGCCAGTTTCCCCGCGGTCCGCCCCAGTCTAATAGGAACCAGGAGTCTGGAGCCCCAGCCTCTGGGGGGAAGGGGAGGAGAGCCAAATGAGGACGCTCAAGGCCTTGGGCGCAGGGCGGGGGTCTTGGGCAGGGAGCCTCTGGATGCAGGCAAGACAAAGATGGAGAGGTAAGGTCTGCGCTCCACCTCCAACGTCCGGGGGCGCGTCGGAGCCCCAGGGGAGAGGCAGCCAAAGCCCCGGGGCTCGAGGTGTGGGCACGACAGGAGGGAGGCTCAGGGAGGGTGGCAGGTCGGATCCAGGGACAAGACAGAGGGCATCCAATAGGCTCAGGTGAGTAAACAGAGCTGGTCCAGACAACCCTAAGGGCCCACCTGCGGGAAAGGGGTGAATGCAGAGGAGCCACGGGTCCCTGGGGGCGGCTGGAGGCTCCAAGGCGCCGCATGCTCTAGACCTTGGGGCCCCGTGGGTGGGGGCGTATCCCAAGCAGGGCTGGCGGTAGGGAGGAGAGAGTGGCCCCCTCTCAGGCGCACCGGGTTGGGCAGGGGGCCTCCGGCCCTGACTCACGGGACCCCACCCCGGGGATGGGGGCGGGCCGCGCGCTTACCCGCGTCCTCGTCGTCGAAGGAGTTCATGCACGGGAAGTAGATGGCGAGCGCCTCGAAGGAGGCGGACAGGCTGAGGCGGCTCTGCGAGCGCTCCATGCCCGCGCCGGCCCCGGGCGCCTCGGCCGCCGCGGCGGCGGCGGGCGGCTTGGGCAGCTTGGCCGCCCCATTCTTGACGCGGAGTACGGCGCGCGGCGTGGTGGCGGCGGCCCGGGGCTAGGCCGGGGCTCCGCGGCGGGGCTGGCGGGCGCGGCGGGGCCGACGGCCGGCGGGCTGGCCGGGAGCTGGCGGCGCGCGGAGCCCGAGGCGCGCTGTGCTCCCGGCGGCGGCGGCGGCGGCGGCGGCGGTGGCGGTGGCGGCGGCGGCGGCGGAGGTGGCGGCGCAGCGCTCTGGCCCGCGGCGCCCCCAGCCGGCCGCGCGGGGCGGGCTCGGAGCAGCCGCCGCAGCCAATCGGCGCCGCCCGGGGGAGAGGGCGCCGCGCGCGGGGGCGTGGGAGCCGGGAGGGCGCGGGCGGGGCCCCTCCTCGCCGCCCCCAGCCCGGCAGGTGTTTGCGCCCCGTGGGAGGAGCGGGCCGAACCGGTTGCGCCCTGGTTCCGGGGCCGTGCCCCTCGCTCTTCCCCCCCCACCCCCGGCTCTGTCCCGACCCCACGCTCAGCCCTCAGATTCGCCCCGGAAGCAGGCGTCCAGTCACCCACCTAGGCAGGCCTCACCCGGGGACGAAGGCAAGCTCAGAAGGGACACACTCAGAGCGACCGGCGCACCGCACTCAGCCTCCCACACAGAGACCCTCAGATTCACACATGAACCCGCAGAGGAGCTCAAACAGGCTCCCACACGTTAGCATTCTCTCTGCAAGACACCCTCAGACTCACACACACACCCGGAGAGATGCACCCACAAACTCACTCATAGAGACACTTGCTGAATCAAATCCACAGACACCTTTTGACAGTCTCCAGAGACCCACACAGGTAGATACACCTGTGGACACCCTCAGACTCTCACACAAGATCCACAGAGGTAGATACACCCACAGACACACCCTGACTCAGAAGGAGACCTGCAGACGCACTCAGAGTGAAAAGCAGGGACACCCGCCCCCCGCCGCCCACACAGGGAGACCCTCAGATCCCACACAAACCCACAGAGAAGTTCAGACAGGCACACACACTCTCATGCACCCACACTACTCACAGACATCCTAAAATTCACACACAGAGACACTCATACATTCTGATGATGCACACTCTCAGATCTGCACACAGAGGCGGTGCCCCCCACCATTGACTCCCTGAGCACTGATTCACTCATACACACAGATGCTAGCAAACACTGGCCGACTCATACACGGTAACCTTCAGACCCAGACCCAGAGAGTCACTCAAACACACTTCAGTGCGCACACACATGCTCACACCCAGACACAGACATATAGTCTCAGTCACTCCGGGTGGTGGATCCATTCCCTCACACGCGCACACAGACAATGAGACACACTCCACCAGGATCATACGCTCACACAGACACACCCAATATACGCCTCCAGGGACCCACAGTCTTCAGACTCACATGCACGTGGGTTCAGACACTCGGAGCCCCCAGGATGAACACAATCACAGTCAGAAACCCGAACTCCATTCTCTAACCCAGGGCCTGAGGTCCCCATCCAGCCAAGCCCCGGATGTCTAACCTCGGCCAACTGCTGTCACACACTCTTTACAGAGCAGCCTGGGGCGAGGGCAAGATCCCAGAGTTTTGATCCCAGCCGTGGCATTACCCTTCTGTGTGGCCTAGGGCAAAGCGGTTCACCTCACTGACCTGTTCCCTTGTCTGTACAATGGGGAGACCCTCTATCTTGGGTGGCTGTGAGAGTTAAGATAAGGTGTACATTAGTTTTCTGTTGCTGCAAAACACACTAAGAGGCTTGACAACATCCACATATTAGTGGACATTCACATAGGTGAGAAATCTAAGCAGTTTTAACAGTGTTCTTTGCTTGGGGCCTCATAACGTATCAGCCAGACGGGGCTCTTATCTGGAGGCTCTGCAGAAGAATCCGCTTGTAAGCTCCTTCAGGCTGTTAGCAGTTGCTGTTTCTTGTGGCTATGGGACAAGGCCCCTGTTTCCTCGCACACCTTTTGCTGGGGAGTTGCTCTTGAGTTGCTCTTAACTCCTAGAAATGGCTCTCTGGTTCTTCTCATGGCTTCCTCCATCTTCAAGGTCAGTATCAGGATGTCAAAAACAGAAGTCAGAGGTTGCTGCTCCTCTACCAAAAACCCTCCCGGGGTCTCATCTCACTTGTTGGACTCATTTTACAAGTTGGACGCAGTCCTAAGTCCTTTGGCTCTGCTCCCTCTTTGTCCTACCTCTTACCACACCACTGGCTCACTCCGCTCCAGATCCACTGTCCTGACTTTGCTGTTCCCTCTGACTGAAACACTTTTCCCTCCAGATAGCTGTGTGGCTCACTCTCACAGCACTGTGCTCAAACATCACTTTCTTCGTAAAGTATTCCCTCACCACCCTTTGTAAAGTGGCAGCACCCCTCGCTGAAATGCCACATCCTCCTTACTCTGCTTTATTTTTTCTCTCTAGCCCTTATCACTATCTGACATATCATATATATATGACACCATACATATTTTTTCTTGTTTATTTGCTTATTGTCTCTCTCTCCCCCTTCCCAGAGTCTAGAAGAGTGCCTAGCAAAAAGCAGGTGCTCAGTAGATACTTGATTGGATAAATACCCCCCCACCAGTCTGACCGATGAAGAACAGAGGCTTTCACAGGGGAAATGACACACTCAAGGTCACAGGGAGTGGAGAAGGCCAGTGCGCTGTCCACTGCCCTGCTGGCTGCCTAAGACCATGGCAGAAGGAAGACAGGCCAGAGGGAGATCAGCACTCAGAGGCCTAGAGAAGGGACAGGACAACAGGGAGGCCAGGGAAGGCTGGCCTAGAGCTGGGGAAGGAGTCTCAGGGACCCATGAGGCATGTCTGATTGACCAGCAGTGAGGCTCCCAGGAACCAGGCCTGAATGTTAAAAGTAGACATGTGTGCCGGTTCAGCATGCAGACCCTGCTTGGAGGCCCGCATTCTAGCTTTTCCACTTACCATCTGAGTCACGATGGCGGTTTTAAAGCATGTGTGCACATTCTGACTGCCCTCCCATTGAGCAGTAGGGTCTATGTCCCCTCCCCTTAAGTCTGGGTCAACCTTAGTGACTGGCTTGTAACCAGTAGAATGCAGAAGAAGTGACATGCGTCACTTCCGAAGCTAGGTCAGAAAGTTTCCGGCAGCTTCCTCCTGGCTCACTTGGGTTGCACGCTCTGGGGGATGCCAGCTTCCACATAAGGACCCTGACTACCCTGAGCCACGCTTGCTGGAGAGGCCACAGTGGGCCCAGCTGAGCCCCCAGCCAACAGCCAGCATCAAGTACCAGGCATGTGAGTGAGTGATCTCAGGTGTCTAACTTTGATGCAGCCCCAACTGACATCTGATGGCAGCTGCATGAGGGACACACAAGCAGGAACTGCTCAGGGGAAGCCCTTCCCAAATGCCTGGCCCACAGAATAAATGGTGGTTGTTTGACACCACTAAGTTTGGGGATAATATTGTATGCCACAATGGAATCGTGACCTTGAGCAAGCAAATGAACTTCTTCTGGGCCTGTTTCTTCAGTTGTAAAATGGGGACAATGCCTCCCAGTGTGAGTGTCATCATGGAGTGAGTTATAAATGTGGAGTTCTTAGAACCGTGCCCAAACACAGTACGTGCTCTGCAAGTGTGAGCTCCTACGACTCAGGACCGGACAGCCACATCTGTCAGAGGTAGACGTCCAGAGCTGGGAGGAATTGGAAAGGTCATCCAACGCCTCCCTCCGCTGGGGGAGAGGGAAACTGAGGTCCAGAAAGTGCAAGGGACTGCCTAAAGCCGCATAGCCATGGGGGCAGAGCTGTTTTCAACAACAGAAGCCTCCTGACCTAGGCCAGTGCTTTTCCTGCTGTGCTCCAGGTTGCCTGCTCACCTGGCAAGAGAGGCAGGGGGTCCCTGGGGTGAATGCAGACAAAGCTGGTGGTGTCAAGGAAGAGAGGCAGCCAACGGAAACAGACTTGGCCTCTGGCCAGCAATATAGGCAGCAGACTCCTGGTGTGATTTCTCCTTTCTTGGTTAGCTCATGCCTAAAATTCCCCCAGTAGGGTTTCGGCCTGTAATACTTAAATCTTTGATCCCTTGTAAATATATCATTTTCCCATGGGAAATCGAAGTTGTCCACTACTTGCACCTGAGTATGAATAATGTGTTCTAAGAACAAGTTTGATGGTGGGAGATGCTCGAGACGGCGGATGGGGGAAGTGGTGAGTCTGGAACAGCGGACAGTGGGGAATCAGGAACAGACTCGAGGTGTGGGCTTCACAGCCCGGGGAGAGGGAGGATGCCAAGGGCCAGACAGCTCAGTAGATTGGAATTGAGGAAGAACTGCCTGCCTTGAGATAGGAACTGCCTATCCTTAGTTTAACTGTGTGACCTTGGGCAAGTCCCCTCAGGGTTCCCATCAAAAAATGAGTATAATTCACATTCACTTTGCCAAGTCATGGTGAAGATGGGATGTAAATATAATGCCTGGCAGATCGTAGGTACTTAATAGACACATTCATTGAGTAATTTGGAGTGCCCACCCAGTCTAGTCATTGTACTCAGCCCCAAACACACAGAGAGGAGTAAGACAGACCTGGTCCCCAAATTCATGGAGTTTACAGTCTGGCAACATTAAACAGATAATTATGCCAATAATTATTTAATTATAACATGATGTAATCATTTATTGTAATAATAATTTTAACTACAATTGTGATGAGTGTCATACAAGATATATATTTACGTGCTTTAGAGTGCACGTGTGTGCTTGTCTGCACCTGCAAGTGTGTGGGGGGGTAGGGCGGATCTAATCCAGCCTGCGGGAATCTAGGAAGACTTCCCTGGGGAGTGGCGTTTAAGCTGAAAATGGCACCTATTATGTGCCTGGCACTGTTGTTGGCCCTGAGGATGGATATATACAACAGTAAATAAAGTAAAGTCACTGCCCTTACATTTGCATGTTAAATAATCCCTGGGGCTTCTCTGGAAGGAATAGATTGGAGTCAATTCAGAGGGTTGCCTTCCTCCTTCTCTTCAGATAAGTTCTAATTTGAACCAAAAGACCACTGACTGTTTCCTCCCTGGGAAAGGCCGGGGAGGCTGAGCAGGAGTGCCCTGTGGAAAGGTGAAGCAGAGGAGGGAGGGGGACCCTGGGTCCTAAGTCTCTGGGCCTTGGCCGGATGCAACAAAGGACAAGGCTGAGGAGGAGCCAGAAGGGCTGACCCTGAGGAAGTTCCAGAGATGACCTGAGCCAGATTAAGAGATGGACTGGACTAGAAAGACCAGGAAGGAAAAGGAAAGACAGAGGTACTGCCCAGCTTTAGAGCATCAAGAGAAAACACCGTATTTGGATGGAGCACCTCCTGTTCAATAGTTCTCCTCTAAGACAAAGCATTGAGGGAAGCGGCCCCTAAATTTTGCATATTTAGCAAGACCCTGGTGAGTGCCTTTCTCCAGAAAGGGAGAAGTGGCTAGAATATAGCTAAATCCAACAGGGCCCTGTTTGCAGCTTTGTCAGAGAGAGACTCATCCTGTCTGTGTTCTGCCTACCGGGGTAGGGGTGTGCGTGTGTGCGTGTGTGTGTGTGTGTGTGTGCATGTGTAAAACATCTCTGTTTATGTGTGCATGTCTTGGAAGAGATGGGCATTTCTGCATATCTGTGTCCTTGTCTGTGAATGACCTTGTCTCTAAACATGTCCTTGCAAGGTGTGTGTTCTTGAGTGAAATGAGTCCAGTCTGGCCTTAAATGCAACATTCATCCTGGTGTATGTGTGTAACTGGGTTGTGTTAGTTATATTTGTATATCACTGTAAGATTCTGTTCTTGTGCATGTGTATCTGCCTCTCTGCATCCTGGTTGGTATGAATTTATCCTTGACTGAGCGTGAATGCAGCTTGTCCATGTAGACTGGTAGCTTGAGAGAGGACTCTTGTATTTCCTTGGCTTACTCCTTGCCTTAAGTGGCTAATACATGACTAAGCTGAGGGGGATAGAGGTATTAAAATCTTTTGTTAACTCCAAGTCCAAATCTTTTGTTAACTCCAAATCCCTAACCAACTACCTAACCATTATTTTATTCTTCCATCCATCCATCCACCCCTCCATCCAACCACCCACCTATTCATCTCAATTGCACTGACATTTACTAGTTATGGGGTTTTTTCTCTGAGGCAAATTCTAAATTTCTGTGTATCTCTGTTTTCTCACCTATAAAATGGGGATGATACAAATATCTACCTGAAAGAGCTGGGAGTGGGTGGGGTGAATTAAGTGACATATTGCATATAAAACACTTAGCACACTGCAGAGCACATAGTAGGTGCTTATTATATGAACTATAGTAACATCATCAGCATCATCATGAGACCCGGTTGGGCTGCCCCCAAGCAAGGCTTCACCTGTAGCAGCCCCAGGATCAAGATCTGCTACTTTTCTTGCATCATCCTTGATCAGCACGTGCACACACACACACACACACACACACACACACACACTGACCCAAATTGGGCTGGGATGTAAGCAAGAAATAAAATTGTATCGTCTGAAGTCGTTGAGATTTCAAAGGTGTTTGTTACAGCGGTTCACCTTCCCTAGCTAACGCCTTCACTACTGGGTATTTGTACTTCAACAGGGAGGAGATTGAAGTTGGGGTAATGGAGCTTTGTCTGGGCCATGGACCATGGGAGTGAAGAAAGCCAGGTTGCCCAGAGGAGCAGGAGAGCGAAAAAGAAGTCTGTGGAAATGAACAGAGCAAATCAAGCCGTGGGAATAGGGAGCAGGCGACCTCGATTGATGCCTGATACTTCAGTTCCCAGTTCCATTCCTTCATGAGGTCACCTGAAACCTACATGGTAGGTTGCCTACCCAAATCCCTCTTCCTGCCCCTTCCTCTGTTTTTATTTGAGTAATTCACCCTCCACTACAAGCCCCACATTCCTCTTGGCCAGTGTTTGGTGTATGCATAGGACCCAGTTCTGACCATGGTGAAGTGAGTGAAATTTGGGGAGCCAGCAGCACTTGGAAATGTGCCCTCACTCTTGAAAAACAGACACAAGAGAGAAACATCACTTTTTCCATGGCTGGACCTATTCTTATTGCAACCAAGAGGGAAGCTAAATTAGGACAAAACTGCAACAGTGGATGGCAGAACAGGTAAAAAGAACCCAGATCCTTAATGATGTCATTGAGCCACTGAATTAACCAACCTTGGAGCTGTCCTACTTTGTGGGTTGGTGTAATTGTTAGCATATACATCTCATTATTGTTTAATACATTTTGCTTTGGGCTTCTTGGTTTTTGTTTTTGTTTTTTTGTTTTTTGGGGTGTTTTATTTTTTGTCACCAAAAGCATCCCATGGATATACTTATCTGACTCTATTTCCTATCAGTGACTCTTTGACATTCCCCTGGCATCTCTTCGATATGTTTTATTGGATACCAAGTAAGCCCAGACTCAGTCAGAGCTTCTCCAAGTCACATCTAAATGTTGATTTTCGTGGCAAGTGTCTTTGTTTCTGATTTGGGGGTAAAGAGAGCAGACAGGAAGGAGGAATGTGAGTGCCAGTCCTGGACCATGGGAGAAACATGTGGGAGAGGAGTAAGGCAATGATAGCCATCTCCCCCAGCCTTGTACCTGTGAACCCTGCTGACTCACGCACACATCACAGAGCCGTCGGAGAGTAAGTATTTACTGAGCACTTCCTTTGAGCCAGACACCATTCTAGGTCCTGGGGAATGCAAAAAACAATACTCAAACAGACAAAACTTTCTGTCCTTGTGAAACTGATATGCTAATGGGGAGAAACAGAGAATAGAGAAGAGAAATAAGCAAGAAAAAAAAAAAAACTATAGTGTTTGGATGGTAGTAAGTGCTGTTGAAAAAAAGTATATGAAATAGAGAAAGATAATCGGGAGTGTCCAGAGTGGGACTGATAATGTCATGCAGGATGGCCAGGGAAGGCAGCATGGGAAGGTGACATTTGAGGAAAGGCCTGAAGGGGTGACTCATGCAGACAACTAGAGAAAGAATGTTCTAGGCAGAGCAAAAGCTCTGAGGTGGGGAGTGTGCCTGCTGTGCTGGGAAGAGGCAAGGAGGCCAGTGTGGCCGGTGTGGATGAATGAAGAGGAAGGTAGAACAATGTGCGGTCACAAAGGTGCTAACGGGCAGGAGTGGCCGGTGGTCCGGGCCTTCTGGATTTGTGCAACGGGCATCAGCCACAAATATTATTATTTTGCTGCTCTTCTTTAAAATTACTTTTTGTTTAGATGCATTTATTTGAAATGAAAATTTTATAACCCTACTTTAAATGAAGACCCCAGTATTACTTGCCATAAATAAAAGTAACCAGATAAGTAAATAGGACAAAACTGAAACAACACTGAGTTATAGGGAGATACTGTAGCCTGCAGAAGGCTTGGGTCTGAAGCCAGCGATCTCTTTGATAACAAGCTGGTTGACAGTCTTAGAGAAGCCGTAAGACACAGCAGTCCCCAGTGAAGACTTTGTCCATGAAACGGAGACTCTCTTATTTGGGTAGTGTGACACATCATCTGTGTTCCAACTGTTCTGGTTTCCCTGGGACTGAGGGGTTGCCCAGGATGTTCTCTCAGGGCTATAACTGAGATGGTTCTGGACATCCTATCCCCAGGGGTCCCTATCCCATTCCTTAGTCTCACACCCTCTTGTTTCAGCTTGTTGTTTTCTGGGTTGCCCTTTTCATGGGCTGACTCCAAGATGATGCTCACCCCCTGGATCTATGCCCATGCACCGGGTACCCAAGAATACCCTTGAGTGTGGGTGCAACCTGTGACTTGCTTCTAACCTATAATAGGAGACCAAAGTGATGGGATGCCACGCCCATGATTAGATCACATTCGATGGTGACATCCATATTGCTGACATTCTCTCTTGCCCTTCTCTGCATGCTTGATGAAGCAAGAGGTCACATCAGGCAGGCCCGAGGGCAACCTCTGGCCAACAGCCCACTAGGAATGAACACCCTCAATCCAAGAGTTCAGAGGAACCGACTGTTGCCAACAACCATGTGAGCTTGAAGGCAGATTCTTCTCTTGTTGAGCCTGCAGATGAGACAACAGCCCAGGCCAACACCTAGACTGCATCTTCCCAAGAGACCCTGAAGCAGAAAACCCAGCAGACCCTTGCCCAGACTCCTGACCCACAGAAACTGTGAGCTAATAAACGTGTGTGTATGTGTGTGTGTGTTTAAGCCCTTATGTACATACATGGTAATTTGATACTCAGCAATACATGACTAATACATTCTTTCTGTCCCAGTGCTTCTCCAGGTCCTGCCCATCTCGATGGCTCATTTATGTACCCTTTAGACTTGACACTATTATATCTGATCCTCAAGGAACCCTTCCCTGTCTCATTCTGGCTGCATCCAGCTGAGGCTGATGGTGGCTTGAGGTTCCCCGTGGTGAACAGAGCTCCATACTTGGGGGATCTTCACTCCCAGCCTGACAAACAGGACAATGACAAAAGATCAAGGCTGGGAGGGGGTGGAGTCCAGGCCACTGGGCATCTGAAGACTGGCAAGCTGCCTGCAGGAGGTAGGGCTGGGTCAGGGCTGAGACTCTGCACCTTGACACTCCCTCCCGGCCAAGCCCCTAGCCTGCAGAGTCCCTGTAAGACACCGCCAGACCCTCTATTCTCTAGACTTTCTCCTTGCCCTCCCTGCTTCTGAGCTTCTTGCCCATCTCCTAGTGTCCCATCCTGATAGTTTCGTGCCTCGTTCTCTCTTCTCAACCTAGTTCCTTCCATTTGACAAATCATCTGGATAGCCTGCTCAATTTGCAAATCAAAATAAATGAATTTTATTACAAAAATAATTTTTGCACATTTTAGGAAATTGTGGGAAGAAAATAAGCACAAAGGCAAAATTGAAAATCATCTCCATCATGCTACCCAGAGACAGACTGTCTAATTTTTGTCTTCATTTTTGAGATTCATTTTAACCTGATGTGTTTTCTCCCTTTTCCCCCCTTGACCGTGTTTCATATAAGTGCTTTTTTAATGGTCTCATGCTGTAAGCAGTTTCATGGCCTGTGATCTGTTTTTTTCCACTTAGCTTCCTATCATGAACATTTTCCCACAGCAATAAATATACTTCTGTGTCACTCTTTTAAATTACTGAATAACATTTCTTATGATTTAATGTTTTTGCTCTCGTGTTAAAATTCAAAGAAATATTCTTTGCAGTTCAGTTGTTGGACACACATTTAATGGCCTCTCTAGACGTGGAACCACTGGTCAAAAAGATGCATGTTTTGGAAGCTTGTAATAAGTATTGACAAATCTCCCCAAACAATATTGGCCCACTCCTCACTCTCCAGAAGCATATGACATTATTCCCCATTCTCTCGAACTAGCTATTCTCTTTATGATTCATTTTGTTGTTTGTCATCACAATCCCATGACTGCATAGCTCCCACTCCCCACCACCATCGGGCACCCACTCTCACATGTCAGATGTGTAAGCATCGACAATCGACCCCTGAAACCTTTGTTTATATATCTGCATGTGTATCCCCAAACAATATATAATACTGCTTTGGGAGGGCATTTATAAAACCTCACGTAAATGCTATTGTGCTACGTATTACATTCTATGGTCCCTTTTTGTTCAATCAATACGGGTGTTTTGGTTTTTTGTTTTTGTTTTTTACTGAGATCTGTGCTAACTTATGTAACTCAAATTCATTTGTTTTAACGACTGTCTAATTTTTGTCTTCATTTTTGAGATTCATTTTCAGACTAATGGAACTTGTTGCCATCATGTTGCTGTTATAAACAACACTGCAATGAACATCTTCATACCTGTCTCTATCTCTGCTAGAGTTTCTAAGCAGAAGTGGGATTGCTGGGTGGCAGGGTTAACAGTATCTTTCCAACTCTTTTGACTATGACACATCGTTAGAAATACATTTTTTATATCAGAATCTGGTAAGGCTCCCTCCACGAACACAAGTGAAACAAAAGTTTTGTGAAATAGTGCTTATGCTTATCATAAGAAAAACATTCGGGTGCGTTTTATTCCATTTAACTCAATTTCCTTTTTTAAACATTGATCACAACTTATTAATCTAATTTTATAACCTGTTAATGGCCCATGACTCACAATTTGAAAAATAATGGATTAAAATGTATTCAGTTTCATGAAATACTTTGAAATTACACGTCAGAGTGGCTACACTAATTTACAAGGTATTAGGTTCTCATCTCCCTATGTCCTAGCCAGCACTTGATTTTTTTTTTTTTTGCCAGTCTGATGAATCTAAAGCAGAATGTCACTGTTTTTATTTTTCTTTCTCTGATTTCTAATAAGTTGTTTCTCTTCATATGTTTATTCACTACTTGAGTTCCTCAGAAAGTGAGTTTGCCTATTTTTCTCTTGGGTTGCCAGATTTTTTTCTTGCTGATTTACTACTAAGTTTCTTATATAATTGAGATTTTAATTCTTTATCATCTGTTTTTGTACAATATGCTGCAAATACCTTTTCCTGGACTGTTACTTTGTCTGTGATGTCATTTGTTGAACGGAAATCCATCAATTATTTCCTTTATGGTTTTGTATCTTATTTAAAAAATGCTTACCTAACTCAATATCATAAAGATTTGCCTTTCAATTTTTTATAGCTTCTTAGTCCATCTGAAATTTGTCTTTACATGGTATGAGATAAGATGTTATTTTATTCTTTCCATACGGTGGAGTCACTTTCCCAACACCATTAAAATAATCCATCCTTTCCCCACCAATCTGTGTTGCCCCCTCTATCACATATCAAATATCCACATGCATGGGTCTCTTTCTGGATTCTTCTCTTCTGTTCCATTGATCTGTAGTGCTTACACTTCAAAAAATTAGACTTTATAGTATGTCATAATACCGGGTAGGGTGAGATCCCCACCTTTGCTTTTTTTTTTTTTTTGAGACTACTTGTCTTAGCTACTCATGGAAACTTACGCTTCCATGCAAATTTTAGAATTAGTTTATCCAATTTCTCTCCCCCAAATATTAGTTAGAATTATATGAACTGACACCATGACAATGCTGTGCCTTACCTTTCACAAACATATCTCCATTTATCTAAGAACTAAACCTCTCCTTCTGTGAGCTTTCTCTGACATGCTTGGTTAAGTTAATTTCTACATAATTCATTTTCTCTCCTTCTTTTGCTCTCTTTTTTAATATTCTCCAATTTAATCAATGGGAATGGTATCTTCTTTCAGGACAGCCAAGTTTTTTAGACAACTTCCCTTCATGACCCTGTCTCCTGGATCACCTCTTTGGCAAGGAATGACCCCAAAGATCTCAGAAACCCAGGCCCCTACCAAGACCAGGCAGATCCAGGAAAGCAATCATCAGATGGGCAGTTGTCAAGAGTTCTAATCTGTCAAAGGTGCTGTGCATCTCTGAGGCTCTAAAACAACTTTGCATATGAAATGAGATGGAAAGAATTACGCTGACCTGGATTCCTTTCGAGGGTACCACTAGGCTCATTTGAAGGGGATACTTAAACTGCTTGGGTATTGGGGGAGGGAAAAGATGATTTGCACTGTTGAACTGCCTTCTAAGGAAGACAGCTATGCTCAACTGCAGGGCCCTAGTCTCATTAAGCCAGTTACGCAAGTTTGGGGCCAGAGCTGAATTGCTTGTTGCCACAAGGGTTCTTCCTTCCCAGCTCTTTTCTTTTTTTTTTTTTTAAAAGATTTTATTTATTTATTTGATAGAGAGAGAGAGAGCACAAGTAGACAGAGAGGCAGGCAGAGGGAGAGGGAGAAGCAGGCTCCCCGCGGAGCAGGGAGCCCGATGCGGGACTCGATCCCAGGACCCCAGGATCATGACCTGAGCCGAAGGCAGCCGATTAACCAACTGAGCCACCCAGGCGCCCATCCCAGCTCTTTTCTTATGCCTCACCCAACCTCCCTTCTTTTTTTTTTTTTTTTTTATTTATTTGCGAGAGAGAGAACGAGAGACAGAGAGCACGAGAGGGAGGAGGGTCAGAGGGAGAAGCAGACTCCCCGCTGAGCAGGGAGCCCGATGCGGGACTCGATCCCGGGACTCCAGGATCATGACCTGAGCCGAAGGCAGTCGCTTAACCAACTGAGCCACCCAGGCGCCCTCCCAACCTCCCTTCTAAGCAAATGCTTAGAACAGGCATTTAAAGGGAAAAAGAGACACTGGATTATTAGCTGCTCTGGGCACTATGCATCTCAGGCTGGCAAAGTATGGGATGGTGAGAGAGCTAGGGGGTCCTGACAAGAATGAAGCAGAAGCCCGAACCTAAAGAGACCAGGAAATCAAGTAGACCACCAAGGTAGGAACTTGGGAATGAGGACCAAGGCCAAAGCCCCATCACAGGAACTGCAGCCCATACAGGGGTGGAACAGGACTTCTTGAACCGAGTAACAGTCCAGTTATTGAAACACCAGCACATGTCCCAAGAGAAAAAAAGTAGCTAAAGACCTGACCGGGCAAATCTCCAAATAAAAAAAAAACAAAGGGCCAATATAAGAAAAGAAAATGGTCAATCTCACCAGAAAGCAAAACAATAATAAGGGATTCCCCCCTGCCCCATCTGATTGGCAAGGTTTTTTTTTCTTTTTCCTTCTCTTTGTTCTTGCTTGCTTGCTCCCTCTCTTCTTTATGACAATACTGATTGTTGAGAGACAGTGGTGGAAGGGCGCTCACATGCAGCTGATAGTTCTTTTTTTTTTTTTTTTTTTTATTCATTTGAGACACAGAGATACAGAGAGAGAGAGAGCATGAGCAGTGGGAGAGGCAGAGGGAGAGGGAGAAGCAGACTCCCGGCCGAGCCAGGAGCCCGATGTGGGGCTCGATCCCAGGACCCCGGGATCACGACCTGAGCCGAAGGCAGACGCTTAACCATCTGAGCCACCCAGGCGCCCCACGCAGCTGATAGTTCTGTGAATTGGCACAGCTTATCTGGAGGGCAATTTGGCAGACTGTATTAAAAACCCTAAAGACAAGCACTCTTTGATCCAGCAATTCTACTTCTAGGAATTTTTCCTAAGGAAATAATTAGAAGTGAACACAAAGATGAATAATAGCAGCTTAACATTTACTGGGTGTCCACTCTGTGCCAGGCAATATGCTAAGCTCTTTATGCTTACCTCAATTAGGCCTCACAGCCACATCCAATGGGATGGGTATTGCCATGTCCATTTGCGGGTGGGGAAACTGAGGCTCAACAAGGGGTTGTAAATTGCACAAATTCAAGCCTGTCAAGCAAGTGATAGGCTGGGGCTCAAACCCCGATCTCTGACTCCCAAACCCATGCTCTGAACCACCTCACTATCCTACCCTCCATGATGAGTGCATGTTCCACATAGTACTGTTTAGAATAGCAAAAATTCAGAAATAAACTTAATTGTGCAAAAACTGAGGGATAATTAAATAAATCATGTAGACTCATGATAAAATAC
Organism: Leptonychotes weddellii; assembly: GCF_054177405.1. Lineage (NCBI taxonomy): Eukaryota > Metazoa > Chordata > Mammalia > Carnivora > Phocidae > Leptonychotes > Leptonychotes weddellii. Next base: position 13,948,280 of record NC_138378.1, on the reverse strand, counting down.
ATAGACATTAAGAAGTTTTGAAAAAATTATGACGGAAATATTCATGATACACTAACCCAAAAATATGTAGAACAGCTAGGTCCTATTTTAACTTTTAAAATGCATATATGCCATTTTTATGAAGTTCAAAAGTAGGAAAGACTAGAGTGTGGTGATCAAGATTGGGGGGGGTTGTCAATTGGGAGGCCTGCTAGGGTGCTGGAAATGTTCTAGATCTTGATTTGGGTTGGGGTCACATTGGTCTGTGCACACATAAAAAGCAATCCCGTTGTATAATTAAAATTTGTGTGCTTTAGGGGCGCCTGGGTGGCTCAGTCGTTAAGCGGCTGCCTTCGGCTCAGGTCATGATCCTGAGGTCCTGGGATCCAGTCCCGCAACGGGGTCCCTGTTCAGCAGGGAGTCTGCTTCTCCCTCTCCCACTCCCCACTGCTTATGTTCCCTCTCTCGCTGTGTCTCTCTCTGTCAAATAAATAAATAAAATATTTTTAAAAAAATCTGTGTGCTTTATATAAGTTTATATAAGCCATGTTCCACTAAAAAAGAAAAAAAATACATAAATGAATAGAAAAAGTCCTAAAGCAAAGGAACAGAAGAATGTTAATAGTGATTGCTGCTAAATGTTAATTTTCATTTTATTCTTTATACTATTCTCTACAGTTGACCCTTGAACAACACGGGTTTGAACTGCACGGGTCCACTTATACACAGATTTTTTTTTCAATAAATACAGTCTAGTACTGTAAATATATTTTCTCTTTTTTATGATTTTCTTAACACTTTCTTTTCTCTAGCTCATTTTATTGTAAGAATACAGTATATAATACATATAACATGCAAAATACGTGTTAATTAACCATTTATGTTATCAATAAGGCTTCTGGTCAACAGTAGGCTCTTCATAGTTAAGTTTTGGGGGAGTCCAAAGTTATATGTGATTTTCAACTGCTCAGGGGTCATCAATGTCCAAGAGCCAATGGGTACTTTCTTTCCTTTCTTTTTTTTTTAATTTTATTTATTTATTTTGAGAGATCGAGAGAGAGCACGCGAGCAGGAGAGGAGGCAGAGACAGAGGGAGAGAGATAATTCTAGCAGACTCCATGATGAGTGCAGAGCTCAAGGCAAGGCTCCGTCTCATGACCCTGAGATCACGACCTGAACCGAAATCAAGAGTTGGACACCCAGCCAACTGAGCCACTCAGGCGCCCCCTTTCTTTCTTTTTTTACAATGTCTGTATTAGTTTTGTAGTTAGAAAAAAAATAATGTCAAGTTCGTCATCGGAGGGGATGTGGGGAGGAGAGCACGCACTTGAGAGCCAGTTATGGTCCAGACCTGGCACTCTGGGGGTGAACTGGAGTCTGGTCTTGCAGGCAGGACACCACGGTTCCAAGGATAGAGAGAGTGAAGGAGAGAAGCCCGGTGCCCGGCCCTGCTTGATAGGTAAAGCTGAGAGAGAGGCTCTGAAGAGCCTGGGATGGACTTGAAGTAACGTCCTTAAGACAAATTACTGCAACTTTAAAAGCCTGCTGGGGCGGGTGCTGCACAGAGCCGTCCCGCTCACGGCAACGGCTCCTGGCTCCTCGGCTCCTCATTCTGTTGCCAGTCAGACACCCGTGTTGCTCCCTGGCAATGACATCAGACCTCCAGGGAGCACGCTGGCTGTCAATCAGAAGCCTTTCCTGGCAGCAGGAAGCTGTCTCTGCCTCCTCTCTTAAAAGGACAGCTTCTGCCTGGATAAGGGAGCTGGCTTTGGGCCCCCTTGCCTCTCTCTTTCCATTTAGAGTCTGATTTCCAGGGCAGTGGAGAAATGAGACAGGGTGCAAGGCAGGTTCTCATGGCTGCTTCCTAAGCCTCAGCTCATCCCTGACAATGAAATCCTGCCAACCAAGAAGTGGATCAGAATATAAAATTTAGGTATAAAGAAGCTTTGGTATATAAGATTACCTGTAAATATTAAATATGCTTAAATATAGAACAAGAAGAAAATAACTGGGCGAATTAGCAGTTCTCCCTTCCTTGCTAAGAAATACCAATTTTATTAGGTCCATCAAATGTGTTTAGTGAAAACAAAACAAAAGAAAGAAACAAACAAACAAACAAACAAACCCCCACATTTCCTGGCCTCTTATGCAGCCAGGGGTGACATATAATGCAGTTATGGCCAATGAGATATAGACTAGGAATTTGTGGAAAGTTTTCTTTTTTTTTTTTAAAGACTTTATTTATTCATTTGAGACACAGAGAGAGAGAGAGAGAGAGAGCATGAGCAGGGAGAGAGGCAGAGGGAGAGGGAGAAGCAGGCTCCCCGCTGAGCCAGGAGCCCGATGTGGGGCTCGATCCCAGGACCCTGGGATCATGACCTGAGCCGAAGGCAGATGCTTAACCATCTGAGCCACCCAGGCGCCCTAAAAGTTTTCTTGATAGAATCATTTTCTCCTTCTTCTAGTGAAATAAGGACATGGTGGCTGGAGCTGCAGCAGCTGTTTTGTAATCATGAGGAAAACCCCAGAAGACTTGCAGAGACCCCAGTCCTGACATCCTTGAGGCCCTGAGCCAGAGGCAGCAACTGTGTAACTCTTCACTACTTGTTTGTTTAAGCTACTGTTTGGTTTTCTGTAACCCATGACTAAAAGTGATCTTTAACTGTTTCACCCAACAATGTAAACATAATAATATAGCTAATACAAAATGGGAAGTTTGGGGAGAAGAGATGGGAAAAAGCATAACAATGCTAATGTTTCACAGGTAGTCACCACCTGAAATTGAAATATTTAGCTAATGGGCGCCTGGGTGGCTCAGTTGGTTAAGCAACAGCCTTCGGCTCAGGTCATGGTCCTGGAGTCCCGGGATCGAGTCCCACGTCGGGCTCCCTGCTCAGCGGGGAGTCTGCTTCTCCCTCTGACCCTCCTCCCTCTCGTGCTCTCTGTCTCTCGTTCTCTCTCTCGCAAATAAATAAATAAAAAATCTTAAAAAAAAAAAAAAGAAATATTTAGCTAAAAACAATGATGACTGCAACCTCCTGATGTTTTCCGGAGGGATCTTTGATGAGCTAATACTGCTTTCGATGGAAAAAGAGCTATATAAAGTTCAGATAGTCTTTCATCTTTACTTTCATTTACAAAAATTCTGTTAAATCCCAGTCAAATAAATGATGCAAATGATAAAAGATATTTGAAATGTATTTCAAAATTGAAGAAGAGTATTATAATATGAAACAATTTTGATAAAATTATTTCTGATTATCTGTGTACATGCATCGAAAGATGCTTGGCATGACGTTCATTTCATTTGAATTATGCAAATTTCAGGCTTTTTAGGTTGTTTTTATTTTTAGACTTTTAAATTTGAAATGATTGTAGATTTGCAAAAGAGTTGCAAAGACAGTGCAGAAAGTCCCATCTCATTTATTCTTCACTCAACTTGCTCTAACATTAACATCCTTACAGAAGCATGGTGCATTTATCAAAATGAAATTAACTTGGTGATAGGTATGATGTGATTAACTACACTACAGACTTCATTGGGATTGTCCAATTTTTCCACTGATGTCCTTTTTCTGTTCCAGTTTCTGAACCAGGATACCATTTGCATTCAGATGTCATGTCTCCTCAGGCTCCTCTGGCTTCTGACAGTTTCTCTATCTTTCTTTGTCTTTCATAGTCTTGACACTTTCAAAGAGGAGTGGTCAGATATTTTGTAGAATATCCTCAATTTTGGCGAGCCTCATGTTTTCTCATGATTAGACTGAGGTTGTAGGTTTGGGGGGGAGTGATGTACTCTTCTTACCACATCACAGTAGGGGCACATAATATCAACATGACTTACCATTCATGATGTTGACCTTGATCACTTGACTTTCTTACTTTTTTTTTTTTTGTACTTTTCCATATTGCTTTACCTGCTATAATAAGGTTGTGAAACCAGTGAGTCTGGAAGTACTTCATAAACTGAAGAACTCCAAAAATGTGAGGGTTAAATTTTTTATTTGAAAGAGAGAATTGATGTCCAAGCCTTGGTGGGAAGAGGGAATTGGAGATAAGTATAGCTACATCATCAATGTTTAATTGGTCTGGAGGCTAGCCAGGATGGCAGGGAAAGATAGAGATGACTTTGGGATTTATGTAACTGCTAGCAGAACAGATTATTAGGGCCTCATCCAGATATTTTTAATATAATATACTTCCCTTTCCCTTGTATCCCTGGGTAAGAGTGAAGACCACTCCACTAGCCTAGTCAGAAATGACCTAAGAGAGGAGAGCTGATTCTGCTAGGAAAGACAGTGGATGTGGTAACTCACACTGACTAAGCCCCATCTCTGGTCCAGGTGCTTCACCTTATTCATTTCATCCTCACAATGCTAAGCATGATGATCATCTCCACATCATAGATGGGCAAATTCAGATTCAGAGAAGTGAAGCGACTTGCCCAAAGCCACACTGCCAGTTAACCATTAAATATCTCCCAGGCAATGTATTGGGTGGGTATGGGAAAGCTGCTGTTTGAATCGAGATATCCCGGACACCAAAACTTCACTCACTCTCTTCCACTTCACACCACCTGCTGCCAGGGAAGAGCTGTGATCAAGTCCAGTAATTCCAATCATGGGGAAAGATGGTGAGCTATGGAGACTATCTACTATCCATGAGATTTTTCATCTTCTTCATAATCTCTCTGTCTCCTTACTGATCAGAGAGTCACCTCACATGAATTCTGGGTTCAGGACCCCCCTACCCTTTGGATGCCTTGGACAGCTACCCTCTGCAATCAGATGGGACCATAGGCCCAGGGTAACTGGGACAGCCTTTCCCTAGGATGCATCCAGCCAGGATGCAAAGAGAAACAAAGGGGAGAGGGGAAAAGGGAAAGAAAGGGGCACGGCGGGTGAGGGGGGCGGTTTGGTAGAGGGGAGAGAGAGAGAATGAATTGATTGCTTGGTTTGGGACTCCAGACTCTTCTTCTAGTCTGCCTCAAAACCAGCCCTAGTTTTGTCCCTCCTAAGGATAGATTTGAGCCAAGGAAGAATCCTTTTTTATTGAAGCTGATTCAAGTTTACTTTTTGCAACTTGAAACCAAAGTGTCCTGACGAGTACATTTGCCTTACTCTGGTTTCTGTTCACTCTTAATATCACTGTACCTGTGTGGCTTTTGCCTATCTGGGCCCCCAGATCTGTTTCATGAGTGGCTATGGCTACAGGCTCTGGAGTCAGAGAGACTGGGGGTCAAATCCCAGTTCTTGCACCAAAAAGCTATATGGCCTTAGACAAGGACGTTACCTCCCTGAGCTTGTTCAATCTGATAAAATGGGGTGATAGTATTCCTGCAAGGGATATTATAAGACTTACACAAGATAATGTATGCAAAGTGCTTAGCACAACACAAATTGAGCTTAGCATTCAATAAATGGCAGTTATGATTATTAGCATTATTCAATTCTCCTTGCCAACTGGTCACAACTTGATTTCCCAATTCCATGAGACACCTGCAGACCTAAGCCATTTTTTCTCACCACATAATTCATATGCCACTGAAGCCTATGGAGAAGTCCGCCCAGGGGTAGGAGTCTACCTCTGCCCCTTAAGTTACAACTCAGAGCTAGCATTCCAACAAAGGTTTGGAATTGTATGGCCAACCTATGTCCGGTGCTATGTCAGTAAATATTTCACAACTAGTGCTCCAAAATAAACGTTAACAAAAAATGCTTTTGCTAATTTCCATAGTGTAAATACTCCTTCCATGTCTGATTCCAAGCTATCAATGCGATGTCGTTCAACACAGAGTTGGGAAGAATGTGTGCAGTTGACCCTCACGAGCTAGAACTGGCCAGCTCCTGCACACCAGTGTCCATGCTAGGTGGAATTTCTCCCCAGAAGGGGTTATGGGCAGGGAAAGCATTCCAAAAGCTGTCTCCTAGCATAGTGATTAAAGCGGTGGTAGTGTGTCTTAGCCTGGGTTCTCTGGAAGCAAGGTCTGAAATGGGACTCTTGTTCAAGTGATTTATTGAGGGATCGCTCAGGTGAAGCCTTTGAGGGGCTAAGGGAAGCAGAATAGGACAGGGGAGAAAGATAAGCCAAAAAATGTGGGTTCAGCTGAAGTCTTGCCTCGGTCTAATTTCGAAGAGAGCTCGAGGAGCGTGAACACTGCCAGGGAGTTATCCCAGCCTGCGGCAAGGGGGCGGGAGACCCACACGTCCAGTTAGTCAAGTCGTTGGGTGGCGGCTACCTTCAGGGGCACAACTTTCCAGGCCTTTGCTGGCAAGGGAGTTCATTGGCTGAGGGGTCAGCTCAGAGGGGAGTAGCCATGACCTGTGAGCAACCAACCCTCACAGCAGCTGGGAGATGAGTGCGCCAGCCTGGTAAAGGGCATCGGGGTGGGGTGTCATCTACCATGGTGTCATCTACTATGTAGTGATAAGCGTGCTGATAATTTTTACCGTGAAGATGATGGAGATGGAAATATCAGAAGTGGTAGCTGCGGTCGGCAGGCTGCTCCTGCTGGCAACACTAGGCTTGGTTGGGTTGGTGCTGATGATGGCACTTGGTGGCATGGTGGTGATGGTGGTTATGATGGTCATGTAACAATAATGACAGGGGCGCCTGGGTGCTTGGTCGGTTGGGCGTCCGGCTCTTGGTTTTGGCTCAGGTCGTGATCTCGGGGCCATGAGATCAAGCCCTGCTTCTCTCTCTCTCTCTCTGCCCCTCCCCGCCCCCTGCTTGCTCTTGTTCTTTCTCTCTCTCGCAAATCAATAAATATTTTTTAGAAAACAGTAATGGTAAACGGTGGTGTTGATGGTAATTGGTGGCTTGATGGGAATAGCGGCGGTGGCAGTGACTGGAGGCATGCTGATGGCCGAGCTCCTGTGGGTGATGATGAATACGGCAGAGGTGGTGGTTACTGGGAGGCACCAAGGATACCGAAATCCCTATTCCTTCAAAGGCTGTCTCTTTCTTCTATGCTTCGTATTTCTACAGCAGCCCTGGGGAACAAAACTACTCAGGATGTCGTCTTGTCGAGACCGGTGAATGAAAACATGACCGAGGAAGTTGAAATGCATTCATTTCACCAGTGATGTCCTGCTGTGTGTGTGTTTTGTTTTGTTTTTTGACAATGCACACATTCTCCAGGGCCGTGATTTATTCCGTTTGCCACTCTGTGTCTTGGTTCACTGTGAAATGTAGGGGCGTGGTGACTGCAGACTTCCTAACCCATCAAACCTATCAGCAGAGTTTAACACGCCAACATTATACCAGGACGTCCTGGAGATTGCTAGAATGAATCCATCCTGCACTCAACGTTGGATGGGTGTTTTCAGCCAAAGAGCCTCGCTTGTAAGGACGAGGGCAGAATGACTGATGTGAGTAAGCAGGTCAGCGTGCTGGTGGGGAGTGTGTCAGGGGAAGAGTCTGCAGAGTGGACGTCCTTTTATCTACCTCAGTGTCTGCCTGGATTTCTCTTCCTTCTCCTCCCTCCCTGGAGGGAGGCAGTGAGGCAGGAGGGGGTGCTCGCATTCCACTCCAAGCACCTATCACGTTATAGCTTCAACAAAGTAGCTCCCTACATGAGAGGTATTCTGGGACAAATGTAGAATTCATTCACTCATTCAATAAATATGTTTTTAGCCTCAGCTACAAGCCAGACACCCAGCTAGGTGCTGGGGATCAAGCATTTGGAAGGGGATGGGGGACAAAAGTCCTCGCCCATAAGAGCTTATGTTCTAGTAGATTAAATATGTCTCATTCTTATCACACACAGAGGAGGAAATTGAGGCTTTGGTTTGACCAAAGTTCAGAGCTCAGATTTGAACTAAGGTCAGCCAGCTCTCAAAACCCATCCCCCTTGACCAATCCTATATTAACCTGCAGTGAACTATTTTTTTTTTTTTTTTTTGGTTTTGCACCCAACATCTTCTTGCCATTCTTCTGGTACTTGAAACCTCGGATTGCTTCCAGAAAACCACTCTTTCCAACACCATCTAGAAAGAAGGTCAGTCAAGACACCCTGCCCTCCTTAACTGTGGAATGGGCTCATGACTCAAGCTATATCATCCCAGTGCTGGTTTCTGCTATCCAGATGGCCTGGAACTATGGTTCCCTTTGTGTTCAAGTTGGTTCTCCAGCTTCGCCTGAAATTCTCTGAGCCATCGCATATTCTTCCCCCAAACTATTTTTTTCTCCAGCTCAACAGAATCCTTTTCTGTTGCGTGCAATCAAATAATCAGACTGACATGTGGTCACTTCACCCTCTGAGCCTCAGTTTGGACCTCAGGCAAGTTTTGTGATCTGCTAACTAGGAGGCATAATATCCACCTTGCAGGAAGCAGAAGGAAAGCTCTTGTCAACATCCCTGTTTTCTAGCACCTTCTTCAGACTCTAACCTCCTGGGAAAAGCTTCCCCATTCTTCGCTGGGGCTGCCAGACATGCAGATGCTGCATACTCAGCAGAAGCAGTGAAGGAGCCTGAGCTATATTTGAGCTTCCCTGAGAATACACAGACACAGCCTCCTGTTCTCTGGCTGGCCAAGGAGAGTGTAATTAACAGACTCTTCTTCAGAGCATGGACTGAACAGGTGATGGCTCAGCAAGTTCAGAATCACAGCCATGGCCAATTTCTCCTCCCCCAAGTCTATTTTTGAGTCACCACAGGTGCTTATGAAGGCCATATGTCAAGACCACAGGGCAGAGGAGAGACTTTTCTTGGAGAACCTGTCAGTTAGGATTGCATGAAGTTGACAGAACAGAAATCTGACCAAATAAAGCTTTATTTTTCTCATGTAACAAGGAGCCTGCAGGTAGGCAATCCAGGCTGGTACGGAGGACTTATTACAAAGAAATCACTAAGGACTGAAGCTTCTTCTGTCTTCCTGCTCTGCTATCCTTAGCAGGTGGCTCTCGCCCTCATAGTCACAAGATGGCTGCTGTACTTCCAGAAACCTCACCTACATTCCAGGCAGGAATGAAAACAAAGGCAATGAGGAAAAAGCTTGTCCCTGCTGACTTCCCCTACCCCTTAGTATAAAGAAGATGATAGATTCCCAAGAAGCTCCATCCAAAGGTCCACTTACATCTCATTGGTCAGAACTGGGTTAGGGGACCACCCTTAGCTGCAAGGGAGTACAGGCAGGTATTTTTTTTTTTTAAACTGGGTGCATTTTATTCAAACAAAATTAGGATTCTGTTACTAAGTAAAAAGGGGAGACCAGACATTGGTTAAGCAACTAGGAGTGTCTGTCACAGAAAGCGAGATGGAGAATGGATGTTTGTGAGGGAAGTCTCTGAGGGGCTGAGTCAGAAACACAAGAGATGGACCAGGTTCTGGAGCCTCTGAGTGGCAAGATAGAGAGCCATCATCCTCACTGTGACATACAGAGAAAACCAGGCACCACATAAATATGTTCTGTAAAGACATGTTCCAAAACATGGGAAAGGTAGAGGGGCTTATCAAAAAGAGCCAAACGTCCTGATTTTAAATCTCAGCCCTGCTGGATATCAACTCTGTGACCTTGGGCAAGTCACTTAACCTTTCTGGGCCTCTCAATTTTCTCAACTATAAAATGGGGAGGATAACTTGCAGTTTTTGTGTGGCTCAAGCAAGACCCCATGTATAAATTGTACATTGTAGGCATCTGACAAATGGGAGTTATTACTGGTCTAACTCCCTCATTTTCTAAATGGTGAAAATGAACCCTAGAGAGGGGAAGCAAGATGACCTAGGTCACACAGCCAGACAGAGGCAGACCTGAGACCAGGGCCAGCTTTCTGACTTCCGGCCTGGGCTGTGTTCCATTTCACCACCACTCTCCCTGTTAAAGAAAACTATTAACTTTCACCAAAGTTTGGGATTAGGCCCGAGTAGTGGAACAAAGTAGCAGGTTCAGAATTCTATTTTTTTTTTTAAACTGAACAAAGTGCTTTCAGACGCTTCAGATGCCAAAAGTCAAGCAGAAAAGGAAAAGACATCCTGATATACAGCTTCTGGTGAATTCTAGTCTTCATTATTTTTATCTTGATTCGTATGCACTGAGCACACTAACCACGTGTGACACAAAGCCGAAGTCCATCCCCAACGGCCAGAGCTAACACTGACCGGGCACTGTGTAGCTTTCTATCGCTGCTGTAACAAATGAACACAAACCCACACGTAGTTAATCGCTGAAGTCTCTGTTCCTGCTGCTCCCGTCCCACTGTGTTTTGACAGAGATTTCCTCGAACACCAGGAACTAAAACAGAACAAACAAGACACACTTCTCAGAACTGGTGGTTGCCAGAGAGGAGGGGGGTGGGGGATGGGCACAATGGGTGAAGGGGGGTTGGAGGTACAGTCTTCCAGTTATGGAATGAATAAGTCACAGGGATGAAAGGCACAGCAGAAGGAATAGAGTCAAGGGTAATGTCATAGTGTATGGGGACAGATGGTGGCTACCCTTGTGAGCACAGGCTGAATCTCTATGTTGTACTCCTGAAGCTAATATCACATTGTGTGTCCACTATACTTCAATTACATACACACACACACACACACACACACACACACACGCACACACCCCGCTCAGTATGTACAGACTGGCTCTGTGCTGGGGTGCTCCTCGTTCACAACTCTGCCCCAGACGGCACCCCTGTTTGCACTGAGCCATTTTTAAGTTGCTTTTTTCTTCATTCAGCATTCACCTGGTTGCTCTAAACCTTGACGGTTTTCCAGAGTTTTCTGACAAAGTTAGTTCTGACGGTTTTCTGCTTATTCTTTCAATGTTTTTCTGGAGGCGCTCAGAGCGCCTTGTCTTAGCAGTGGCTTGGACTGCTCCCACAGAAACATCATAGACTGGGTGACTTCTAAACAACAGGACTTTCTTTCTTACAGTCCTGGGGGCTGGAAGTCCAAAGTCAAGGTGCCAGCACGGTCAGGTTCCTGTGAGGGCCCCCTTCTAGGCGGCAGACTTCCCGTCCTATCTTCACGGGGCAGAGAGCAGGAAGAGGAAGCACCGCTCTCTGGTGACTCTCATAAGGGCACTAATCCCATTAAAGGGCTCCACCCTCATGACCTCATCTCATCCTCCCAAAGGCTCCACCTCCTAATACCATCACTGGTAGGGGATGGGTAAGGTTTCAACACTCAAGTTTTGGGAAGACACGAACATTCAGTTCATAACATGCCTACTCTGCCATTTCTTTTTTAAAGATTTGATTTCTTTATTTGAGAGAGAGCAAGAGAGAGAGAGAGCACGGGCCGGGGGGGAAATGGAACAAGCAGACTCCCCACTGAGCAGGGAGCCCAACATGGGGCTTGATCCCAGGACCCTGAGATCATGACCTGAGCTGAAGGCAGATGCTTAACCGACTGAGCCACCCAGGTGCCCCACCATTTTGTTTTTTAAAGCCTTCCCTGCTGACTCTAATGTGTAGCCAAGGTTGACATCCACTACTCTGGGATCCTTGGCATCACTACTTTCAACAAGTTCCTCAGCTGATCCTGGTGTAGCCCATCCAAGCTTTGGGATCCTGAAGATTAAATAAACTCTGGGACTGACCTCAGGAAGTCCATTTTCTCTCCCCTTCCTCTAGTTCCTGGGAGCCAGACAGGATGAAGAGGTGAGCCTTTGTGTGCATGGCCTTCCATCTGCCCACTGCAGCACGTGGTGCCCATGCAGATATCCCGGAGTGAGTTGTTGCATTTGGGGTTAGTGCGAAGATTTGTTCCCATTTGCTTCCCAAAGGAATCAGAAGGGAAATAAAGAAAGGAACCCAGGATGTGCCAGATTCCTGCCTCCAAGTGTGACAGTTCAACTGAAGCTTGTCTGCAGATCTCTGTTGGGACTTGGCATATGGGTCACCTCCACCCGAGCTAAAATCCCCCGGAAATCACTAAGATTTCAGGTCACAAGCTTTCAGGCTTTCAAGCTTTCAATGCAGCCAAGAGGACAAAGATCTCTCAGTCCAGCTGAACTCCAGGGTGTGCCCCCTCACAGACATGAGGTCCTTGAAGAGTAGTAAGTCATTCCGGGATGACCAAGAGATTCCCTCCTCTCTCACCATGTGTGATCACAGACAAGGCTTCATGATCTGAGTCTCCGTTTCCTTGTGTGGATGGTGAAAATAATTACCTATCTCACATCTTGTTATTGCTGTAGAAGATAAAGGCAGGGGAAGAAACACAGTCATAATAAATGTGTAGTAAAGAATAAAATAATGATAAATGTGTACTTTGACCCTGTTTTTGTTAAAAAATTATGTATGTCTCTTTATACATATTTTGATCTTTATGTGTTTGTGTGTGTGTATATGTATATTTACGTGTGTATGCACACAGTGCCGTCTAGAACAATGTTCACCGAATAAGTAGTGGGATTGGAGGTGATTTTTGTTCTCCTCTTTGTGCTTTCCCAACTTGCTTATGATGTGCGTGTACCTATTCTTACAAAAGAAAACTGAGCTTTTGGGTCAAGAGAGCTGATTAAGTCCTTCTATTCATCTCTCCTCCCTCCAAATATCCCATTGAAATGACAAAATGAGCATTAAAGGACTAATGAAAGCTATCAAAATAATAGTAATAATCACTCTTAGAATTATGAGGTTTAAAATCTGGCCCATAGTGCTTGATGATTATCATCTCCATCCCCCAACCACTTACAGCCCTAAAGAGAACATTAATAGGAGGGGATTCTTAACCCTTCTTATGCCCTGGACCCCCTGCAGTCTGGTGAAGCCTGTGGACCTTTTCTCAGCATCATATTTTTAAATGAATAAGCGTCCATGCATAAGATTACAAAGGAAATCATTTATATCAAAAGGCAGTTATCAAAATATTTAAAAAACAAATCTGTCATATAGTAACATATGTGCTTCTGTATTAGAAGATTTAGCAGTGTGTCTAATAACCACAATCATTTCAAAGTCGTGACGAGCATAAGCGGTATTTTGAAATGACTTCAGCAATAGCATTATGATAGAAAAATATCTGGTTTCTATGGGTGATGAAGTCACCGGAAGTGCTAATACTACCACAGTTTGTTCCTTATGTACGTAAGTGAAGAAAATGCTGCATTGAAATTGAGCTTTGTGAAAATAAAGACCGTGTTTCTCCTCCAGCATCATAGACCTCCAAATTTAATAGAATATGTGTTCCCAGAGATCTTTGCTTAGATCTGTTCATCTGTCTGTTTGATCTCTTTCTCATTTACATTATTCCTCAAATGTACGAGGGTCCTTGGCTGTCTGCTCATATGGGAGCATGGGACCCACACAAAATTTATTGGACGCCATGTGATTGGCGGGAGGTCTTATTCACTGCCAGCTTCCCTGAGACTATTAGGAAGCCCCCAACGTATCTTTCGGTTCTTCCTCCTGAGCTGGTCAAATTCCCCAGAGACGGTTCTTCTAGTTTCTTTTTCGGAGCCCCTAATTCTCCCTGCCAGCGTTCTGGAATCTAGGTCAGGAAAGAAGCCTGTAAGGAGAAGATTGGGTGGGGCACGTCAACCTTCCATAGGTGAACTGTCGCTTAATCCCTCTGCTTTCAGGATGATGCCCCATCCTCCACCACACGTGGCGTTTCCCGACCCAGATGCCCTCCTGTCACAGCCCACTGCCGTCCAAGACAGCCGCTTCTGCCATGTGCCGGTAGTTAGATCTAAATTCATTAAAATAAATGAAAGAAACGTTCAGGTCCTTAGTTGCAGTAGCCACCTTTCACGGGCTCAGTAGCCCCACGGAGCCAGTGGCCAGCTACTGTATCGGACAGTGCTTGACATCTCTGTCGTTGCAGAAAGTTCCATTGAACGGTACTGCTCTAGAGCAGGGGTGGGCATTTTTGTTCCCCCTGTTAAGGGCCAGATAGTAAATATTTTTGGCTTTGCACGCCATATGGTCTCCTTCGCACCTACTTAACTATGTCATTGTAGCCTGAGATCTGCCGTAGACAATACATGGAACACACATTGGAACGCATGGCCACGTTCCCACCAAACTTTATTTATGAGCACTGAAATCTGACTTTCATAGCGTTTCCACGTGTCACCAAATGTTATTCTTGTTTTGACTTTTTTTCCTAACCATTTGCAAAGATAAAACTATTCTTAGTTCAGGCTGTACCTCACCGGGCAGCAGGCTAGATTTGGTTAATGGACCATAGCTCGCTGACCTCTCTGTGTATTGCCTTAAAAAAAAAAAAAATCCCTGTAACTGTTATTTTAGTTATTTTAGTAGGTTCAAGGAGAAAGCAGTAGCTAAGGTGTATAGTCTTTTTTACCTAGAAATCTCATTTCTGTTCAGGGCCTGTCTTCTCCCAGCATCTTAGGACCTACGGGCACAGAACCCTAGTTCTCTCATTCTGATGTTCACCTGTCTGTTTGGTCTCATCTCATTTACTATTCTCCACCTAGTGTCCAGCATAATGTTGGACATGCGGTGGGCTCTTCATCAGTAGAGCTGAATGATCAAATGCTCACCAAGCCACCTTCTTTGTATAATTTGTATAATTTGGCTTTTCACTGCCTTCACAAAGGAATGTGCTGGTCATGCTGATGAGAATATTCCAGTCTGCTCTGCAATTATATTTCCCGTTATCAGTGAATACACTGACATTCTGATTTTCCACATCAGTCCCGTGAGCTTGGTAAATGTAATCCCACCTGGGAGAGAAGACATCAGCTTCTAAGCCCATGTAGAATCAAACAAATCTTGGTTACAGAAGTGTAAGTCTCAATTGAATTTGATAAGAAGACTTGTAAAGAGAGGGGAAGTAATCTGGCAGACATAAGTACTGGGAGGTTTTAAATGCAGGGCTGAAAATGCCTTCTCAACAAGATAAGGGAGAGAAGGTTGCAGAATGTTAACACTGCCAAGGCCGTAAGAGGACTATATGCCCAGGACATTGTTGGAAACCAATTGGGTGGGGCAACAGCCACAGGTTAGATAAAATTATACGTATCCCAGGCTCCTAGAAGATAACAGAAAAACTTAAGTCTGGTGATGCTTCTTTAGATATAACACCAAAGCCACGATCCACAAAAGAAATCATTGATTATTAGCTGGACTTCATTAAAATTTAACACATTTGCTATGCAAAAGATAATCGGAAGAGAACGCAAAGACAAGCAACAGGTTGGGAGAAAATACTTGCAAAAGACACATCCGATAAAGGACTGCAATCCAAAATATGCAAAGAACCCTTAAAACGGAACAATAAGAAAACAAACAATCCAATTAAAAAATAAGTCAAAGACCCTACCAGCCACCTCACCAAAGATGATACATACATGGCAAATAAACATACGCAGATATGTTCCACATCGTACATCATTAGGGAAATGCAAAATCAATGCCATGAGACACTACCACACAACCATGAGGCGGGCCAAACTCCACAGAGTATCGACGACACTAGATGCTGGTGAGGATGTGGAATGACAGCAATTCTAATTCATTGTACAGTGTCTGGAGAAATGTCCCCCTTCCTACTGAGTGGCCTTCCACCTCCCAGTCTGCCTGACATCAGATCCCAGACCCATAAGTTGTCTGGTTAATTGACTACATTATCTGTTTATGCCAAGTCCACGAGAGGTAAGATAAATATGTGAGAACGATTTGTGGCACAATGGGTCTTACAGATTTAACTAACACATATTAGGCACCTGTAATCTAGCACATTCTTTCAGTTGTATCTTCACTCCCAGTTTACAGCTGAGGAAACATTTATCCCTCAAGAGGATGAATGACTCGCTCCATTTATATAAAGTTCCAAAAACAAAAGGAATTAGTTGACACTGTTAGAACAGAAGAATGGGTGATCTCTGGGGAAAAGGGATAGGTAATGACTGGGAAAAGCACAGGGGGCCAACTGCTTGCTGGTAAGAAGCTATTTCTTGACTCAGTCTTGTTCTCTGGCTGTGACAATTCATCCATTTGTACACTTATGATTCATGCTTTTTTTGTTTGATATACTTACATAAATATGTATTAAAATGTCTCACATATTACTGCTAAAATGAAAACTGATAGATGGTTGAAATCGAAATTGAAGAACGTCCTCCCAACATAGAACAAAAAGACGGAGATGGAAAAGACAGAGAGAGGCACCTGGGTGGCTCGGTTAAAAGACTGTGTCAGACACAATACATTTTAAAGATTCTAAAAGTTTTTCATGGATTAAAAATATATTCATCTATGGGGGTGCCTGGGTGGCTCAGTCGGTTAAGCGGCTGCCTTCAGCTCGGGTCGTGATCCCGGAGTCCCGGGATCAAGCCCCACATCGGGCTCCCTGCTCAGCGGGAAGCTTGCTTCTCCCTCTCCCTCTGCCTGCCTCTCTGCCTACTTGTTCTCTCTCTCTCTGTCAAATAAATAAATAAAATCTTAAAAAAAAAAAAAATATATATATATATATATATATTCATCTATGAAGAAAAAAGACTCAGACCGGTATTAGATTTCCCATCAGAATGGGGCACCTGGGTGGCTAGTTGGTTAAGTGGCTGACTCTTGATCTCAGCTCAGGTCTTGATCTCAGGGTCATGAGTTTGAGCCCCATGTTGGACTCCACACTGGGCATGGAGCCTACTTAAAAAAAAAGAAGAAGAAGAAGAAGAAAGATTTCTCATCAGAAGTGAAAAGCCAAATGCCCATAATGTAGTATATTAAAAGTTCTGAGAGTTTTAACCTAGAACTTTATTCCTGGCCAAATGTAATCAAGTAGGAGGGTAAATTTAAGACATTTTCAGACTTGCCAGGACAAGAGAAAGTTTGTCTTTTTTTGTAATCTTGTTTTTTTTTTTTTAAAAGATTTTATTTATTTATTTGACAGAGAGAGAGCACAACTAGGCAGAGTGGTAGACAGAGGGAGGAGAAGCAGGCTCCCTGCTCAGCAGGGAGCCTGATGCGGGGCTCGATCCCAGGACCCTGGGACCATGACCTGAGCCGAAGGCAGACGCTTAACGACTGAGCCACCCAGGCGCCCCTGTAATCTTGTTTTTTTTAAGGTATGGACAAAACATGGATGTCTTGGTTGTGTTTGCAGGACAGAATATAATAATGTTCACTGCATCAGTTAGGATATGCTTGGTTATACTGCAGTAACAAATAACCCCCAAAATCTCAGAGGCTTAGGACAACAAAGATTTACATCTCCCTCAGACTACACGTTGACGGTCTACGGGTGGGGGTGCTCTGCTCTCCTGGGACCCAGATGAATGGAGACTCTTCCATGTGGAATGTTGCTAGGTGTAGCAAAAGGCAGGAGAGCATGAGTGTCTCCGTGCAGGGCATGGAACTCCCACAGCCATTAGACGCTCCAGCCGAGGGTGACGAAGGTCACTCCCTCCCACAACCCCTCAGCCAGCACTAGTCACATGGTTACACACAACTAAAAGGGGGTGGGGAGCTTCTGAAATCAGCAAAGCGGACAAAAGGTGGAAAATAGAAGCAGGGAGGAAAGACAGAGAAAAAATACTGCTCATGCCTTCCCCTTTGGAAAGGGCGTCAGAAGGGATTGTCCACGTGAGGGAAGAAGAAAATAGAGGTTATGTTTATTGAACTTACGGGGAGAAACAAGAACTACAAGTAAGTATATAAATATCAACAGTAGAAGAAAGCAGGGAGTATAAGTAAACTTTACAGACAGTAAATATTGCCTAGCTATTGTTCATATTTAGGGAGATTATCACTAGAAAATCAAAATGATTACCAGAGGTTGCCCCAAGGGAGTTGGGATATGGGCACGAGAGTTTGCTTTTCATGGTAAACGGTCCCGTGCTGTTTGATGTATCACATGTATGGACGTCTTCGCAGGGCTCTCCAGAGAACAGATAGGGATATGCATGTGTCTGTACTTGCGTGTGTATGAGAGAGCAAGAGAGAGATTTACTGCAGGAATTGGCTCACACACACACAGTCTGATGTCTGCAGGCTGGAAACCAGGAAAGCCAGTGGTGTAACAGACCAAAGGCCTGGGACCCCAGGGAGCAGACGGTGTAAGTCCTGGTCTGAGTCTAAAGAGCTAAGAACCAGGAGTGCCAGTGTCCAAGGGCGGGAGAAGAAAGATGGCCCAGCTCAGGAAGAGAGAGCAAATGCACCCTCCCTCTGCCTTTTTATTCTATTTAGGCCCTCAACAGATTGAGTGATCCCCCCCCCCAACACCATTGGCAAGGTTGATCTTCTTTATTTAGTCTCCGGATTCAAATGCTAATCACTTCCAGACACACTCTCGCAGACACACCCAAGAAGAACATTTTACCAGCTCTCTGGCCATCCCTCAGCCCAGTCAGGTTGACACAGAGAACTCACCATCACAATGAACTCCATTTTGTTTCAAGTAACATAGTCTTTGAGGTCGCACATACAAGCTTCACCACGTTGGGCCACTTTCCCAGACTTCGGCTTCTTTTTTTATAAAGTGGGGTGAGACTATTATGAGGATTACGTGAAATCCTCATGTATGGCAAGAGCCTGGCGCAGCGCCTGACATGCAGCACACACGGGTTAGATTGGCGACCCATCACACACCTCAGGTCCAGATTGGCTCTGTGCACAGAGATCTGGGCCTCAGGTCCTGACGGAGAAGGTTCTGGGAGACCGTCCAACCCACCTGCTTAGGCACGAGTGGCCAGCTCTTATCCACAGCCACACAAGGAGTCAGTCCACAGGACCAGGACTAGAATGGGCTCCTGTCTTCCCGCCCAGGGCCCTGCTGGCCGGCCCTACGGTCTCTGAATCAGAACCGAATTTGGCTCTGGACATAGAGAAGCATTCATTTGGGAGGGACGGAATCATTTCCTCCTGTGTAAATTTGTTTCTTTTTGTGCTGGCAAGTCCAAGGTGTTCTGACAAAGGTCAAAAGTATTTATTTTCTTTAATACTGTGGGGATCAGAGTGAGGCACAGATGAGAGTGAGCCAAAGCGGGGAAAGGAGAAAGAGGGGTGTTGCCAACTTTGAGAGCTGAAAGAGCTTCTTCTTATCACAGGAAATGGCTGTTTTGGGGGCACAGACGCAACCTCTGGTTTTCTATCAAAATCAGCAGAAATAACAAGGAGGGGAAACTAAGAAATCGTTGAACACAGATGATGCGGTTAAGGCCACCCTCCATCTGGTCCTGCCCACCTCCCCAGCTTCATCTCCCCCTGCTCCCTGCCCCATCTGACACCTGAGCCTTGCCGGTCCAGGGGCTCCTGAACTCCCCTATGCCATTCCCTCTGAATGGATTGCCAGACCTCAGTTCCTGGGCCAGTTGGGCCCTTCCTCTAGGACTCAGATCAGGTGTCTTCTCCTCCTCAGAGATCACAATGCCCCCCCCCCGCACTGCGCCCAGCTCTTCTGTGCACCCACCACATCCCATCTTGCCATTTTTAAACTTATCAAGCTGTGTCAAAATTGCCCATACACCCATCTGTCTTTCCAATTGGACTGGAGATCATACACTGGACCCTAAGGCTTAGATCTGGCATTCAGACAGAATTATATTTTATTTGACCTGCACTATTTGGGCCCACATGGAGTTTTTACATTTCTTTTTTTGCATTCATTGCCAAAAATTAAAAATTAAGAGATTGCACATAAAAATTCCAACTTCTGGCTTCTCTTGACAAATTGGAAATCCAGTAAGATGGGTACAGTCCTTCACCCTTGAGGCAGCAGGCCCCTTTGGACTGAGCATGGTTCCTCTATTTCTCTGCAGTCCCCGCCATGCCCTATGGTCTCTGCATTAAAGCCTCATATCAGAGCTATTTGTCATAACTCTTGCAATACTGGGGTTTTTTTTTATAGTGGATTAAGGAAGAAAGTAAAATATTTATTTTACCCATGTTCCCTCTTCATACTTCATCCCCTTCCCTCATTTCCATGACCAGGCTAGACCCTTAGGCACTTTGGCTTTCCACCCTTGCACTAGGAGCGCCTTGAAAACACACAGGATACTTATTCAGCTCTGTGGCTCCAACAGCAAGCACAGTGCCGCACTCAGAGTTGGTCTCCATAAATGCTTGCTGGAATCATGAATGTAATTCTTGCTGTTAGAAGAGAATCCCCCTCAGCCATCCATTCAACAAATTTTACTGAGTTCATCTGTGTGTCCCTTTCCCTGACTTGGTGTTCTCTTTACTTTCAGAGTCCTGGATCCTCTTGTAACCCCCAAATAATCAAATGTCTCTGTAGATTGCCTTTAATAAAACCTTGCCCTTAGCAATTACATCAGAGAAGATCATAAGAACCATTGATTGGTAGTAGTAGTAGTATTACTAGTAATAAATATTTATCATTTAGTGAGAGCTTCCCGCGTAACCAGTCACTTGACATACATTTCCTCAATTAAGCTTTACAACTTTATTAAAGCAGCCTCCTTCCTGAACGATCTGGCACCGGCGCAATACCAGGGCCTAAAACTTGTCTTTTCATCTCACAATCCAACTTTCCAGCAGGGGCTGGGAATTTTATTTCTTGTTGTTGTTGTTTCTTAGTCACTATGACGTTTTGGAAGAGATTTAAAGCGGCCCTTCGGCGGGAGTAAGTGCTCAATAGCATTTGTTGGGGAAGGGATGAAAGAATAAACAATAGAATAGTCAGCACTTGGTAAATGGTTGATGAAGGAGAATCAAATGAGCTAATGCATGGGAAACTGATGCATAATCTGTGAGTAGTGGAAATTGTAACCGCGAGGGACAGCACTGCAGCCTTGTCCGCTGGCGCCATCTGCTGGACACAAGGTAGCACAACAGGTCTGTTTCTGCTTTAGTAGCACGTGGGGACGCAGTCTTCTGGAAACGCCTGCAAGGAGTGAGTCAACGGTGGGGGGTGGGGGGGGGGACATTTCAGCAAAATCTAACATGCGCCGGATACCATGCTAAGTGCTTTACATGCATTATTTCTCTTCATCCTCTTCTGTCACTAGAAGAGGCAGATACTACTATTATTGTGTCTTTAGAGATTAAAAATCTGAGACTTACAGAGGCTTACAGTGGATTCATAGTGTGTGAAGCCATATAGCTAGTGGGTATTTGAGATAAGACTCAAACCCAGCTCTGTGTGACTTCAGAGCCTATTGAGGGTGAGGTTCCCCAGGAATCAGACTCTAACATGGAGGTGTGCACGCAGAAAGCTTACTGCAGAGTGCTCTCAGGAGCACAGATGTAAGGGACAAGTCAAACTGCAATGCCGCCTTATGGGAGGCCTCAGCTGATGCCCACCCTGGGGGGAGGGAGGAGGAGTATGGAGCGGGGATGGCAAGGAGGCTGGACCTTGGGACTCCCACTTCATAGTCATTAGATGCAGTACTTGGGCTAGATTGTGCTCTTCAGCCAAGGGCAAGTCCCCAAGAGGGACTCAGTTGAGCACCGTCAGCCGCCAATGCTCCCAGCAGCTGGGGGATTAGGTGCCTCGGTCCGGGAGTGGGGCTTCTGGGCAGCATGCCACAGTTTCCACTATGAAGCCAGTCACGTATCTTATCTGCAGAGCCGCTCAAATAAGGGGAACAGTTGGTAGGTAGACAATGTCAGTGGCATGCATAGTGGGAGGGGGACTGAAATCGCGAAAGTGGTTCTGCCCACCATTGGCGCAATGAACCTGTGGCTCAGGCCAGGCCTGCCATCCAGCTGCAAAAATCAGTGTGTTTTGACCAATTCATACAGAAATAATATATAGATTATTTCATGGGTTCCAAACCATTAACAAAGAAGTAAAATACAATGTTCGGCTAGCTGGGCAAGTGATTGGTGATTCTTCACATCCTCAAATAAGGAACAGAGGGACTGAGGGCCACAGACTTGACTAATGCATTGGAGTAACTGATTTTTATTTTTTTTTAATTTTTTTTGAAGATTTTCTTTATTTATTTGAGAGAGAGAGACAGACTGAGAGAGGAAACACAAGCAGGGGGAGTGAGGGAGGGAGAAGCAGGCTTCCCACGGAGCAGGGAGCCCGATGTGGGGCTCGATCCCAGGACCCTGGGACCTGAGCCGAAGGCAGATGCTTAACAACTGAGCCACCCAGGCACCCCTGGAGTAACTGATTTTTAAAAATTCACTTTGTTTTGGGGAGCCAGGGTGGCTCAGTTGGTTAAGCGGTTAAGCGTCTGCCTTCAGCTCAGGTCACGATCCTGGAGTCCTGGGATCCAGCCCCATATCAGGCTCCCTGCTCAGTGGAGAGCTTGCTTCTCCCTCTCCCTCTGCGCCGCCCCCCCCCCCCCCGCTCCTGCTCTCTCTCAAATCCATAAAATCTTTAAAAATAAATAAATAAATAAATAAATAATAATCACTTTGTGGTAAAACAAATTGTTTAAAAATATTTCTGTCTTTCCCCTACGCCACCTCCATAGAAGGAGAGAACTTTTGATGCTGGAGGCTGGTGAGCTTGGTTATGCTCCTGCTTTAGCTTGGGGCAAAGCCCTGTACTCCTTGTTTCTGCACCCACTGACACTAGGCATGGCGGTGTGACTTGCTTTTCCCAACGGGATGATAGCAGTTTTGTCACAAGCAGAGGCTCACAATGTGTTTGCATGGTTGACCTTGCCCTCTTGAGCTTCTGTAATCCCAGAGAACATGGCCTGGCTAGCCTGCTAATCTAAAGAAGATGAGAGACACGTAGAACGATTTTGACCTCGTCTACAGCTTGGGGCCAAGCCCAGGCAAGCCCCACTGAACCCAGCCTAGATCAGTCAACCTGCAGAAGTAGACATGAAAATAAATGATGGTTGTGTTATACCACTGAGTTTGGGGGTGGCTCATAATGCAGCAGTAACTGATTGGTACATGTCCAGAGTCGTAGAGGATACTACACATGCGTATGTCAAGAATAATTTCAACTCTGTATGATCTTTCCTTAAGAACTGTCTTTAGACCTTAATCTCCATGTAGGATGAGACTCGTGCACTCAAACATGGAAAAAAATGGGCCAGACATTTTTCTTAGCATCTGTGGCAGAGACCAGTAAGTGTCTCCTGATAAATGTCTCCCTCTCTTCTACAAGGCAATGAGCAGTTCCAGGGTTCCCAAACCATTGGGAAACAGGACTATGAAAATCTGTGCAGGCCCCCAAAATGTGACACTGGTGTCTATTAGATACGGCCATGAGGATTCTGGACAAGGCAGAGTTTCCCTGAGGGAAGAGCCAGGGGTCATGGAGGTCAGAGGACAGGGACACTCCTCCTAGAAAGCAGGACCAACTCACCTGCCATAGAAAGATGAGTGTACAATTCCTGGAATCTGAATAGTATGTAGAGATCATCTCCCTTGTGCCTAAGTACATGGTGCCCCAAATGAATGCTCATCTTCCCAACTACCCTTACAGTCAAGTATGGCCATGTAGTTGAGTTTTGCCCAATAGGATGTAAATCAGATAATCACATAGCAGATTGTAGAACCTTCATTAAGAGACAGCTGTGTTGCATCCAATACCTCCACCATTTCCCCTGGCCTCTTCCTCTTTTCTGTCTGGTTTGGATGCAGATGTAATGGCAGGAGTTGGAGCAGCTCTTTTGGAACCTGAGGCGAACTTGGAACTAGCAGCTATGTGGAATGAAGCAACAAGATTAAAGGCACCTAAGTCCCAGAAGACTTCATGGCACATATCAATGCCAAACTTCTTGTCTCCCACTTTTACAAGAGAGGGGAAATAAAACAACTTCTAACTTGTTAAAGTCACTGATATTTGTCATCTCTTTTATTCACAGACAAACCTAACCCTTACTGATACAGCATCCAACTATTGACAATTCATAGTCCTAACATCTAACTAGAAGGAAAAAGATCTTTTCTTTGTTGTAACTGTTAGTAGAAACAATAGCATTTTAAAAATTTATATCTGGAAGCGGTTCAATGTGCTGGAAAAAAAGACTCGATTGGAGTTAGAAAACCCAAGTTTTAAACCCAGCACGATTGCTGATGAACTGTGTGATCTTTTTTTTTTTTTTAAGATTTTATCTATTTATTTGAGAGAGAGAGAGAGCATGAGCAGGGAGCGGGGAACAGAAAGAGAGGGAGAAGCAGGCTCCCCAATGAGCAGGGAGCCCAACGCAGGGCTTGATCTCAGGACCCTGGGATCATGACCTGAGCTGAAGGCAGATGCTTAACCAACTGAGCCACCCAGACTCCCCAAACTGTGTGATCTTTGTCATATTTTTTCCATTGGTACATTGAGAAGGTTGGAAGAGGAAGCAGAATCATCAATAAACATAGGAAAAGGTGCTTACCTTCACTAGGAATAAGAGAAATGCAAATTAAGACAAGCAGATACAATTTCATGCCAATTAAATTGGCAAAATCAAAAAGCCTAATAATTCCAGGTGTTGATGTAGATATGGAGAAAACAGGGATTTTCATACAATGCTGGTGGAACTGTAACTTGGTACAATCAATGTAAATTAACGATTTGTGGTAAGGCTGGAGAATGTGCATATATTATGATGTAGCAGCTCAACTTTTAAATACATACCCTAGAGACATTCTTGCGAGTGTGTCCCATGAGATGTTCTAGTATGTTCATTGCAGCTTTGTGGAAACAACCTATAATCTCAATGTGTGTTATGGAAATAGATTAGATAAATACATTGTGATATATTCAGGCAATGGAGGACTGTCACAACAGTGAAAAAAAATTTTTTAATTTTTTTTAAGATTTTATTTATTTGACAGAGAGAGCAGAAGCAGGCAGAGTGGCAGGCAAAGGGAGAGGGGGAGGGAGAAGTAGGCTCCCCACTGAGCAAAGAGCCCGATGTGGGGCTTGATCCCAAGATGCTGGGATCATAACCTGAGCCGGAGGTAAATGCTTAACCGATCGAACCTACCCTGGCACCCCCATAACAGTGAAAATTAACCATATCTGTGAGTATGAGCATGTTTAGGTCTTGAAACCCTAATGCTCAATGGTAAAAGCAAAGTACACAATGTTACATATAACAAGATGGCATTCATATAAAAAACTTTAAGCCCAGAAAGCAATTCTACGTATTGTTCATAGATATATATGTATGTGGTAAAACTATTAAAATACGGTGGGAAAAAATATATAACCAATTCCAGATAGTGGTTTCCCCTGGGGAGATGAACTGAGGAAGGATATGAAAGTGATTTCAACTTTATTTACAATGTTCTGTATTTTTACTATTTAAAATTAGAAGCAAAACTGACAAGAGATTTGTCTCATTACTGCCTTATGATTTTGTATGTTTAAACCTTTGCATATATACATGAAAATGAAAGAATTGGAATAGAATGATCTAAGGTCTCATTCAGCCCTAAATTTATATGCACAAAACATACATAAAACATGATACAGTATACAAAGAATGGGGTTCAAATCCCAGATCAGTTGGAGGTCTTTCAGTTATGAGTGACCAACACACATACATATCACACCCACAACAAAATTTTCTGAAAGAAAAGGGAATTCATTGGCTCATGTTACCAAATAGTCATGTGCAGCCTTGGGTAAGCCTTGATCCAGGACTCAAAAGATGCCACCAGACCCATTTCTCAGCTCTTCCTGTCCACTGGCCCAAATATGATTACACAATTCCTGAAGCAGTATCCAGGGAAGAAGAGACAATCTGTGTCCCTGAATTATCAACAGAAGTCCTTGCTAATAATTAGAGCACTTTTTTTTTTTAATTAAGTAGGCTCCACACTCAATGTGGGGCTTGAACTCATAACCCTGAGATCAATAGTCACGTGCTATACCAACTGAGCCAGCCAGGTGCCCCCAAAATGCACTTTTAAGTATTGGTTTTTTGCTTATGATATTGGCAAACAGTTAAGTCATTTCTTGTCCTGTGGGTAGGAGACTTGGGGGGATATCTTCTATTTGGTTCTCCAGATTGGCTCTCTATTCTGCCTCCTCCTCTGTGTCCTAGGGTAGGGGGCAGGACTGTGTGGGCTATAGCAACAGACTCCCTGGTCCTCAGTCATCTGGTTCAGTTCCCAGTAGTAGACCAGATGGAAAAGAGTGATTTGAGCCATTTATTCCCTCGGCTCCTTCCTTGTGGGGCCATATTGGGCTGACTTCACCCATCCCATTCCACATGACTCTCCTCCCTGTTCTACTCCCTGCTCTCTCATCTTGCTCCTTCGGCCCAGGGCTGGTGATAGCTCCACGGTTACCAGCCCTGGAGCGCTGCACTATTCTTTGTAAGCAGTCTTTATTAAACTCTCTTTGGAATTCTCTTGTGAGTGTGCCATATTAAGATTCAGAGATATTCATCAGTCATTCCACTTCTCCTCACCCACCCTAGAGAAACACTTACACATATGCCCACGGGGCAAGTGCAAGGGTATGTGCTACACCCTTGTTTGCAATAAGAAAAAATTAGAAACAATTTAAATGTCTTCAAATAGGGAAATAGCTAAATAAGCTATAGTACATCCCTATTATGGAATATTATGCAGCTGTTTGAAAAGGAGATGGATCTATTTGCATAACATGGAAAGACTTAGACTTCTAAGATATATTTTTGCATGCAGAAAGTAAGATTCAGGAGTGCCTGGGTGGCTCAGTCAGTTGAGCGTCTGCCTTCGGCTTGGATCATGGTCTCAGGGTCTTGGGGTTGAGTCCCGCATCGGGCTCCTTGCTCAGCAGAGAGTCTGCTTCTCCCTCTCCCTCTGCCCTTCTCCCTGCTTGTGCTCTCTCACTCTCTTGCTCTCTCTCTCTCTGTCTCAAATAAATAAATAAAATCTTAAAAAAAAAGAAAGATTCAGTACCATCATAAATTATATTAAAATGATACCTATTTCTATAGTTTTATGAATTCTATAGAACTATGGGGAAATTTTCACTGCCCCTCCCTGTGGAAGGATTATACATCTCTGCCCCCACTGAAGTGGGGCTTGGCCATATGATTTGCTTTGACCAAGGAAATGTGAGTGAAAATGACATGATACTTCTAAGCAGAAGCTTTTTTTTTCTTTTAAGATTTTATTTATTTATTTGACAGAGAGAGATAGCGAGAGAGGGAACACAAGCAGGGGGAGTGGGAGAGGGAGAAGCAGGCTTCCCGCTGAGCAGGGAGCCCGATGCAGGGCTCCGTCCCAGGACCCTGGGATCATGACCTAAGTTGGAGGCAGTTGCTTAATGACTGAGCCACCCAGGCGCCCCATAAGCAGAAGCTTTAAAAGCTTCCATCATTCTTTCTTTTCCCTCTGCCATGAGATTAGCACATCCTGGCTGCTCCTTCAACCTATGTCCAGAGAAACAGCTGCAGCCAACCCATGACAAACATGTAAGGATCAAGAAATAAATCTTTGAGGGGCGCCTCAAAGATTAAGCGTCTGCCTTCGGCTCAGGTCATGATCCCAGGGTCCTGGGATTGAGCCCCGCATCGAGCTCCCTGCTCAGAGGGAAGCCTGCTTCTCTCTCTCCCACTTACCCTGCTTGTGTTCTCTCTCTGGCTGTCTCTCTCTGTCAAATAAATAAATAAAATCTTTAAAAAAAAAAAA
>NC_138378.1:13904905-13920393 GCF_054177405.1 Leptonychotes weddellii | reverse complement strand
CCCAGTTTCCCTTTTTTTATGAGGCCATCATTCATAGTGGATTAGAATCCACCCTAATGACTTCATCTTGCCTAGATTACATCTGCAAAGGCTTTTCCAAATAAAGCCACGTTCACAGGTACCAGGAACGAGGACTTCAACATATCTTTTTGGAAGACATGAATCAATCCATTACAGCAGGTGAATGGACAAACTGCGGTGCATTCATACAATGGAATATTATTCAGTGATTAAAAGAAATGAGCTCTCAAGCTATAAAAAGACCTGGCGGAACCTTGAATCATACTGCTTAGTCAAAGAATCCAGTCGGTAAAGGCTACAGCCTATATGACTCCAACTATAGGACATCTGGAAAAGGGAAAACTAAAGCCAGTGTGAAAGAGAAGTGATTGCCAAGGATCAGGGTGAGGGCAGGGGGTGAGGGTTGAATAAGTGAATAGTTGAGTTTTGTTTGTGTTTTTTTTTGTCTTTTATTTTTTTGCTTTTAGCCTAAATGTTATTTAGAAAGAGCACAGACCCCTGGGGACAGGATGGGGCAAAACAAGCAGCACAATTCTGCCTCCTGTTCAGCATCTTCTCTTGTTGCCCCAGGGGGCAGAAGGCACAGGGGAGCTTTAAGACGGTGAAATTGTTCTGTATGGTACTGTAATGGCAGATACTGGACATTATGCATTTGTCAAAATCCACTGAACTGTACAAGAATGAACCCTGGGACACCTGGGTTGCTGGGCCAGTGAAGCATCTGACTCTTGATTTCGGCTCAGGTCATGATCTCAGGGTTGTGAGATAGAGTCGGGCTCTGCGCTGAGTATGGAGCCTGCTTAAGATTCTCGCTCCCTCAAAAAAAAAAAAAAGATTCTCTCTCCCTCTGCCCCTCCCCCACCCCCGCTCATGTTCTCTCTCCCCCTAATGTAAACTTGAGTTAATAATAACATATCAATATTGGTACATCAATTCTAACTAATGTACAACACTAAACTAAGATGTTAATATTAAGGGAAACTATGGGTGGGTAGAGATTGGGTATATGGGAACTCTCTGTACTATCTTTTTAAATTTTCTATGAATCTAAAACTGCTCTAAAAAATAGTCTATTAATTTAAAAAAAAAAGTCCTTTATGGAATCCAAGGCTCAAGTATCTTCCCTTTCAGAAAGTCTTTCCTGTTCTCCCACCACACTCCCAAGATGGGTTGGGGCACTTCCCCCAGGCTCCCATAATATCCTGGGCATTTATATTCTTATGGCTGCATCTGTAACATTTTAATATCTGTTTGTGTCTGTCAATTAATAGCTGTGGTTTGCTGACCTCTGGCCTGGAATGCAGAGATGGTGAAAGCAGGTAACCATGCAACCAGTTAGCAGATACTCAGGGATGCCTGGCAAAGGGCATTCTGTTCCCTCAGCATACTGATGACATCACTTGGGTGTAATTTTCATGAGCCCTCTGACCCACCAAGGCATTTTCTGGATGGGGACAGAAGGCACAGTCCGATTACATTAAGTCTTATTTCAACCTGAGCAATCTCTAGATTATTGATCTTTTTGGTTTGCCAAAGATGGATCCCCATGGAGAAGTTTTTGCACTGGGAAACTCTTCCAGGGTTCAAATCCTGTGCTTTGTTTTGTTTCGTTTTAAGATTTTTATTTATTTGACCGAGAGACACACATCGAGAGAGGGAACACAGCAGGGGGAGTGGGAGAGGGAGAAGCAGGCTTCCCACCAAGCAGGGAGCCCGACGCGGGGCTCGATCCCAGGACTCCGGGATCATGACCTGAGCCGAAGGCAGACGCTCAACGACAGAGCCACCCAGGTGCCCCAAATCCTGTGTTTTTAATGTCAAATCCATGCTGTTTACATTACACAACATCCTCTTTCACTCTTGCTCAAGTTAAAAGTGTAGGGGTCACTGGCACAAATGCCTATATGACAGATAACGTAAATGAGAAAAGCAGACTCGAGTCAGGAGGGGACCCTGGCACTTTGAAAAGTCTATGCCTGACCTAGAGTGGGCAGTCACTCCTTGGCTTCAGCCAATTGTTGCCACACAGAAATGTGGACACAGTGTTGCCAGACAAGGCACTGAAGCCGATTTCTGGTCACACAGAAATCGCTCAGTCTTTAAAAAATGTTGGCAACTAACACAAATGGTTTAGAAATACTGGAGCGGGCATAGTGGGAGGATAAGGCATCATCCAATTGAAATGGGGTTTTATGATGAGGGGAAATAGCAAGGAAAGGCGGAAGGTTAAGGGCGGCTTCTGGGGAACCTCAACACGGTCACACTCAAGGAGCTTATCACTTGTCTTCCAGGTCTGAGTAACCACCAAAGGATTTAAGCAAGAACAGGAAGATAAGAATGGCATTTTTTAAAGAGTTGATGGGGGCAGGGCTGACGGTAGGGTGATGAGTTAGAAGTCTATCATTCAGCTAAGTAAGAGTAAAGGAGAGATGACAAAGGCCTATTTACTTTGTTCTTTCTCCTACCAGACTGTAAACTCCAGGACAGCAGGGCCCAGCAGCCTTGTGCTTGCTGTGTCTCCAGCACTAAGTACAAAGCCTGCTCCATAAATATTTGTTCCAAGAATGAATGAAAGGGAGGGAGAGGAGGTGAGAGACATTCTGGAGAACTGAGTGGGGGGCTGTAAAGGCCGGTTTCTTTTCCTTAAGCTTCCCCTAGGAGCCTTGGGAAGGGCGTGTCTCAACGAAGAGATCGGAGACACAGGCTTCCAAAACAAAACAAAACAAAAGACTTGGCCGGTTCGATTCCTGGCACTTCACGTGGCCTGTCCTTTCCACAAAAGGAGAAAATGATGAGTGCCTCGAAGGGCTGAACGGAAGATTAAGCGAAAATTGAGGGATGAGCAATTTCTGTCCTTCCCTAGGTCCAGTATTCCCAAACCACACAGCCAAAGGGGATTGACCTCAGCTTCCGAACCGGTGGCGATTCCTTTTTGGGTGGGGAGGGAACCGATGACCCCGGCGTCTGTGGGCCTGGCCCTGCCGGGTTCGAGCCCAAGGAGGGAGCGCAGCACCCGGGGGCTCGGGCCCGCCCAAGCCCTCGCTTCGCCCAGTACCCCCGGTTCCCACACATTCCCCCCCAGCTCCGCCCCCTCTTCTCCCACTGCCTTTCCACCCCCCGCCTCCATTTCCGTCCTCCTCAGCCCGCCTCCTCCTCGCTCCCGGTCCGCGGCGTCCGGGTCTCCGCGCTCCTTCCTCCTCCCTCCGCCGGCGCCCCTCTCGGGCGGCCGGGGCAACCCCGTGCCCCGCTCGCCCAATGAGGAGCCGGCGCAGGGGCGGGGCGGGGCTCGGGCCGGAGCGGAAGTGGTGACCGGAGCGGAAGTGGAGCTGCCGCCACCGCCGCCGCCGATTCCGGAGCCGGGGTAGCTGCTGCCGCCGTCGCTACTGCAGCCGTCGCCGCTGCCGCCTGAGGAGTGGGCTTGGGAAGGAAGCGGTCACTGCGCTCGGAGCTTCGCTCACAAGCGTGTTTGCCTCCTGTTGCCCTCCCCCGGTGAGTGCGGCGCGGGGTCCACCCGGGGCCCCTGGGGGCCCAAGCGCGAAGTCCTCCCCCTCCCCGGCGGCGACCGCCGTGGCGACGCGGGCGACCCGCGGGTGGGCCCCGGGAGGTGGTGGCGCGCAGCTTCCCCGGCCCCGCGCGGCCGTCTGTGGCGCGGGCCCGGCCTGGCCGCGGCCCCTCCCTGTTTCCGGGGCCGGGCCCTTTAGCTCTCGGAAAGGCCCAGGCAGCCCTCGCCGCCTGCGGCTCTGCCCTGCAGGCGGGGTGCGGCTGCGTACGGGGTCGGAAGGGACCTTGAGCCGCGGACCCCCGACCCTCCCTCCCCACCTATCTTCGATGCCCGCGCGACCCCTCCCTGCTCCTCGGGCGGCGAAAACCGACCCTTTAAGCCCTGTCACCCTTGCTCCTTGCTTTCTGGTTTCCAAAAATTAAAATTTAACCAAACACGGGCGAGTTTTCGAGCCCCAGGGCCTCTGTTGACCCCCTCTGGATGGGTAAGGGGTTTAACCTTGGGAGAGAGCAGAGGAAAAACCCCCCCTCCCACTTTGCAGTAAAGCCATTTCATCATCGTTCGCTGGTTTGGGAGCCTAGCAGGACCCGAGATTTCCTGAGAAGCACAGGGTTGAGGGTTGAGTCAAGAAAAGGCATTTGTTGGAACCGATTACTGAGTCAGGCCCGATCTCCAGGAAAAAAAAGATCAGAGACTGAAAATCGGGAGTGTTTTCTCACGGTATTTACCGTCATTTAATGCCAGTCTTTTGTCCTCACCCCAAATTCCCCCATACTGTGTGTTACCACGTTTTTAGGACTGAAATTTGCCTGGTGGCCTCCCTGGTGGTAGGGAAGGGATAGGATTGATTTGGGCCCCCTTTCTTCAGAGGATTGAGTACATCTTTGTCTATTGCAAATGGAGAATGCATGTAATGGGGTTTTCAAAGGTGGCAGTATTGGTAAGACAATTTGCCAACCTTTCTGTAAAAATGCATGTCTCTTGTCCTTGTCTTCACTTCTTTTCTTTTTAGTAAGGCTAGATAAGCATCAGACTCTGATTTTACTTGCTGTATGTGGGAGACCGGATTTGGCAGGATGATGTTAGGAACATACAAAATCAGGTGGCCACAGGATCCAAAAAGAAAGATGAAGCACTTTCAAGAATATGAAAATTGTCTGCATTTCTCACTGTGTCTCAATTGTTCATACGAAACCACACATATAGGCAGTTTATAGAACTGGACACGTGGCTACTCAGCTTTTTGCATTTTCTCTTTGGAAATGTGTATGTATAAATAATGTTTGATTCTTACTGATTTTCTTCTTGACTGCTTCCAGTGTACCCCATTTCTCAGGAATATCTCAGTTGTCTGAGCCCTCATTTTTCTTGGATCTATTTCCTTAGAAGCATACAGGAGGGTGAGGGTAAAACCTCTTAGTTTTACTAGACCCAACTTAGAATTTTAGGTGTGGTCTTCCAAATGGAAGAGTAATAATCCAGTAGCAACTGCTGAATGATCTTCCTAGCCTCTCTTTTCAGTGAGATAAGAAACCATTCACCCATATTACAGATGAAGTCTTTATGAGAAATGAGGTAATTTGGCCTAGACCACACGCCTAGTTTTTAGATTGAATATCCTCATTCATCAGGAGCAAATATTTCTGGACTGTCAGCCCCTGGAGTATGGCTCCTACCCTATAATCTTCTGTACATTTCCCATCATGCAGTGCTTGTGTTATGTTGAAGCCATTTTAGAATTGGAGCTCTATAGATCAGGGAGGCAGCCTCCATAAAACCAGGCTGAGCAAATCCCATGATGCTAGTTCCGGAGGCAGAGTCTCCAGAGATTTGAGCCACTGCGAAAAGTGCCTTTTGCTCATTTGGCTGTGCATACAGAAACAAAGAGCACTGGACCTGGAGTCAGATAAATTTGACTCAGGTCTTGCCTGCAGCATTTTCTAACTGTGGGATATTCAGTATGTTACTTA
Organism: Leptonychotes weddellii; assembly: GCF_054177405.1. Lineage (NCBI taxonomy): Eukaryota > Metazoa > Chordata > Mammalia > Carnivora > Phocidae > Leptonychotes > Leptonychotes weddellii. Next base: position 13,914,900 of record NC_138378.1, on the reverse strand, counting down.
ATCTCTGGTTCTTAGTTTCTCTATCTCCAGAGTTGTCTTGGGGCCTTTTTACAAACTGTAAACTGTTAAGTACAAGCTTTTGGTTTTGTTTTTTTAATCACAGAATTCACTATTAATGGCTTTCTTTTTTCTCTAGCTGCATTCTGGTGAGACCCATCCCTGCTTTGTATACGTGTTGCTTTCAAAAATTGATATGTTATTGTAGAACTTGTGTACAGCATCTCCAGTCTTTCTGAGCCTGTTTTCTCATCTGTACAATGCAAATGGTAATAGTCTTTGTTGTGTTCTTGTGATAAACTCAATAATCAAAATAAGCATTTGGGATATAGTAGGTGTTTAATAAATATTATTTGACCATATCCGTGAATATACATAGAGACTAGATACAGGATATTGCTATATAGCATAGACACATAGAATCTATCTGTATGTGATTTATTCAGCAACTGATGAGGTAGCATCAGGGCAAATAGTCTATAATAATAATAGTATCACATTGCCTACTATGTGCCAGGCTTTGTTCTAAGCCCTTTACACATGCTAACGAAGCCTTCATAACAACCAATGATAGGTAAGTATTGTTAGCCCCATTTTACAGATGAGGCAACTGAGGCGTAGAAGAGTTAAATAATTTTCCCCGGGGTACACACACACACAACACCCACACAGCACAAGGTAAGTAAGTACTGGAGCCAGGAATCAACCCCAGGCAGTCTGGCTTTAATGGTAAGTGTCTAGCAGTGGTGGAGCATGTTTCATGTGAACACCATTTAGTCCTTAATTTTTCTTTTTTTTTCTTTAAAGATTTTTTATTTATTTATTTGAGAGAGAGAATGAGATAGAGCATGAGAGGGGGGAGGGTCAGAGGGAGAAGCAGACTCCCTGCTGAGCAGGGAGCCCGATGTGGGACTCGATCCCGGGACTCCAGGATCATGACCTGAGCCGAAGGCAGTCGCTTAACCAACTGAGCCACCCAGGCGCCCAGTCCTTAATTTTTCTTTACATGTATCCTATTGAATGTGTTTGGACAGGAATTTTAGCTATTTTTGAAGATACATGTGTAATTTATTGGAGGGACTATATTCCTTCTGGCCTGTGGGGATGATACTGCTGGTGTGCATCAGGAAGCAAGCTGGTGAAAAGCCCAGTGTTTCTAGCCTTTTCTTCATACTAGGGAGACAGTTCATCAGTTACTTTGTGCCATGCTGATTTATCTAAGACTTGGTTCTTCATCTAACAGAATTTGGTCAGGACTCCCATCACTAATTTTGGTTATCATACTACTTTTTCTGTAGATTTTTAGATTTTCCATATTTTGTCGGGGAGGAAGAGATGAGGAAATAGTAAATTATAATAGTGAATTATGTCCTATTTGGCTTCCTGTTCTTTCGGAGGCACCAAACTGGGCAATTTTCCTTTAAGGAATAAGGATACCCCAGAATGAACTAAGATTGACTTGTAAAGGGACTTTCGTTCCTTGGTTCCTACATTTTTCTAGGGAGAGGTGACAGACAATTCACACTAGCAAGAGGGCAAGAAATTCATTGGATAAAAGCAATTTTTAAGCATTACAACCATCTTGGTCTCCACATGAGTATGGTTCTGGCAGTCATCTGTATGTCATGGGGGAGAAACTTAACAGTTGGAGCTGGATTCTAAGGGAATTTTTCTAAGGGGAATACTTAGGGAGGAAAAAGAGACTAAAGTACTTTCTATTTTGGGATACGTGTGCTAAAAGCCAAGTAAGAAAGCTTACTGCTTTCTGGGCTAAAAGATCTTCTAATATAGGCATAGTTATGTGTTTCTAATATGTACTTATAATGAGATGAGATTGATTGATGGCCTCAAGAGAACAAGTCATTCCCAGCAGACTGTAGGTTAGAGAGATGACTTTTTTTTTTTTAATATGGCCAGTCCTCACTTACGTAAGTTTCTTCCTGTTAGTTTTATTTCATTGTTTTCCCTAAGAGACCCAGCAGTAAAAAGTTATTTCTGAATGGCCTTGACCTGGACAGAGGTGACAATAAAGTAGATATGAGTCCTGGCCATTGTTACTATTTGCCCACAAACCTCACCTTAAAGCTTGTTTGATAAGTCTGTTGAGCTTTTGGCATGTGCTGTTTTTAACTTAAGTTTGATTTTTAAAGCTAGATAAATTAAGGCCAATCCCTGAAACCTCGCTGGGATAACTCTGTATGGTTTTTTTGAAAAATTGTCCATTCTGTCTTTTCCAAAAGTAAGCATTGAGAATCATAGTTGATTGTTAGGCGTTAGTGCCACACAGGAAAGGTGTGTACCCATTTTACCGTGTGACCCTGGGCAAGTTACTTTAGGCATCTATAAAAGGGGACAGTGGCACCTACCTCATAGAATGTTTAGGATTAAATGAATTGATAATAAAGCCCTAGTGCTTTACACATTTGGGTAAACTATAAATGATGGGTATTTTTGTTATGTTTACTGTATCAGTTAGCTGGTATGGACTTTTGGGAAAAGAGGAGATGGACAGAAAGTACTCCAAGGGCTTGTTGAAACTCAGTTTGAATCTATAAATATAAAAATTGGTAGCTAAGAAATGTTAGTCAAAAAGCATAGTGTTGTTTCCTGATTGGAGCTGGGGTGGCTCTATTCTAAAGTAGACTAAGGCAGAGGATAAATATAGTCTGTACTTTATAGGTCAGGTGTGGTCTACTTACCTCTGTCCACATAGGAAATAACAACCTTGTTCATTTCTTTTAAAAAGTGCACCAAGTGATCAAATAGTCATACTCAGCATGGCACGCATTGTGCCACACGTTGCGTACCCAAAGATAAAAGTCTGGGTTCCTACCTTAAGCTCACAGTGCAGTGTGGGAGTCAGTAAAGACATTTACAGTAAACTATGCTAAGTGCTACTTTAGAAATAGGCATAGGTAAGTTAACATGTGCCTTTCTTGTGAAAGTCTTTAAAGAAATCCATCTGGATTTAAAAGAAATGAGGTGTGTAGGAAGTGTCCCTTCCCTGGCTGACCACGTTCGTTAGAATTTTGTGTGGCTGCCATTTGAGTGCTTACAGTGTGTAGAGACTTAAGTATTTTGCATCATGAACTAAGTTACTCTTTCCAAGAGCCATATTAAATAGATTTGCCTATTTTATGCATGAGAAAACAGAGATCAGGTAACCTATGGCGTTGGTGTATGGTACTGGTAAATTGGGCTGGGTCAGTCCATTATGTTGGTGGGCTCAAAGCTTTTGAACCCTATTCACAGAATTGACCAATGGAGCTGTGTTTATGGATCAGAATTAGCAGATTGTCTAGGATTGATCACCTAATGCCAAGAGGTTAATTTATTGTCCTCTCTGCTGTTGATTCACAGTGCGTGACCTTGGGCATGTCATTCAGTACTTCCATTTTTTAAAGTTTAATTTTGGCTAATTGGACATAATTAACAGTGATACTGAACAACTGATATGGAAGAGGGAAGAGATTTTGAAGTGGAAGTGAAGTTTCCCTCCACAATTCTGTGTTTGCTGGACATCAGTGCTAATGATTTTGTACTTAGGACATGCTGTGTTTAATTTTCTAACAGAGAGCTGGCAAATGTTTGAATGGAGTTCAGTTTATGACAGGACTGTGAAATTTGTGTGTAGAATGGCACAGAGACATTTTTAGAGTGGGTGTTTTTCAGTGAATAAGAGCTGGGAGTACTTCACTTTTTCTGGGTAACACCCCCTAACCACCCGGCCCCACTGACTTTCTCAAGTCCCTCCTGCTGTAGCTTGGCATCTGTTTTTCCTTCAGCAGAGTGACTCCGGAACTGTAACTCTGGCCTTGTGGTGCTGTGGGTGCTCTGTCTGGAATGGTACGACTGTGAACACTAGTCAGAATTTACTGTCAGTTCCTTACCCCATGGAAGCTTGTGAGTCTAGATTTTTAAGATGCTCCTGTCAGTTTTCTCTCCAGATTCATAACTCTGCTCATCTCTTTATCTCCTTTGGCCTTTGATTTCCTCAGTTTCATCTAGAAAAACATAATGTGCTCTTTATTCATACATTGGTGTTTTTTGTACCTACCTGGAGTATCCTTTTTCTCTCCTGGCAGAACCTCTCCAGCCCAGAAAACCAGTGAGGACCCAGCCACTTTTAAACCAAACCTCTTCCCTCTAATTCTAGCTGGTTGCTTCTTCAAGAAGCTTTATAACCCTTAAATATGTGCCGTCTTCTTTTCCTACTGTGGGAGTGTAAGCTCTCAGAGGCGAGCACCACGCTGTTCTAGTTGTATTTCTTGTGAATTTTGAGAAAAGTTCCTGGACATACTGGTAGTGTTTTCATTACAGTGGTTTCAACACACATTAAATTATATGCACTACATTTTTATGAAATAGCATAAGAGTAAGAATGTGTTGGAGCGTCTAGATGGCTCAGTCATTTGGGTGTCCTACTCTTGATTTCGGTTCAGGTCATGATCTCAGGGTCGTGAGATCCAGCCCTGCGTTGGGCTCAACCTACTGAGCGTGGAGTCTGCTTGAGATTCTCTCTCCCTCTGTCACCCCCCTCCAAAAAAAGCCCAAACCAAAACAAAAAGAGTAAGAATGTATCTACTGAGCCTTTACTCTGACCAGCATCATCTAGCCATTTTTATTGTACATCCTTGAAAGCTGCTAATGTTTCCTTTTAACATTTAAGGAAACAGGTTCAGAGAAGTTACTCTAAAAATCGCCTAATTTCTCTTTAGAAGCTGAGATTTGTAGTATGTAGGGCTTTCCTAGAAACAAATTCCATTCCTGTGTGTTTCATTATAGAGGTTTAGTAATCCTCACACATGATAGACAATGGAATCCATAATTTTAAATTTCTAGGAAATTATCAAATTCAATTAAAGCTCAGTATTTCGGAATTGAGCATGGGGCACCTGGCTGGCTCTGTCAGTAGAGCACGCAACTTTTAATCTCAGGGTTGTGAGTTCAAGCCCCACATTGGGTGTGGAACCTACTTTAAAAAAAAAAAATTGAGCCTCTTTTCCTTAAAAACAAAACATAGCTGAAAGTTCAGTACTTCTAAAGGTCACATTTCACAAGGTCATTCTCTTCCTTTGCAAGGCTGCTTTATTTATTTATTTATTTATTTATTTATTTATTTATTTATTATTTTTTTTCCTTTGCAAGGCTGCTTTTTTTTAAAAAAAAAAGTCATTTGTATTTTTATTTTTTCCCTCTTATACTTGGATGTCTGCTTCTGGCCCCTGGGAGATGGCCTCTGAGTATCCTGAACCTGGATAAGAGAAATCCCTTAGGCAAAGAATTTTGAAACAGAGGACCTTGATTGGTTCATAGATACTCTTGTTTCAGCATTTACTGTCAGATTTGAGGTTTCATGTATTTGAAGGAAATCCTGTTATTTCATGGGCACCCTTAGAATTATTTTTCATAATATTCTTTTTAGGGGTGTTTTACAAAAATAAAATACTTTTGCACATCTTTTTCTCCTTATTCCTATTATATGTATCTCTTTAACCAGATCTATGACATTAAATCTCTCTTTTTGACAACCACATAGTCTTGGACCAACTGTCCCTTTTCTTAACCTCTCCCCTGTTAGATATTTAGATTGTTTCCAATTTTTCACTAAGCATTGCTGATTTAACCAGCACATGCTTCCCATTTGTCTAAAGTGCTGCATCCAGTGGCTTAGAACAGATAGACACCCATCATCATCCTGTGGCTGTGCTTGAGAACTGTTCGGAGGCATCTCTGTGTCTTCCAGATCTATGCCCAGCACAAGGAAAAGTTTGCTCTGGTGTCTTTGTGCTATTAGTATCAGGCCTGATGGTGAAACTGCAGTCTTTTAAGGTTTTTTAGGAGGCAAATAAAGGCTCTCTTGCTGAGGTTTTTCTTGGTGTAGGACATTGATTGAAAGTCTTAGAAGAAAAGTAGGTCCTGATTATAAACCATCACTTCTTAGCATTCAGTTCAAGAAAATTCAATTAGGAACTATTGGATAAAAGTGTTACAGTTAACCTGTGTCCGTTTTGAGGCTATTGAAGGGTGGAGTCTTATCTAGGAATGTTAACGTTAACACTGTAACATAGTCACTTCCTGTAGGAGATGAATCTAGACTTGCTTTCCTTCTCATGGGTTGTATGTTAAATAAATAAGAATCCAGGCACCTGGGTGGCTCAGTCGGTTAAGCGACTGCGTTCGGCTCAGGTCATGATCCCAGGGTCCTGGGATCGAGTCCCACATCGGGCTCCCTGCTCTGTGGGGAGCCTGCTTCTCCCTCTCCCACTACCCCCTACTTGTGTTCCTGCTCTCCCTATCTCTCTCTGTCAAATAAATAAATAAATAAATCTTAAAAATAAATAAATAAGAATCCAGGCTCACACTGTGGTCTGAAACAGTGATGTGTAGGTCCTGTGAGATGAACAACAGTACTTCGATTTGGTTTGCACGATGCATTTTTAGAAAAGATTTCCTTTAATTCCCTGCATCTCCTCTTCACAGCACGTCTTCTGAGGAGGGTGCTGTATCTCCAGTGTACAGATTGGAAGGCTGACATTGAACAAGTGCACATGGCTTTGTAATACACATCCCTCTCTTAGACCTAGTCGTGCTGCCTTTCTGCTCTCCCACATACAGCTGCCCTGGGTTCTTTCTGCTCTCTCAGTACTGATTTGTTGAAAAAATTTACAGGGGCGCCTGGGTGGCTCAGTCGGTTAAGTGTCTGCCTTCGGCTCAGGTCATGATCCCAGGGTCTTGGGATCGAGCCCCTCATTGGGCTCCCTGCTCGGTGGGGAGTCTACTTCTCCCTCTCCCACTCCCTCCAGCTTGTGCTCTCTCTCTCACCTTCTCTCTCTCTCTCTCAAATAAATAAATAATCTTTAAAAAGAAAATTACAGCTACTTATCTGAGCATTAGTTTTGTGCTTGGGACAGTGTGAGACCTTAAATGAGAAACAAATGTGAAGCTTTCCTTTGAGGACATATACACGTGGAACTGCTTGTAAAAGGACACTACTCCTCATCTGTACCAGCAAACATATGTAGTGTAGGCCCCGGACGGTGTGATAGGCTACAGGTGCGCTTGGATTCACAGGCTGGTACCTCAGTTGGGGGCAGGGGTAACCATGGAAGACTTTTTAGCCAGTTGGATGGATAGAGTTTGCATAGAAGGAAATAAATAGGAGAGCATTCTGGAGTGTGGCCAATGATAAAGCCTGACAGGTATGGAAGAGCCAAAATCATGAAGGACTTCGAAGGCCAGGCAGTTTAGATGGAGCTGCCCAAAAGAGAGTCATTCAAAGTGACTGAGTGAGGGTGACGGCAGGACTAAGAGTCACTTTGTTTTTCTTCTTTTTTTTTTAATTGAAGTATAGTCGATACGCAATGGTACATTAGTTTTAGGTGTACGAGATAGTGATTCGACAAGTCGATGTGTTAATTCTGTGCTCACCCAAATGTAGCCACCATCCGTCACTGTACAACGCTGTTACAGTACCACTAACAACATTCCCTGTGCTGCACCTTTGACTGAGTAATTTTAAAGTAGGGTGCAGGAATACAAAACATGAGGATTTAATGTGCTTGTAAAGAATAGGTGCTTTGAAATATTTGAGCAGAGAGAAAACTCTGCCAAATTTGCAGTTTTATTCTTTCATTTGGGGATCTGTTCATTCATTGAGCAGATGCTTGTTCATACTAATTATGTGCAAGGCACTGTGGGAGATCTGCCTGAAAGAGTTGATGGTGTGGCGAGGGACTTCAAGATATATACAAATTTAGTACTGGAGAAATGTGATAGGACATTAAGAGAGGTATAGATGAAATGCTTTGTTGAGAGTATATTACAATTTCCACATGTGACACTAGCTACATGTGGCAGGTGGCTATCATATGAGACATCTCCAGCTTAGCGGCTTAAGAAAGGCTTCATGAAGGGGATGGCACTTGAGCCATGCTGTGAAGAATTTTGTATGCTGAGTAAATGGGAAAAGACATTCCAGGCAGAGGGAGTGGCTTGGTGAGCAAAGACAAGGAGACACAAAAGCAGACTCTGTAAGAAAACCAGTTTGGCAGAAGCACAAATTGTGTGGAAGGCATGTTTTGGCAAAAGTCGAGGAAGATAAGTTGGAAAATCTTCAATGACAGGAGGGAATCTGGCTATATCAGCAGGAGGGAACTTTAAAGAATTTTGAGCAGGAAGTGACTCGATCAAGGTTATAAGAATGGGTCTGATCATAGAGACATGAAGGGGACTGCAGGTAGTGGATCTAGGGAGAGGGTGAATGGGAGGCTTAGTGCAGATGTAGAACTAGGAAGAATTCCAGATCTCCCTTGTCTCCTGCCTTCCTCCAAACTGCTGGGTGTTGTGTAACCCATTTCCTGTTGAAATTGGTCTAGCTGCTTCAAAATCCGTGTTATATAAGTCAAAAGTTATGTAAGCAGTAGGCATCAGGACATTTAGCTGTGGATTTTGTTTGTTGTAGTTGGGTATGTGTGTGTGTGTGTGTGTGGAATTAAATTTTTTTAAACAGATGGATACATTTTTTAAGCATGCATTTGGTCTTACCATATCATGATGGCTCTCAATGTCCAAGGGCTCTTCCAGTGATCCTAAAGAATCTTAAAATAGTTGGCTCCCCAAACAGGCCACATTTGATTTTGAGAGAAATAGGGCATGTACCTTTGGGAGCTCCCAAGGAGTAGTCCGGATTCTCCAGAGAGGTGTGATTTAACTTTCAGTGCTTGGGAGGGGAGCTTAATTGGGGGGCCTGGTAAGGCCAAAGAGTTTCATGGCATCTTTAGCAGTGTTGATCTTTTGTATTTCTCTATTACTCTTTTATAATGCTGCATGGGATGGCTTAGCTCTGAATTGGCTTTTGGCCAGTACTTTATTAATTGGAATCTTTCCTGGTATAGTTGTGCAGGTGCTGTTTGATGAACTTTGGAGTGGGCCACTGAATGACTGCTAACTTTGAATTTGTCTGCAGACTGGACATTTCTGAAGTTGTTTAAAAGTTAACTTCTGTCTTCTCACTTTGAGGAACAAAGAAGTAGGATTATTTGCTGATGGAGGTTGTATCCTGATTGAAAGACTTTGCGATCAAGAAAGTTAGACATAAACTGAGAAAGTATGTAATTTGAAGCCGCAGAATGGTGTCCTTTTGATGTACTTTTTTTTTTTTTAAGATTTTACTTATTTGTCAGAGAGAGAACGCTCACAAGCCGGGGGAGCAGTAGGCTCCCCGCTGAGCAAGGAGCCCGATGCAGGACTCAATCCCAGGACCCCGGGATCATGACCTGAGCTGAAGGCAGGCGCTTAACCAACTGAGCCACCCAGGCGTCCCTTTTTTTTTTTTTTTAAAGATTTTATTTATTTATTTGATAGAGACAGCAAGAGAGGGAACACAAGCAGGGGGAATGGGAGAGGGAGAAGTAGGCTTCCCACTGAGCAGGGACCCTGGGATCATGACCTGAGCCAAAGGCAGACGCCTAACAAACTGAGCCACCCAGGCGCCCCAGGCGTCCCTTTTGATGTACTTTTATCAGAGTAGACTAGGCTGTGTTGTGACAACAAACAGCACCAACATCTCAGTGACTTCACCCAACAGATTTCTTTTTTTTTTTTTTAAAGATTTTATTTATTTATTTGACAGAGAGAGACACAGTGACAGAAGGAACACAAGCAGAGGGAGTGGGGGAGGGAGAAGCAGGCTTCCCACAGAGCAGGGAGCCCTATGCCGGGCTCGATCCCAGGACCCCGGGATCATGACCTGAGCCGAAGGCAGACGCTTAACGACTGAGCCACCCAGGCGCCCCTACCCAACAGTTTTCTTTTTCACACTGCCATGGCCAGTGCCAGCCTATAGGGGTCTCTGTACAACAGAGTCACTCAGGGACTCAGGCTACAGGCACTAGCCACCGTCGAGAGCACATGGCCTTCTAGGCGCCTGATGTCAGAGAAGAGAGCCTGGCAAATGACATACAGGCTTTTCACAGTTTTCACCTGGAAATGGCATC
>NC_138378.1:13828807-13904405 GCF_054177405.1 Leptonychotes weddellii | reverse complement strand
CCCAACAGTTTTCTTTTTCACACTGCCATGGCCAGTGCCAGCCTATAGGGGTCTCTGTACAACAGAGTCACTCAGGGACTCAGGCTACAGGCACTAGCCACCGTCGAGAGCACATGGCCTTCTAGGCGCCTGATGTCAGAGAAGAGAGCCTGGCAAATGACATACAGGCTTTTCACAGTTTTCACCTGGAAATGGCATCATTTCTGCTGTTTCATGACGTAACTCACCCTGTGACCCATCCTGAAGGCCTGGGGGCTGCCAGGAAATGTAGGAGAGCAAGTGGAATGTTTCTGAGGATTATTATCTCTGTTACAGTCTCATTCCAGTGACGTGGGTGAAGATGTCAGGCAGATCAGGTGAGACTTGCTTCACTTGAGTGGAAGCTTAGAATTGGCGAGCCTTATGGAGGACACAGCTCAAGTATGACTTAGATAATAAGCCATGGGAAGAAAAATAGGAGTCCTGGACTTACAGCACCAACTCCTTCTCAGTTGTTTAGATTTGGGGGAGATCTTACCATTGTGCTCCATCTAATAAAACAGTTTCATGTGGTAGGGCCCTGTCTGTAGGATTTCTCACTTGAAAATACAGAAATGACTTGAGGCAAAACCATTTTGTGAGGAGAGGGCAATACTTCTTTTGCTATTTTTTTTTTTTTAAATATGTATTTGGCAGGGCGCCTGGGTGGCTCAGTTGGTTAAGCAACTGCCTTCGGCTCAGGTCATGATCCTGGAGTCCCTGGATTGAGTCCCGCATCGGGCTTCCTGCTCGGCAGGGGGTCTGCTTCGTCCTCTGACCCTATCCCCTCTCAGGTGTTCTCTCTCTCTCATTCTCTCTCTCTCAAATAAATAAAATCTTTAAAATAAATAAATAAATATGTATTTGGCAGAGGGCAAGGGAGAAGCAGGCTCCCTGCTGAGCAGAGAGCCGGACGCGGGGCTCGATCCCAGGGACCCTGGGATCATGACCTGAGCCGAAGGCAGCCACTTAACTGAGCCACCCAGACGCCCCTTCTTTTGCTATTTTAAAATTATTAATTGTTTTCAGTCTTTTTTTTTTTTTTTGCTGCACAAACATGAACAGAAATTTTAACTTTTTTTTTTTTATTCTTATGTTAATCCCCATACATTACATCATTAGGGTTTTCAGTCTTAAATTGTGATACTGTGTATATTGTATTGAAAGAATTTGGGGTTTTTTTTAAGATTTTATTTTTAAGTAATCTCTACACCCAACATGGGGCTCAAACTCATGACCCCGAGATCAAGACTTGCATGCGCTACTGACTGAACCAGCTAGGTGCCCCTGTAAGAATTTGTTCTAAAAATACTGATACTTCCGCTACTATTTAAAGTAGTATTTACCGTATTATACTTTAAGAGAGTAGTGTATTTTTACACTGTGGCACAGATGGAGACATCGAAATTTAAATTAACAGTGCATAAAACTTATTGGTTAACAAAAATTTTTAGCTACATATTATCCAAAAATTACTGCATTCTCTCTAAATAGTTATTACTATAGTGGGGAATTGACTAAGGTGAGGTGAATAATTTGAGGGGTATTTCCTGATCAGTGTATAGAGGATTTGGTAAGCTGAAGTCACTAAAATTTTTGTCTACTTCAGAAAAAATTTTAAATGAACTCAATTATGGTTTGAAGTTGTGTCTTGAATACACCTATCTCTTACAGCCTATACCATATAGAAAATTAGTGCCTGATAATTTGTACATAATGCTCTAAACTTCTCAAAGCACCTTTACGTAGATTAGGTCATTTGTTCTCACAGCAGCCCCACAGAGAGTAGGTAATGTTCTTACTTTCCAGTAAGGAAATTGAAGCTCTCAGAGGTTAAGTGATGTGACCAAGGTCATACTCCACTTGCAAGTGGCAGAGCTGGTGCTAGAAAGAGCCAGATCTGCCTGCCTTTAGTTTATGCTCTTGTCTACGGTGTGTCCTCCAAGTTAGCAAATTGCAGAAGATAAGACAAAAATGGCTCCTATTTTTTCAGGTTCCTCCTGCTTGATGGGCACTGCCAGATGTAACATTTAAAGTCCTGTCTTTGCTTTAAGATTGAGGCAATCCTCAGACTTAAGGTGTTTTTCCTAATACTGTGGGGGAAAACCAGATTTGGCCAAAACCAGACAATTCCTGAAAGAAGTTAAGGAAGTGTATTTAGCATAAGCTTCTAAAGAAATAAGTTCTTCAGCAGCCTGCATGTGTTGGGGACGCAGATCAGGCTCGTGGGGACAGAGAGACTGGAGTGTGCGGTCTCTTAGCAGTGTTACGGGCACAACCCTTGCCTTCTCTGAACCTCCATTTCTTCACCTCGAAAGAGGGGGAAGGGATTGTTGTGAACATATCTACCCTTTAGACTGTTGGGAAAATTAATTGGCAAAACAATTAGCAAGGTACTCAGCCCTGTAAGTGCTCATGTTCAGTATGGCGGAGGGCATTTGCAACTACACGTTTCATATTTACACATGATTCTTGCCAGACGGGTTGGAAGGAGGTTCACACATGCATTTCCAGGGCCCTGAAGCCTGACACTTGCTTTCTCTCCCTTCTCTCTCTCTCGCTCCTGTTCTAGGGAACGACCATGGATAAAAGTGAGCTGGTACAGAAAGCCAAACTTGCCGAGCAGGCCGAGCGCTATGACGACATGGCTGCAGCCATGAAGGCCGTCACGGAACAGGGGCACGAACTCTCCAATGAGGAGAGAAATCTGCTCTCCGTCGCCTACAAGAACGTGGTGGGCGCCCGCCGCTCTTCCTGGCGCGTCATCTCCAGCATTGAGCAGAAAACTGAGAGGAATGAGAAGAAGCAGCAGATGGGCAAAGAGTACCGGGAGAAGATAGAGGCCGAACTGCAGGATATCTGCAATGATGTTCTGGTAAGAAGCCAGGGTTTCAGTTTCAAACGGCGATTTCCAAACAGTATTAATGTAACGTTCAAATGCAAACTCTCAAACGGCTCATGAGAGAAAGGTGTCTGAATATACTGGAAAGCTGCAGTCGGAACTGATTTTTAAGCATATGATGTGATTTTTCTCACCTCCTGTTTGATCAGAGGTTGCTCGTCACGAATGGGTATTTTCCTCTCCCTTCAAAAAGACCTGTGACAAACAGGAGCGATGCATCCACGTCCCTCCATCTTTTCTTTAGAAATTGAGTGCATATAGGCAGGCTCTCAGGTAGGTGCAGCCACAGATAGGCTGTTCTGTGGCCGAGCCACGATGTCATCTCCAGCCGGGGAGGCGGGAGCAAGAAGCCGAGCTCCCGGTCACCCTCTCCCAGTCATGTCCGCACAGCGTAAGGTTCTGAAAGTAAGCGACGTCTGTCAGTTCGGCCTGCGTTCCAAAGCCAAATCAAAAATGGTTTGGGGATCGTCATCTCCTGGGTTTTATATAAGCCTTAGTCAGATGATTGATTCGTAACTATTTCGCTCTGGCCAAGGTCTGGGGTTGGATGGGAGGGGTGCGTATCCTAGAGCAAATCATGATCATATTGTCTTTCCCTCACATCCTGAGCCCACTGGGAACTTTCTTTTTCTTCCAGGTGAAATCAGGTAAAAATGAACGGTGAGGGCTGCTTTGAAGGGAAAAGGAATTCACACTTGTGGATCTACCTCCTCCCCTGCTGGCTGCCTCTCCGAATTACTGCCCATGACACCTTTCTTTTGAAAACCAGTACAAAGCTTGTCAGCCATCAGGCAGTACTCCTCCTCCCTAAACCATAAGGAGTTACACCCTGTCTGTCTGCAAAGAGTATTAAAATGACTACTGCCCCTTGCGTCTTCTCACTTTGATTAAGTCCCCTTACAACTAAGCTTTTGCATTGAGCTGCTCTTGTTAGACTCATGGTGTAAGAGTGTCACGGCTAAATTTGTTGCCTGCTGGTAATTTGGGGGTTTGTTAATGGTGCACTAATTCCTGAATGTTAGGTACATCTGGTATTCAGATGAAGTATGGCATGCATTCCAAGGGCAAGAAAGTTACATAATTCCTGAAATGTAGACCAGCTTTTAAGAGCATCTGAAAGAATGTGAAGAAAAGCATGGTACTTACTGCCTCTTAACCAGTTTTTCAGGATGCCACATTCTAAAACAACTCTTCGAAAATATTGCTCTGTATACGAAGCTTGGACTCCTTCAGAACTGCTTTTGTTGTAAGCATAAATGTTTAAAGGAATTTATTATTAATAATAGTATTAGCTACTTTTTGAGTGCTTACTACGTGCCAGGCATCGTGTTAAGCGCTTTATGTACACTAGCTCATTTATCCTCATAACTACCCTAGAAGATGGCTATTGTGCTTCCCCATTGTATAGCCGGGAAAACTGAGGCTCAGGGTGCTTAAATCTTTTGTCCAGGGGCACAGATGGTAAACGGCAGAGGAGGGATTTCTACCCAGGTCTGATTGATTTTCAACTTAGTTTTTGGCAGTTTTGCTCTATTATCACCTTTTTCCTCCCCAAAGAAAGATTTTTTTTCTTTTTTTAAATTACAGAAGTAATACAGGTTCATGGTTTTAAAAAAGGGGGCGGGGGGTGACCAGGCAGAAGAGAATAAATCAGAAAGTAAAAATCATTTCTAATCCTATCACATAGAGAATCATTATTAACATATTGATCAATATCCCTCAAGAGTTTTCCCTTATGTATTTGCGTGTACACATACATATTTTAATATTAAAATAGGATTCATGTGGTACTTATGATCTTTTTGTTTCACTCAGACTTCTTTTGAGAACCTTTCCATGTTACCGGTGTAGTTCTGCATCATCATTTTTAAGGCCTTACGTGGCATTCCATTGTATGGCTATACTTTAATCAACCCCTTGTGGATGGTCAGAGTGATTTTTAATTGAAGAATACAGGCATCTGCTGTTAGGACCTGGGCTAAAAACCACTTAAAAGCTTTGGATGCAAATTTTATTATTTTTTAATCTTCAAAATTATTTAGAAGTGGTAGTGTGTCTTGAATCTCAAACATAGTTTTAACATCTTGTAAATAATATTTCCAGATTCTTAACAGAATGTGAATCATTTTTTAGGAGCTGTTGGACAAATATCTTATTCCCAATGCTACACAACCAGAAAGCAAGGTGTTCTACTTGAAAATGAAAGGAGATTATTTTAGATATCTTTCTGAGGTGGCATCTGGAGATAATAAACAAAGTAAGTAACTTTTTTTTTTTCTTTAAGAAATTTGATCAATAGTGGAGCCAGTTCTCCTTACTAATTTTCAACAGTTTTGCTTTGTTTACCATAGATACGAACATCACAGTACTGAGAATTTAAAAGACCATTAGCATTATGCTGACCTGTGGTTAGCAGGTCAGCATAATGGGGGTGGACAAATTAATGTATCTAAGGGGAAAGTGCAGGGAACATTAAAAGTGTGATGAAGTAGTGCATTTAAAGAGATCTTTTTCTTTTTTTTTTTTAAGATTTTGTTTATTTGACAGACAGCGAGAGAGGGAACACAAGCAGGGGGAGTGGGAGCGGGAGAAACAGGCTTGCCCCACTGAGCAGGGAGCCCCATGCGGGGCTCGATCCCGAGATCCTGGGATCGTGACCCGAGCCGAAGGCAGACGCTCAACAACTGAGCCACCCAGGCGCCCCTAAAGAGGTCTTTTTCTTAAAAACAACAACAACAACTTGAGGATTATTTGGTATCTCTCTTTTTATTTTATTTTTAAAGATTTTATTTATTTGACAGAGACAAAGCGAGAGAAGGAACACAAGCAGGGGGAGTGGGAGAGGGAGAATCAGGCCTCCTGCCGAGCAGGGAGTCCAACGCGGGGCTCAATCCTAGGACCCTGGGATCATGACCCGAGCCAAAAGCAGACACTCAACGACTGAGCCACCCAGGCGCCCCGATATCTCTGTTTTTAGAAGTAAAACTTCAAAATGTCTGATAGTACAAAACCACCGTAGTAAATAGTGATTTGTTCCCCTTATCACATAAGCGTTTTGTGATGTTGAGAACTACAGCTCTGCTTTATTAAGTGCCTATTATGTGCCAAGTATTTCAGAGTCTCATTTATTCCTTACACAATTCTGTGAGTTCCGGTGGGGATCTGCCCATTTTTCTGATGAGGAAACCAAGGCTCATGGAGGTTTTCACTTATTCTAAGGTTCACATTTAGTGAATGAGTGTTGGGAATTCAAGTTTGAGTCTGTTGACTCTCTAAAGTCCATGATTCTTCCACTGGAGCATATTGTTTCCCATGTTCTATTTTGTTGAAGGTTATTTCTGCTTTGCCCCAAAGCATTTAATGTAGTACTTGGCTTAGAATAAACATGTAACAAATGGTTGTTAATCCGATGGTGGAGACACTGACCCCTTGTTTGATCACTCCTCATTCCTGCGTGCTGTGGTAAAATAACTGGATGGTAATCCAGCATGTGATGACCTAGGAAAGAACCTCCCCTTTAATGTTCTTATCTTTCTTATAGCCACTGTGTCGAACTCCCAGCAGGCTTACCAGGAAGCATTTGAAATTAGTAAGAAAGAAATGCAGCCTACACACCCAATTCGACTTGGCCTGGCACTGAATTTCTCAGTCTTCTACTATGAGATTCTAAACTCTCCTGAAAAGGCTTGCAGCCTGGCAAAAACGGTGAGAAAGACCCTCTGTGGTTTCTGATTGTAGTAAAACACTGCATGTGTGTGTGTGGTGGTTTTTTTTTTAATAACTTCTTTTTATTGCCTGAATTTAACAACTGATTGTCCTAGACCTCTCTGAAGATGTTCTGGAGAGAGGAGTAGATCTTTTGTGACATAAATACAGACCTGTCACTTTTTGATTTCTTCTCAACACTTCCTGCTGATTTTTGTTTTCATTGTGTAATTACTGGTTTGGGGGTGGGTGTAGAAAATTCAGGGGGAAGGTAGTGTGTTGTTTCTTGTCAAGCTTTGGGCTCTGTAGGCCTCTGTTACGTATTGTAGTCCTTTTTTTTTTTTTTTTTTAAGATTATTTATTTGAGAGACAGAGAATGAGAGACAGAGAGCATGAGAGGGAGGAGGGTCAGAGGGAGAAGCAGACTCCCCACTGAGCAGGGAGCCCGATGCGGGACTTGATCCCGGAACTCCAGGATCATGACCTGAGCCGAAGGCAGTCGCTTAACCAACTGAGCCACCCAGGCGCCCCACGTATTGTAGTCCTTGTACCGAGATTTGAAGTTACAGCTGTGTGAAAGAACTCAGACCAGGTTTTCATTGTGTGTGCTGGGTTACCTCCTATCTTCTATTAGTAATTCAGTCGCCTTTTCTACATATTTTTTAGTCTTTCAACATGCACAGTGTTATTTAAATTTTTTTTTATTTTGGAAAAAGTACATGAAATGAATTCTCTAAGGTCTGTCACTTAATTGAATCAGATTTAGTGGTGTGAACTTCCGTTTTCCTTTTATTCCTTGTATCCAGACCTTTTGAGTTTTAGTAAAGAAAGAAAAGGATTACCAGAAGTATCTTTGGCAATTAAAAAATTATGTGGATTTGTGCTGGGTTGACAGTAATACCTGCTGTCTTACCACATATAGTGAAGTTCTTATCTGGAATTTTTTGTCATTGTTGGTTGGTGCTTTATAAACATGCATTATCTGTTTGTTGAAACAACTAGCAAACAAGGTCATTAATAATAGCCTCAGTTCCCCCAAAGTACTGTACAGGAAAAGAAAGTATATTCATTTGTTAACAGAAAAAAATTGGGCTAAACTAGCTCCAGAGAACCTGTGACAGTCAGCTAAAGGCTCTTTGTTGTAGGCCTTTGATGAAGCAATTGCTGAATTGGATACACTGAATGAAGAGTCTTACAAAGACAGCACCCTGATCATGCAGTTGCTTAGGGACAATCTCACAGTAAGTACTGCTGGTTTACAACACTGCTTCTGGAGGGTTTAGAGTCTTGTTCTATCACCGACCTAAGAATTCACTATTGCCTAAAACTTGAGGGGATTTGTACCCTGTAAGTAGAGTTAAATGTACTAAATTGTTAAATTGGTTGTAAATGACTGCTGAAGTTCTGGCCTTCGCAGTTCTTGCGGCCTGCAGTAAGACAGTAAGAATTTGAAGCAGTTAAGTGAGATAAGGTGGTCCAGACTGGGCCTGCCTCCCTGAGTGCATTTTAGGAGCCCTGTTTTGATTAGAGCTCTGTTTTTCTCTTGCAGCTGTGGACATCGGAAAACCAGGGAGATGAAGGAGATGCTGGGGAGGGAGAGAACTAATGTCTGTTGTGCTTCGTGATCTGTTCAATGTCACTCTGTACCCTCCACATATATCCCTTTGTGCGATAAAAAAAAAAAAAAAAAAAGAGTCGTACATCGACTTTCAGTTTTTCACAGCCTCAGCCTAGCAAAATGGTCCATGGGATAAACAGCTGGTGTTTGTATCTAAAACTCAGATTGGTCACATAAATGCCACGGCATTCTGAAATTTTGATTTTGATTAACATTGATAGGATTACTGTGTGTTGAATTTTTTTTAAACTGAACACTGTGATTATGGGGTTTTGTAACTTAGCAGAACTCTTACTGGTAGAAAAACTAGACCTGAATTATGTGTAACTTTTTGGAAAGTTTAATCTGATATCAAACTAGTCACTGAAATAACAGTTCCATTGTAAAGTTGTACAGAAAGTTATAGAGATTATATTGGGACGTGGAGTGAGACACCTGTCCTGTGACATTCAAGTGTGACAGCAACTCACAGTAGTTCTGCCTGTTTTTTGGGGATTACAGACACTTGGCCAGTTTGGGCTGTTGCCACTCGAAAGTTCGTGACTGCAGATGTCCACAGTGTCTTCCTCTGAGTATACTCGAAGCCTGAAATGGAAACTCTTTGTGGCAGATAATTGGGTTTTGACACCATGCAAAGGTCCAGTGTTCCTAGAACACGTGACTGACACCCCTTTCCCACAGCCATCGTACTGATTTGCAACTTGTGCTCCAGTAGTGGAATCTGTTTTCCTTGTAACCAGGACCTGAAGAAGAAAAAAGCCGTGTATCTCATGAATGGCCTTATCTGTTTCCTGGGTAATACCTTTAAGAGTCATGTTCTGCAGAGATTGCCTTTCACTTAAGAAGTACTCAGTCTTTGGGTGCTTCCTAGCTTGGGGCTTTTAAATTTTGAAATCAGACATTCTTCCCACTGTCCTTTTTGACTGTTGACTTTGGTTTTTTTTTTCCCTCTTTAAGTTTCTGTCCTGTTTCCTTAACATTTTTTTCTTTTTGAATTCTGTCGTTGTCTTCTGTTCTTTGTTTAATACTGTTTGGGCAGGATGGGGGCCTGAAGGGGGTGAGCAAAGATGGCGAGCACTTTGGTCAGCAGGCCTCGCTTCAGAGAGGTGAGAAGGGCTTCCAGCACACAGCTCTGGCTTCCTCCGGTTCTCGGCACGCTTTTTGCTCTTCAGTCAGACCGAGATTGAATCAAAGAAGTGTTTTTAAATACCCATGATTTCTCCCTGTGTTGCAGCCAGCCCTGATGACGCTTGTTAGTACCTGTCACCAGATCTCCCAAGTGTGCTCCTCCAGCCAAGTTCACAGACCTGTTTGAACAAGACCCTATAATGCAGGGAAGTTGCATGAACACCGCAGTGGGGACAGTCCAGAATAGCCAGGCCTACCAGTCTCACAGTACCCCCTCTCCCTTGAACATTCCACGTAGCTGTAGTGTCCACCTGTTTGTCCATCTGCTGAAATGAGAAAAGAAACATTCATGCACTGATTTAAAACCAAAAAAAAAAAGAAAAAAAATCCCTCCCCCCTTTCTAGCTGAACAAAAACGTGCAGTTAATACTTGGCGCTTGAAAATGCAGTCGTGAATGTGGAGCGAGCCTGTCTGTATATCTGGTAGCTCTTTCTTGCTTCCGTTTTTCCTTACCAGTATTCTGCCTCACGTTTGCTTCTGTGACGGTCATATTGCCTAGCAAGCACTCCTGTGGTTGTGAAAATAGTATAGCCAAAAAAAAAAAAGAAAAAGAAAAATCCCCGGTTATTGATGTACTAGATTTGTGTATGTCTTTTAAAAGTTCTAGTTCCCTCCTTAACACGGAATAATCAGGAAAAGTGTAAAAATTCAAAAGCGAAATAAAAAATTTTATCAGTTGCCTGTGAACGGATGTATGGCGCCATCTCTGTCACTGCCAGGACCAGCTACCTCTTCTGGTCACACTCACTCGTGGCTCTCCTCTTTCTTTAAAAGTAGGGAACATCTTTATTTCATCCTATTTAGAACCAGAAGTCAAGGTGTTGTAAAGGGGAAGAAATTACCATTAATAAGCAGCCACTCTCCACCTATTAGGGGACGCTTCTCCACCCTGCACGACAGACCATCCAGGTGTTAGGTCCTCTTGTAGCTTCGAAGATTTGCTACGAACAGTTATTTTGCATCCCATCAAGATGCGCGTGCGCGCGCACGCACGCACCCTTTTTTAACCCTGAGGTGTAACCAAGCCTGTTAGAGATGCTTGCCTAAGGCTTGGGCATCCGCAGGCTTCTACCAGACTGTCCGCCGTCCTAACACTTTCTGGGAGCCCGCAGCACTGTTTCCTCATGGCATTTGTCCCCTTTCTGAAAACTTCCACACTCCCATAAGGAGAGGGAAGAAATGAGGGTTATTTTTCAGCCCAAGATTAGAATAAGTGGCGCTTGCTTGCTACTGCATGGAAGCTGAGCAACCAGACTAGTTCAGAGCTCTTCCGCCTGTGGAAACCACACTCAAGCAAGGTCAGTGGGAGCCTGCCTGCTTCGTTGCAGTAGGGAACCGGGGGAGTCCCTGTGAGGGGCAAGGGGAGATACTGGGAAGTACGACTGGCTCACAGCGCATTGCAACTTTCTTCCAGGTGCCTCCACACCACCGGTAGGTTGAGGCTGCAAGCGCACCTTGGGGCTACTGCCACAGCCTTGTGCTGTGAGGTCCCTTCTGTCCCCATACAGTAACTGCAGCTTCCTGATGGAATGCAGGTGGAATGGCTTAGTCAAAAGAAAGTTGGGGTGGGGTGGGGGTCGCCTGGGTGGCTCAGTGGGTTGGGAATCCGACTCTGATGTCCACTCAGGTCATGATCTCAGGGTTGTGGGACAGAGCCCTGTGTTGGGCTCCACCCTGAGCGTGGAGCCTGCTTAGGATTCTCCTCTCACTCCTCTGCCCCTCCCCGCCTCTCTCTCTTAAAAAAAAAAAAAGTGGGCCAGGAATATCCCTTGGTGATATGAGAGTCAGTGTCAAGGAAGGCCTTGGTCTCGAATTCTCAAGTGGAGCAGTCAGTCCCAGGTCATAAGGCCGGTTCCAGAGCGGGTACTGGATTTGGGCTATCTTGAGAAAAAGACTCCTTTCAGGAGGCAAGGGGCGCAAGCTTTGAAACTGGGGGTCGGGCTCAGGATTCTCCTCGTCTGTGAGACGCCCAGAATGCACCGGCTCCCCTCTGCGCCGTCCCGGTTTTACTGAGAAGGGAAATGGACCCAGAGGCCCAGAAGGCAATGACCTTCGGGACTGGAACAAGTCTCGGGCCGTCCCTGACCCGCGTCCCCGCAGCCCGACCCGCGGCGGGGTTGAGGGCGCGCCCCGCCTCCGGAGGCGGGGTCCCAGAGGCCCCACCTGGGGCTCCTGGAGCGCTGAGGGGTCCCAGGTGGGGCGCGGGGCGGGGCGGGGCGGGGGCTAAAGGGAGGGGCGGCCGCTCGGGACGAGAGCCCCGCCGCGGCGTCTCGGCGAGCACCATGAACGCCAGCGGCCCGGGCTACCCGCTCGCCTCGCTCTACGTGGGCGACCTGCACCCCGACGTGACCGAGGCCATGCTGTACGAGAAGTTCTCGCCCGCCGGCCCCATCCTGTCCATCCGCGTGTGCCGCGACGTGGCCACCCGCCGCTCGCTGGGCTACGCCTACGTCAACTTCCAGCAGCCCGCCGACGGTGAGCTCGGGGGAGGGGGGACGGACGCACGGACACCCGGACGCCCGGGCCGACCGACAGCAGCTCGGGGCCTGCGCTGGCATCTCTGGCTCGTTTTGCAGCCAGGGAAACTGAGGCCCAGAGGGCGTTGGAAGGGGCCCTCGCCCTGAGACGGGAACGGGCAATTAGTGTGCGCCTACTGTGGGTTTTACTGGTGCTCCGTCTTGCAGAGGACAAATAATTAGGCTGAGTGAAAACAGCCAACCAAGGGCTTTGGGGTCGGGCCGACCTCGGATTAGCAAGGCGGCAGCTGTGTGACTTTGAGCAATTACTCAGCCATTCTGAGTTTCAGTTGCCTGTCTGAAAAATGGGGAGCGTACCTGCCTTTATAGAGTGGTTGGGAGGATGAGAAAGTCAAAGCACCTGGTGAGGATGCAGGTGATGAGTGGGGAAGCCAGGAGAGCCGGGCCTTGGGCTCGCGCCTTTCCCAGCTGCGAGATCTGAGTTTGCACCAGATCTGGTCTCCACTCCAGGCCCCAAAACCGGTTTCTCAGAGCTGATAGGATTGATTAGAGTTTCTTGGGTGGTTATGGCCACACTCTCTGTGACAGTGGAGAGGATAAAAAGTAAGAGCACCGGGTTTTCCTAAAGCTCTGCCGCCAGGGTGTGAACTTGAGCAAGAGTTCACGAAACTCCACACCTCTCCGTCTGTGAAAAGAGGCTAAGGCTTATTCCCCAATAGCACAGAAGGAGTGAGCTGTGTCAGTGAAGTATTTCCAGTATCCTTTGGTGCATGGTAAAACACCCTGGGTGGGTGGGAAGGTTTCCCAAACAAGGGTTTGCTGGGGTGGTTCTGCCTGTTTCCCAGCAGGTGCCTGAGCTGGATTCCAGAGAGCCTTCTCCTTTGCTCTGCTTTACCCACCACTGCCTCTAACCTCTTCCTCCAAGCCCTGCACGCTCTGACCTTTCTGCCAGACTTCACAGATGAGATAAATGGAGCTCCAGGGAAGAGAAAGGATTTTGCCTCTTCGCTGGGAGGGAACAGGCTCTAGCAGTGGCAGGAGGATGGGCGTAGCCTGCTGTTTTCAGACACATTACCATTTACCAAACTCCTATTTTGTGCCAGGCACAAAGTGTGAGGCATCTTGTGTATCTTATTTAATTTTCAACCTGTCCGACCCCCTGGAGGAAGATAGTATTATCCCCCTTTGTTGGATGTGGAAAGGGGGTAATTGTCTCCTCATCCCCACTTCACAGGTGAAGAAAGCAGCTCAGAGAGGTGTTCTCCCCCAGAGCCCTACGACTTGGGATTGAGTCTCAACTCTGCTCCTCGGTACCTCTGAGCTCTGATTTCCCCTAACTGCTGCCACTCTTCGTCTTATGGGCTCTCCTTTATGTTTTCATCTACTTGGTGTGCTTTCGAAAACCGCAGTAGACCTTGCTCCGCCACTGACCCTCCCCCTTTCCCAGCCTCTGTTTTCCCTCTGTGAAGTGGGGATAGGAATCCATGCTCACGCGGCTCTTGCGAGGAGCTGAATGAGACCCCAATGGGAAGGTGGGAGGAGCGTGCCGCACATTAATTCTTTCCGCATATCTCCCCTGAGGCTCCAGGTTCTTCTCTCAAGTGAGACCCAGACAGTGATTTTTTTTTTTTTTTTCCCTCTTTTGCTTCCAATGAAGCACCTCGGGGCTCAGGGAAAGAAATACCCTTACTTGCTCCTTTTTCTCCTCCTCCCCATCCCCCCACCCCGGTCCAGCGGAGCGGGCACTGGACACAATGAACTTTGAAGTGATCAAAGGCCAGGCCGTCCGCATCATGTGGTCCCAGCGAGACCCAGGACTCCGCAGGTCGGGTGTGGGCAACATCTTCATCAAGAACCTGGAGGACTCCATTGACAACAAGGCCTTATATGACACCTTCTCCACCTTTGGGAACATCCTCTCTTGCAAGGTGGGTGTGTGTCCTTGCGGGGGAGGGTCTGTGTTAAATACCCATGTGGCAGAAGGATCCCAAGCAGCACCCTGCTTCACACCTTGCTGAGCTGTCAACAACAAGGCTTTCTTTAGCTTATAATTCTGCAGTTGGCAATCTGAGCTGTGTTTGGCTGGGCACTTCTGCTCTCAGCTGGCTCCTTCATATGCCCGCTGCAAGCTGACTGGCTCTGCTTCTAGAGGTGGCTGGCTGTCAGCTGGAGCACCTCGGCTCTCTCCCTACAGTCTTTCCTCCTCCAGTGGGCTAGCCCAGGCTAGTCTCATGACAAGGGCAGCGTCCCAGGAGACTGGAAGCTCACCAGGCTTCTTGAGATGTAAGCTCAGAACTGGCCCGCCGTTCCTTCCACTGCATTCTGTTGGCCAAAGCAAGTCGTAAGGCCAGTCCAAATTCAGAGAGAGAGAGGACAGTAGACACGACAGGATAAAGGGCATGGATACCGGAAGGCTGCTAATTAAGGCCATCAGGGCGGTCAGGCCTCGAGGCTTCCTCTGGGCCACTGAGGATTGGTCAGAAAGCTGGATGTGACCTGGGCGAGTCTCTGAGGCCTAACCGAGGACCCACTGTGGTGGTGGGCCAGGTTAGATGCAAGGCGCACGGTGTGGGGCCTACCCCGGGAGCTCTCAGACTGGTTGGAGACGGTGAGACTTTTAGGAAAAGCTGGAAATTGGGCTCTGCGGGAGAAGCCTAGTGAGCCGTGTAGTCAGAGGCTCAGGATAGAAACCAGTTCCACGGGGCTGCCCTGGAAAGGTTTCTGTAGCGGGGTGGGAAGAGCACTAAACCCGTGGAGTCCGGCCAGCTACTGAGAAGTCAGCACAACACAGTCGGTCGGATCTTGGACTTTGGTGCTGACTGTCTGGGGTTCAAATTCCACCTCTTCCACTTCCTGGCACTGTGACCTTGGACCAGCTGAGTAACCTCTCCATACCTCGGCTTCCTCTAAAAGTTAGGGGCCGTGGTAGAACCTACCTCATAGGCTTGTTGTGCATGTGTTTTAAGTCTGGTAATCTTCACGACATTGAAAGGACACCCAGCACCCTGTTCACCATCTAAGTGGTAGCTATCATAATCAAAAACTTTGGTGGCTAATGACCTTGGACTAGTCCTTCATTTCCATTTTCCCCCATCAGGCAGTGGGGGCTCAGAGGTTAAGAATTGCCTGGAGGGGCTCTTATAGCAAATAGGACAAGATAAGCATGTGATCCCCTTAGCAGGTGCTTGGCCCAGAGTGGGGCCCCAGTCAACATGATTAAATCTGGGTGGAAGAGCTCGGGCTGGAGTGGAACGTGGAGGGACTCTGTGTGGGGCACAGAGTAAGCGCTCAGATAGTAGTTATTTGTTACCTTTGCCATTCTTCTGTACCTGAACCCTCTGTGGGGGGCCCCCCCCAACCCCCTCCTTCTCCCCTGTGGCCCAGGTGGTGTGTGATGATCACGGTTCCCGAGGCTTCGGCTTTGTCCACTTTGAGACCCATGAGGCTGCACAGCAGGCCATTGCCACCATGAACGGGATGCTGCTGAATGACCGCAAAGTGTGAGTGGTGGGACGTGGGGGGGGGCCAGAGGCTGCCCGTCACCACCTCTTGGGCACCGGACCCTGAGCCTCAGCCAGAACTCTTCTGGCAGTGTGACCTCGGAACAGTTCAGTCCCTCGGGAGCTCCCTTTCCCCAGGGAAGAACGGGGCTGCTGATATTCCTTAGAGGATTGCTCTGAGTCATAAGTGAGGGGCTTTTGAAATTCCAGCAGGAACAGCTAATGGCCAGATCACCGCTGGATTCAGGGCTGTTTTCCAGCCTTCTCGGCACGACTGTGAATTTTTTTCTTAAGCCTCTTGTGTTGTTTCATGGGGTAACTCTCGCGGCGGCCGTGTCTGGTTCTCTCACCACTGCTTCCCTAGTGCATCCAGTACCTGTTACATGAATAAGCAAATGCCTGTGATCAGAGTTTCATCCCCAGTTTTTATTTTATTTTGTATTTTTTTTAAAAGATTTTATTTATTTCAGCGAGCGAGAGAGAGCAAGCATGCATGAGCAGGGGGAGGGGCAGAGGGAGAAGCAGACTCCCCGCTGAGCAGGGAGCCCGATGCGGGGCTCGATCCCAGGACCCCGGGATCGTGACCTGAGCCGAAGTCAGACACTTAACCGACTGAGCCACCCAGGCGCCCCTGTAGTTTTTTTTTTTTTTTTTTTTTTTTAAGTAATCTCTACACCCAACGTGGGGCTTGAACTTATAGCCCTGAGACCAAGAGTCGCATGCTCCACTGACTGAGCCAGCCAGGCGCCCTTCTTCCCGTTTTATAGGAATGAACGCTGAGGCTCAGAGAGGTTAAGTAACTTGCGCAGGGTCACACCGCTAGGCAACTGCAGCGTGAGGATTCAGGCCCTCATCTGTATGACTCTCAAGTTCATGCTTGCTCTTCTCTCCTGCACACTCAGCTGCCTGGTGTATGGTAGGAGTTCCCTGTGCCTTTGCCCCAAGAACGAACTCTTCCTAACCTTATGCTAGAACATAGAATCTTGGCTGTTGGAAGTGGTCCGGCCTTGACTGTAGTCCATCTAAAGAGTATTGCCCTGCCCAGCCTCCCGATTCGGGATACAGGGGCCTTGGGGGCTGGCAGCAATTGATGCCAGTGACCCAGGGTTGCCGGGTGGGATGGGGGTGGCGGAGGACTGGCGGCTGCCTACCCCATCAGTGTGTCCACAGCTTCGTCGGCCACTTCAAGTCCAGACGAGAGCGGGAAGCAGAGCTGGGAGCTCGGGCCATGGAGTTTACCAACATTTATGTGAAGAACCTCCATGTGGACGTGGATGAGCAGGGCCTGCAGGACCTCTTCTCCCAGTTTGGTGGGTGTGTTCCCCAAGGGAATCAGGGATCACTTTGTCCTCTATCCCCAGGTTGGGCTAGGAGGAGGGGCAGCCTTTCTGGGGGCTTCCTGATGAGTCAGCAGGGGGCAGCACTAAGTAGTCTCAAGCCCCCAGAGGGTGGGGGCGGGTTGGGGGGGGGAAGGGAGGGGAACACCCTGGGGCTTCCCAAACTCCCCTTTGAGCCAGGTTGGCCCTTCCCAGGGAAGATGCTGAGTGTGAAGGTGATGAGGGACGACAGTGGCCACTCCCGAGGCTTCGGCTTTGTCAACTTTGAGAAGCATGAGGAAGCCCAGAAGGTAGGAGCCTCCCCATGGCTCTGTTTCATGGAGGAGGCACCAAGCCAGCACTAGGAAGAAAAGAGATCAGGCTCAGGGGGCTCCAGCTGCCACGGAGGAGAAGAAAGTCCCTCCCCAGCCTGGGCCCACACCAGTCAGGGCCCTTCCTGCCTGTGGCAAAGGCAGAAGGTTGTAGCCTCCTTTGGGTGCTTCCAAACCCTAAGGCCGACTGCTTTTCATAGATTCTTGCCCACATGGGAGGTGGAAGGGCCTTTGAGATAGCCACGGCCCTTTTCTTGAATTGATGGTGGGACTGAGGCTGGGGAGGGGAAGTGCTATGTGATTCCTAGCTCCCAGGTCTTTGCAAATGCTGATTCTCAAAATGTTTCCCTTCTCTTGCTCCTTAGATGAGTGCTGTCCAATAGAAATATAATGGGAGCCACATTATTTTCCAGCAGCCACATTAAAAAGAGTAAAAAAAAAAAAAACAAACCAACAAACTGATTTTAATAATGTCTCATTCAACTTAACATATTGAAATTATCACTCCAGTGTATATTCAATAAAAAAATTGAGATATTTTACATTCCCCTTTTTTTGTATTAATTCTTTGAAATCTGGTACTCCCAGCATGTGAACTCAGACTAGCCATAGTTCCAGTGCTCAGTAGCTCCACGTGGCTATTGGACAGTGTGGCTTTAGACAACTTAGCGCTTACCCTGTGGGTTTCCCCTTATACTTTCCCTCCTCCGAGAAGCCTCTTCTAACCTCATGCTTCTGGCGAGGTACCCCTTCTGCCTCTCTCCATCAGTAACACAGATCTCCATGTATAGAACTGAGGGTAGAGCCTGGGTCTCATTTCACAGCTAAATCTCTGGTGTTGCACCTGCCAGTAGATACCAGATACCTATTGGCTGAACAAGTGAATGGAACGAGGTCACGTCGTGACAGAGCTGGAGTAATGTTTTCCTATTTGGCTTTCCACTTAAAGCTCTTTCCCAGGCTCCTGCCCCATTGAGACCGTTGGACACGGGGGATCTCAGCTCATTGTGGATTCTGGCTAGAGAGATCTGGCCCAGTGCCACTTTGATGGCAGCCACGTCTCCCTGAGCACTTAGCAGGGGCCAGGCACTGTGCTAAGGGCTGCATACGCTCTCCTCTCTGTTCCACCAGCGTGGGCTCGGCCGTTTTCACCAAGTGCTCCAGGGGTGTAGCTGGTAAGAGGCATCACTGGGATTAGAACCCGCTCTTTCTGACATCGAAGCTTTGTTCTTAAGTGCAAACGGCCCGTTTCAAAGGTGACCTCTTGCGTGTCCTTGGACAAATCCCACCCTCTCTCTAGGCTTTGGTTTTCTCAACTGTAAAATGACAAGTTGAATAGGTGGCTGAAGCTTCAGGGATCCATAGATGCCAAGGTCTTAGAGACTTTGGCAATGACTTTTATTTATTTTCTGTAAGCGTGCATTTTTTTTTTTACAGTGTTATATTAGTTTCAGGTCTACAATATAGTGATTCCATACAATTCCAAACAATTCCATACACACCGTGATGTTTATAGCCACATTCTCTACAATAGCCAAATTATGGAATCAGCCCAAGTGTCCATCAGCTGACAGATGGATAAAGAAGATGTGGGCTGTGTGTGTGTGTGTGTGTATATACTTATACACACACGCTCAGTGGAATATTACCTATAAAAAATGAACTCTTGTTAAATAGGTGATGGGGATTGGGGAGTGCACTTGTTGTAATGAGCACCGGCTACTGTATGAAAGTGTTGAATCACCATATCGTACACCTGAAACTAATATTATACTGTGTTAATGAACCTATTTCACCCATCCCTCACCCTCGTCCCCTCTGCTAACCATCAGTTCTCTATAGTGAAGAGTCTGTTTCTTGGTTTGCCTCCCTCTTTTTTTCCCCTTGCTCATTTGTTTTGTTTCTTAAATTCCACATGAGTGAAATCATATGATATTTATCTTTTTCTGACTATTTTGCTTAGCATCATACTCTCTAGCTTCATCCATGTCCTTGAAATGGCAAGCTTTCATTCTTTTTTATGGCTGAATAATAATCCCAAACTGTAGTCATCAAAGTAGTATGGAACTGGCACAAAAATAGACACACAGATCAATGGAACAGAATAGAAAACCCAGGTAACGACCTTTTAAGACTGAGGTGGAACTAACTTTATTGGGGCCCGAGAGTATGTTTACATGGATTTGCATGTTTAGGGGGGGATGCTAAAGTCACTATTATGTGAAAGTATTTTTGTATTTTTTTAAAGATTTTATTTATTTATTCATGAGAGAGAGAGAGAGGTAGAGGGAGAAGCAGGCTCCCAAGCAGCAGGGAGCCCCATGCGAGACTCGATTCCAGGACCCCAGAATCATGAACTGAGCTGAAGGCAGACGCTTAACACCCAGGCTCCCCGTGAAAATATTTTTTTTAAAGTGAGTGAGAGGGAGAGAGAGAGCACAAGTGGGGAGCAGGGGCAGAGGGAGAAGCAGAATCCCCTGCTGAGCAGGGAGCCTGATGTGGGGCTTGATCCCAGGTCCTGGGATCATGACCTGAGCTGAAAGCAGATGCTTAACCGACTGAGCCACCCAGGCCCCTATGTGAAAATATTTACTAACTAGCTGACCACTTAAAAAGTCAGTTCCCTTTTGTTCAGGCCCCACTTTGGGCATAGAGCTTACTTTAAAAAGTCCCCTTTCAAACATTTCTCCTCACTAATGCTAGTGTCTAATCCTAACCATTGAGCTGGTACACACACGAGTCTACCTTTTGCTGATTTTTTGCAGATGAGTCCATGTAAATTCAGTTCAGGATAAATGCATTAAGAGAAGTTGCATGTCTTGAAGAAGAGAAAGCCACTGACAATTTAGGACATGGCAGTCTCAGGTGTAGATACAGTTAAGAACCTAAATGTTAAATATGGGAAATTTGCTTATTTCAATTTCACTTTTTAAAGTACAGCTCCAATCAAATTTTTTATTTTTATTTTATTTTTTAAAGATTTTATATGCCAGAGAGAGAGAGGGGACAAGCAGGGGGGAACAGCGGGCAGAGGGAGAAGCAGGCTCCCTGCTGAGCAAGGAGCCTGATGAGGGACTGGATCCCAGGACCCTGGGATCATGACCTGAGCCAAAGGCAGACGCTTAACTGACTGAGCCACCCAGGCGTCTCCACATTTTTTATATCTGTGGTTTACTCTGAAATTTTGTGCCATGTTTTCAAAAAGTGGATTCACTTTAAATGGCCTTTATCCTGGTTCTAATTATTCTCAGCCAGCGAGGCTGGCCTAGCTTGCAGGTGGCTCCCTTCAGGACCGGACACTGGGACTGGAGACCAGGGCCCCGGGGGAGGGGTGGGGGGAGGTGGTTACCAAGGACTCTCTCCCCTCCCCTGGCCAGGCTGTGCTGGACATGAATGGGAAGGAGGTGAGCGGGCGGCTGCTGTACGTGGGCCGGGCCCAGAAGCGTGTGGAACGGCAGAATGAGCTGAAGCGCAGGTTCGAGCAGATGAAGCAGGACCGGCTGACCCGTTACCAGGTGACAGCCCCCTGCTAAGTGAGCGTGTCCGTGTGTGGAGGGCCCTGAATGGGAAGCCTTCCTCCAGCAATCCCGCGTCTGGGAACTTGGCTTTAGAGGGGGGGCGGGGGGGCGGTGGCTGTAGCTTCCAGGGGATGGGCGCGCTGAGTGATTGGGGGGCATGGGTGCCATGCAAGACTGGAAACAGGAGGCTGGGTGGCCAGGGCTTCCAGGCCCCACCATGGCCTGCGTTGGCCTCTGACACAAGGCTATCTGGGGCTTGGAGGGGAAGGGACACACTGAGCAATAACCTTTCTTTCTAGGGTGTGAACCTGTACGTTAAGAACCTAGATGACTGCATTGATGATGAGAAGCTGAGAAAAGAGTTCTCACCCTATGGAGTGATTACCAGTGCTAAGGTGAGGACTGGGGGCACCTACAGGGGATAGAGAGCCTGCCTGTCCTGTCCTGCTGCCTGCACACCCCTCCCTCCCTCCCTCGTGGCTTCCAAGGGGTTGGTGCTGAGCTACTCCTTTTAGGGTTTGGGGGGCTATGTCTGACCCCCATTGGAGCTTGATGTCCATCTGCAGCCTTGTCTGCTCTGGAGGGGCAGAGGGTGGAAGTCCAGTCCCAGTCACACAGCTGGACTTATTGGGGCTCCCTATAACCTTGGTTCATTCAGAAAGCATTTATTGAGTGCCTACTGTATGCCAGATTCTAGAAATTCATGTCTCAGAATTTCCGCTGACTCTTGTCTTCTGGACCTCAGTTTCCCCATTTGGAAAATGAGAGGGTTGGGCTGCTTCATTTGTCATTCATTCTTCCCCATTTACTGAGCACTTGCCACGTGCCCAGCCCACTTAGCACCTGACATGTGATGATTGGCTGTTCTACTTTTTAGCCCACGTCTTCTGAACTTCATCTATACGATGAGAGTGTCAGGCTCATTGGATGTTTCTCGGCCCTGGCTTATTAACCCCTCCCTCCAGGGAGCTCTTACAGACACCTGAGTTAGACAAATGGAAGATTTCAGAGTAGGGCCTGGGCATTTTATTTTAAAGCTCCTCAGATGATTTTCATATAACCCAGTGTTCATTCATTCCATACTTAAGCACCTCCTGTCTTACCAGGCCCTCTGGGAAGCCTATAGTAATGAGTTAGATGTGGTTCTTGCCCTTGACTAGCTTATAATCAAGTGAGGATGTCAGATGCATCACTAACTCAAATCCATTATAAGGTGTTTGTGGGGTGATTGGGGGTATTGGAGGCAGAGCTATGGTAGCTCAGGGGAACAGGAAGGAGGGCTTCCTGCAAGAAGTGGCAGTGGCAGAAGCATTTGGCTTGACTGTGAGGAGGTAGGGAGCTGCAGGGAGGAATGAAGAACTTTCCAAAGGTATCAGTGTGAGTGATGGGGCTGGAGACCAGAATATGTGATGTGATGGTTGGGTTCTTGGGAAGTGGTCTAGAAGCTCTTTTGCCTTTTGAGTCCAATTGCATTGTTTAAATTTTTAAATCTTTTTTAAAGATTTTATTTGTCTGAGAGAACACAAACAGGGGGAGTGGCAGGCAGAGGGAGAAGCAGGCTCCCTGCTGAGCAGGGAGCCCAATGTAGGACTCGATCCCAGGACCCTGGGATCACGACCTGAGCCAAAGGCAGACGCTTAACTGACTGAGCCACCCAGGCATCCCTGTTGAATCCAATTTTAAATGTCCTTCAGGAAGCCTGGTGTTTAGGGCAGAGGTTCTAACAATTTTTGAGTTAAGGATCTTTGAAAAAATGACAGAGCTATGGGACATGTAAATAAGCATCAGTAAATTTGCTTAAACGTTATGAAAAAGCTATGGGCCCTCTTTCCCAGCAAATATATACCTTGTGTAGCATTGTGGTTGAAAACTGGGATGTTAAAGTTAATTAGAACTAGGTGTAAATCCCAGTCCTACATTAACTACTGTAGAATCTGAGGGAAGTGACTTTGCCTTTTGGAGTCTGTTTACCCATCTGTGAAATGGGAGCAACATTACCTACCTCTCGAGGTATCCTGAGCACTAAGGAGCCTGCATGCAGAGCACCTGCCCACAACAAGTAGTGAAATGATGATCTGATTATTCACACGTAGTGTCTAATTTCTGGAGATTCACCGACCTCCTTGAGGACTCCTTGAGGGAAGGGAATTGTAAAAATCTGGATTGCTCAGAGTTGCAGCACTATCTTGTTAATTGACCAATTAGGTTATAAAGTGGGGATTTTATGTAACTTTGTATTTATGATTTCGACTGTATATAAAATACAGTGAGAATGAAAATGAGTTAAGGCATATAAAGTGCTAAAAGTACTATCATGTTTATAGTAAGCTGCATAAATGTATTTTGTCATTATTTACTACCTAACAGAAGTTCTTATTTACTTGTTAAGACAATACTTTTGTGCCAAGAAAATCTGGGTTATGAAAGCCTATGGATCCCTTCTGAGAATATTTTTCAATGCATAAAAGAAAGTTCAGAGGAGGGGCACCCGGATGGCTCAGTCGGTTAAGCGTCTGCCTTCGGCTGAGGTCATGATCCCAGGGTCCTGGGATGGAGCCCGACATCGGGCTCCCTGCTTAGCGGGGAGCCTGCTTCTCCCTCTCCCTCTGCCTACAGCTCCCCCTGCTTATGCTCTCTCTGTCTCTGTCAAATAAATAAATAAAATCTTTTAAAAAAAATTCAGAGGATTACAAAAAAACAATTATATTGAAACACAACTATCAAAATATGGAGGTGACAGGAGTAGGTGCTTCCTTATTGTACCCAGCTATAAGATCTAGGGAGGTAGCATTAGCATAGATGATATTTTGAGGGCAGCAGTGATTAACATGATATGAAAATATTTTCTTCCTGACAAAATCCCAAGCACAGCCAAGACTCCCCTATTTTTGTTGTCCATATTTACAATAGAAGGGAATGCTAATGTGAAAACAAAGAGGCCATTTTTTTCCCCATCCAAGTTCATAGACCTCCTGACTTCTATCCACTGGCCTCCCTGAGGGGGATCTGTGAACCCTCAGGCCCAGGCCCCAATGTGAATGGGTAGCAAAGTGCAGTTTGAACACCAATTATGTAGAACATGGGCTCTAATAGAGCAGATTTAAAAAGTATGTCGGTTCAAGTCCAAATGTGTGAGCCAGGCCAGTGTCTTGATCCCAAAAAAGATTACGAACCATACATGCAATGTGGATTGGATCCTGGAAGAGAAAAATATTAGAAAAACTAGTGAAAGCTGAATGAGACCTGCGGTTCAGTTAATAATAGCATTGTGGCTGATAATTAATAGTATTGTCCCAATGTTAATATACACATGTACCCTGTTCACATTGGAGCAAGCTGGCTGAAAGACAGCCACTCTGTACTATTTTTGCAACTTTTCTGTACATCTAAAGTTATTCCAAAATTTAAACGTTATTAACAAAGCTAAGAACCTCTTCCCAGACTCCTAACGAACTTGGCTCAGTTCCTTGGAGAGGCAGTGGACATTTACCAGAACACTGCATTGGGTTTGAATCCTGGCTGATGGGTGTCCACAGGCTGGGTGACCCTAGAGAAGTCGCGCTTTTTTTTTTTTTAATTGTAGTAAGGACTGTTATTTCTACCACAAAGAAAATAGAATAAGTCACCAAAAATATAAATTTAAATCATTTTATATTCCATGCAAATCTAATTGGACTTTCTAGGAAACTTACTCTTTTTTTTTTTTTTTTTTTAAAGATTTTATTTATTCATTTGAGACACAGAGAGAGAGAGAGAGAGAGCGCATGAGCAGGGAGAGAGGCAGAGGGAGAGGGAGAAGCAGGCTCCCCGCCGAGCCAGGGGCCCGATGTGGGACTCCATCCCAGGACCCCGGGACCATGACCTGAGCCGAAGGCAGACGCCCAACCATCTGAGCCACCCAGGCGCCTAGGAAACTTACTCTTAAGAACATTGTATTCTTTCCCTAATTCCCAAATAAACCAAAAGAATTGTATGGGTAGTTTAAAAAAACCAAAGAGTAGTCGAAATGCAGATTTTCATCACCGGGACCTCAAATGGAGTGTTTAAGATTGTGGCTCTAGGAAAAGAACCCTGCCCTGTTCTTAGATTTTAAGCAATCCTAAACTATCCTTTTCCTTCATGATAGCCCATGTGATGAAGGTAGATTCTGTTTAAACCAGCTTTCCATCACAGCTTAGGAAAATCATTTCAGAAAGAAAATACAAAAATCCTGAAATGCAGCGGTTCCCACGGACTCTGGGGAGTGTCCTATTAAACAGCAAGCAGCCCCCAGTTAGCAAGTGGCCTGATCTCCACCAAGTCACTCTTGAGCCCCACTTCCGTCGCCTGTGAAGTGGGAGTGGCGCCCCCATCAGGTGCCCCCCCATCAGGTGGAAGTACACGTGACATGAGAAGGCACATCCAGTATCTGGCATGCAGTGGGCCTCAGGCAATGTCGGGGGGACGGTTTCTCTGGGCCTGCTCAGTGCCGGGCTGGGACCTGGGGCGGGGAGGAGGGGAGCACAGCCCCCAGGAGTCTTCCTTCCCCACCCCCAGCAGCCCTTGTCTTGTCTTGCTTTTAGGTGATGACAGAGGGTGGCCACAGCAAGGGGTTTGGCTTTGTGTGTTTTTCCTCTCCAGAAGAGGCGACCAAGGCCGTGACCGAGATGAACGGGCGCATCGTGGGCACCAAGCCACTGTACGTGGCACTGGCCCAGCGCAAAGAGGAGCGGAAGGCCATCCTGACCAACCAGTACATGCAGCGTCTGTCCACGGTGCGGGCGCTGGGCGGCCCCCTCTTGGGCTCCTTCCAGCAGCCCGCCGGCTACTTCCTGCCCGCCGTGCCCCAGGTGATGACCCGCCCGCGCCCCTTCCCTGACGGCCAGGTAGAGCAGGACGCCAGCTTCCCAGGTAGATGTGGGCTCTCTGCATGTTTCTGCTGGAAACTCGGCAGGCAGGCCGTTTTAACCCGGTCCGTAAGAGGCGGGTAGGCGTGTTGCTGTCAAACAGCCCTTCCCACCCAGGGAGAGATTTGTGTTCTGCGCAGAGACCCTGTCTGGTCAAGTAGGTTTGAGAAACAATGCATTAAATAAAAGGGACCTAGCTTTCTATCCTGCACGACACTCGCCTGTGCACATTACTCTCCCCTAACGTGTTGGTGTGCATTTGCGCCTCCCCACCCCAGCAGAGAGCATGTGGCATTTCCCCGGCTTAGCCGGTCCTGACTGGGCCGCCCGCCAGCCTCCCTGCTGGAGGCCTGTGTTCCGAAGGGAGCCCACGGGCCTTAGAGGAAGCGGAAAGGTATTGGCCATGAGCAGCTACTGGGATGGGCATACCGGCTCCTTTTAGCGGTAGCTTCAGCCAGCACAGGTCCGAGTAGGTGTGACCATCTCGTGCCGCTCTCTGGGCTACCTGCTCTGGTCAGGGTCAAGGATTGAACCTAAGCCCTTTCCCCGGAGGGCTCAGGGCTCACGGACAGCCTGAGCTGAGCAGCAGGGGCCTCATCGCAGCTCGTGGGGCCTCACTAACCAGTCCCTGGAGGGGGCAGTGGTGTTCCCTCGGGGGTGTCCAGGAGGGGATGCGGTTTCTCACCTGCTGCAGGCCCCTGACTACCCGTCTTCTCCCTCACAGCCTCCAGCCCAGGCTGCATACTATGCCTCCGGCCCCCCCATGCAGCCCGCCCCCAGGTGGACGGCCCAGCCTCCGAGACCCTCCTGTGAGTGACTCAGCCCCTGGTACCCTCAGCCTGGCCCGCGGGGGTGGGCCCCGCAGGGCAGTGTGGAACCCGGGGCTAAGGACACCGGCTTTGGGGGCAAGCCCGGCTCTGCTAGTCCCCTGGGTGTTCATTCGGTGGGTAACTTCACCTCTGGTTTCCTCTTCTGAACGAGGTGTGCACGAAGCACCACGCAGTGCCCAACTTGTAAAAGACTCGCGGGTGTAGCCACTCTCTTCAGTTAGCGCCCAAGACTGGTCTGTGACCGTCACAATGAACTCCTGGGGCTGTGCTGCTGATGGATGGCCCCTCCCTAGGAGGGGCCCTCACCCTGACTTGACAGTGTCTTGGGGGCCCCGTGGGTGCAATCATGATGCCTGTGCCTCCTGGGCTCTGGGTAGAAACAAGTTGGCTTTGTAGTTGTAGATTTCCACACACTCCCCTTCCCCGGAGTCCGGGTCCGCCCGGCTCGGTGAATTCACTCATCTTTTTTGCTGAGAACGTTCTGGTTCCCCCTTCCCATTCCCTTCCTCACCCTGGAACCTTCAGGGTGCAGTGGGCCACTCGGATTGTCCTGCCCCACCAACTTTTCTGTCCATGTTCTCTGTGCCACAAGCCACCTATCCTCCAGCTGCCTCAGTGGTCCGGC
This sequence comes from Leptonychotes weddellii, assembly GCF_054177405.1. Lineage (NCBI taxonomy): Eukaryota > Metazoa > Chordata > Mammalia > Carnivora > Phocidae > Leptonychotes > Leptonychotes weddellii. The sequence continues at coordinate 13,877,489 of NC_138378.1, read as the reverse complement.
CACCAGCCATGTTGCGGCGCCCCCCGGCCCAGGTCAGCAGTGTCAGGCAGGCCTCTACCCAGGTGCCGCCCCCGCTGCCCCACACCCAAAGAGTGGGTGAGTGTGGGCAGGGCCAAGACGAATGGGGGTGTGAGGAGGGCGGGGCAAGGGCTTGGTGCTGGGTCGGCACAGGTGGGGAGTCAGGACTGGCTTCCACGGTGACCTCGTCATGGGCCCTCTTGGAGAGCAGCGCCGACTGGAGGCCGTGTGGCATAGGAGTTCTCGTGGGCCCCGGAGTCCCCCAGACCCAGCTCCTGGGGCCAGCTCACTCTGTGGCCTTGCTAACCATCTGATCACCTCACCTTTAAAAGAGGGATGAAAATAGCACTCCGGTTTGGTCCCGCGGGTGAATGAGCTCACACGTGCCAGGGCTTAGCCTCAGATCGGACCTTAGCGAGGACGCAGGAGCCGTGTGCACGTCTATGTGCCGGCCTCCTGGCTCGCGCTGGGCTGCTACGTGGACGCTCATCTTGAGGCTTTGTGGTTTTCGATCGCCGTCAGGCCGTAACAGCCCCGTTATTTCTTACAGCCAACATCGGCACCCAGACCACAGGAGCCGGTGGGGTGGGATATTCTACACCAAGCGGGCCTCTCCTGACGCACAAATATCCCTCAGCACCACACAACCCTGGGGTAAGGCTGGCCTGACTGCCCTCTTAGTCCGGGCTCCGGGACGCTTGGCTCAGAACCTCGGCTAAGGCATTGGAGGCATTGGCCCTCTCTGGGCCTTGTTTTTTGTTTTTGTCTTTTTTCTTTTCTTTTCTTGAATTGGGAAGTTTCATTTACTAATGTGTGCAATCAAGAAACAATCCCCCTTACTAACAGAAGGAGGGAAAGGGCCAAGATCACATTTGGTTTATTAATTATGATTTGCTCTGCCTGGGTTATTAGAAAAATTAATCTGGGTTTCTTTAGTATTCAGCGTTGAGCAGCAAGGAAAGAGCTTCTAGAAATACGCTGAATATTTGAAAGGTTGTGATTAAAAAAGCTATGTATTTACCTCCCTGCCCCCTGCCCAAGTCCCAAACTCGGCATTATCCTATCCTGTCTAGAATTTCAATGTGTATACTTCAAACTCTTTCTTGCAAAAAGAACAGATGTCCTCTTTAAATGGCAAAATGCGCTGGAAGTTCCTGTAATGTGGAAGGGTCAGGAGTATGCTGGGGACGTGGCCATAAAGCTACGTGATAAAAAGTACGTTATTTGGCACAAAGTGAATAGTAATGCTTTCCTGCGGCAGCATTCAGGCGGGGGCCGTTCTAGGTTCCTGGCACTGGGGAAGGCATCCGAGTTGGAGTGTCTAGCCCACTGTGCCCTTGTTAGGGACATTGTCCGTACTTTGCCCCCTGCCCCACTCTCCAGAGCTTCCCTGGAGGCCTGTGCCCCGCTGACAGGGTAAGTGTGGCGAGGCCTTGCCTGTCCGTGGTGGTTGAGGGACGTGTCCCCCTCCTGTCCCATGTACAGATGCAGGAGCCCGCTGTGCGCATCCCGGGACAGGAGCCCCTGACGGCGTCCATGCTGGCCGCGGCACCGCTGCCCGAGCAAAAGCAGATGATCGGTGAGTGGCCGCAGCCGGAAGCGGGGGCTGAGAGGGGGCCAGCCTGGTGGGGCGAGACCTTGGGTGGAGGTCAGACGTGTGGACGAGGTCCAGCATTGCTGCGGACCGACCTGCTGGGTGACCTTGCTGGGGTCGCCTCTGCTCTCTCGGCCTCCCTCCCTCCCTTAAAACACTGGTCAGAGCAGACGGTCCCGAGAGTTCTTCAGCTCTGCTGTTCCAGGCCCCCGACGGGCTGGAGAGAGCCCAGCTGTGGGCAGACTGGGGGCCAGGAGCCAGGGTGTGGTCTTGGGTTTCTGCCGGTGGGCGTCGCAGCTCCTCACCTCTCCTGAAGGGGAAGAGGCTGTCCCCACATGTCATCCAGCTCCCAGTGGCCACTGCAGGGAGGCGGGAGATAAGTGGGCATGGGGCATGGGGCAAACACACGTTCCCTGCTGGGCTGTGAGTTCCTTGTGCAGTTCGTCCCCAGTGCAGTGTCTATGGCAGGCCCTGCCAAAGGATGCCACTCACTGTCGAATGAATGACAGGCTTGCTACTGGGTGGCAGGTTCTTCCGTCCGTGGCCACCAAGATGTCCAGAGCCGCTCTGAGGGCCCCCTTTGCCACCACCCTGTTGTTTCCTCAGCTCACTTGGGGTCTTGCCACTTCCAACTGCTCAAAGGAAATTCTACATGGGCTTCATGGAGGCAGGAGGCTGTTAGCCGTTCCCTGTAAACCTCTTCACTTTACTCGTGGGAAAACCTCTCCCACCCCAGCACCCCAGCACCCCAGCCTGGCCAGACCCTCCCCACATGGCCGAGAGGGGCTGGCTACCAGTGCTAGGCCCTGTCACTAGAAGTGCCTGATGGTGGAAGGTGAATTTATCTTGTATATGTGGCTCCCCCCGCCCCCTCAAAAGTCCAGTTGGGCATTAGCATATCTTGTCTAGAATTCCAGTGTGTATTTGGGAACTATTTCTTTTAAGATGAGCAAGAGTAGTCTTTAAACCCCAAGTCGGTGTCCGACCCTGTGTAGGTAACTTCACCTAGAGTATCAAATTTGATTCTTCAAATTAGCCTCCGAAGCAGGGTTTGCTCTGCGCACTTTATGGTTGGGAAAGAGGCTCCCAGTGGAGCTCAGGGACACAGCCTGGAAGGAGCAGTTCTGGGACGAGCCCCCAGATGCCTCACTGCTCCATTCCACGGTACCCACCACCCTGCCCCCCGCCCCTGGGCTGCTGGGTTATCAGCCAGGTGTTCTATACAGGTGAGCGTCTGTACCCCCTCATCTACGATACCCACACCCAGCTGGCGGGCAAGATCACGGGCATGCTGCTGGAGATCGACAACTCGGAGCTGCTGCTCATGCTGGAGTCCCCAGAGTCCCTCAATGCCAAGGTGGTCTGGGTGCCAGGGTGCCCTGCGAGAGCTCATGACAAAGACCTCTCCCAGAAGGGCTCCCAGGCTGTGGCTGGGACGGTTTCCCTTTTCCCTAATGCCAGCTAGTACTTGCTGAATCTTTGAGCGGCGGGGGGGAGCGGGGGGTGGGGTACTATCCCAGCCCTTCCAGATTATTCTCTGCAGCAGCTCCCCGTGCAAGGTTTTGGTACAAGGAGCTGTGTTGTGACGGAGTATAGGGTTAAGATTGTCCCAGCTGTCCAGCAGTGGACACCTGTCTGGAGCAGGTGACTGGGTTTCCGTCAGGGGCACTTGGGGGCAGCAGTGCCGTGGAGGGAGGGGACTTCGAGTACCCAGCACGCTTAGGCACTCCTCTCCTAGGGCCCCGCGGGGCAGTGGCACCAACCCCCCCCCCCCCCCCCCCCCGTGTCCCACAGGTGGAAGAGGCTTTGGCGGTGCTGCATGCACACCAGGCCACAGAGCTGACGACGGGGAACGTGCTCTGAAACCAGGTGGGCGGCTCGGGGTGGGGCCGGGGGGACAGACGGACACAGAAGCCGCTGAGCCCAAGGGAAGCCGGGAAAAACTAGTCAGGGACTGACTTTCAGAAACTGTGTGGCTGCCTTTCTCTGAGGCACCAAGGAGTTTGGGGGAAGCTGTAAGGATCAAAGGAAAAGGACAGACGGTAGGATCAGAAGGAGTGTCGACCACCGTGCAGAGTGCGGTGTCCTCTTACCAGCTACCCTGCCTGGCCTCACTGGGGACGGGCCGGGCTCCCCTGCGCGTTGGCCGGCTTCACACTCCTTGCCGGAAGGCCTGCCTTGGCCCATTACCTTCTTAGTTGAAGGCCGCGAGTCTGCTCTATGTCAGAAACATCTATTCCTACCCTTTCATCCCCAGAAAACGGAATCCTCACTCCCTTGGCTGACAAGAGAATGGCGTTTCCTGCTCTTGGCTCTCCGTCCCTGGGAACCGTAACTTATTTCCCCACGGGGCCGTATCTGTACTTGAGCTCTGGATGTGGAACGAAGGCTAGTCACCCCGCCAGCCTATCACCTTTTGCTTTGTGCATTAAAAGTGCTGCAAACTCTGTCTTGTCTCCCAGGAGGCCTTCTTGTGTCTGAGGGAGGTGGGGCAGAGCAAAGGGTGGGGGTTTGACTGGGCTGGGGAATTGCCTGGAAGGAGCAGAAACCCAGAGAGTGCAGTAGGTGTGTGCCCGCGAGCAGATCCGCACCCAGCAGTGCTCCTCACACAGCACTGAGAGAAGAACTAAAGCTACGGGTGCCCGTGTCTGACGCACATGGAGCTTTCTGGGCGCCTGGCTTGACTGCCCTGCAGCGCAGGTATACACCCCAGAAGCACCAACTGCTTCTGGGCTCTGGCTGACTGAGGGGCTGTGTAACGTAATTCTAGAAGAAACCACACAGAATCGCTTTCGGATACCTGCCCAAGTCATGATTTTACCTTCTATGTGTTCATGAGCAAATCAAGATGCTTGCCTTCCAGACCTTGAGAAGAAAACGTCAATTGTGAATGGATGTCACCACTAAGCCTGCCTCCCATCAGTTAAAGAGTCTTGCCTGAGAGGTGACAATAAAAGGGGTACAGCTCCCCACTCTGGTCCCTTGGCCACGCACATGGGTGTCTCTGTGAACCCTAAAATCTGCTTAGCTCAGAGGTCTGTGGACTCATCCTTCAGAGGTCAGAAGCTGTGCTACCAGCTGAATGGTGCTCAGCACTCCTGTGACAGGAAGCAGAGGGACAATGAAATCCCTCTGCTGTGTCTTAGAGTCCTCAAACTGCTCGCTGCTCCATTAAGGGGAAAACAATGTGGGCGCCCAGGGGGCTCCTTTGGTTAAGCATTTGCCTTCGGCTCAGGTCATGATCCCGGGGTCCTGGGATCGACTCGGGCTTCCTGCTCTGCAGGGAGTCTGCTTCTCTCTCTGCCCTTCCTCCCACTTGTTCTCTCAAAAATCTTAAATTGTCCCCCCCCCTTTTTTTTTAACTGGGACACAGCCCAGGAAAGCACTTTCTGGTCCCGGTCCTCACCCTCTCCTCTCAGCTGAGGCCTTTACAAACGTCTGTTTTGTCTGCTGGGACTGCCTTTCTGCCCTCTTCCCCAGTTAAGCTCTCACGTTAGAACTCAATGCAAGCTTTACCTCCTCAGGGACCCCTTGCCCCCCAAGTCGGGGAGAAGCGCCGCATGATGGCTCCTCTAAGACGCGCAGGCTGCAGTCTGCTGCTGGGGTTCTCGGCCTCAGCCGTCCGAGAGCGGGGACCGTGTCGGTTACTGTGCTTTCCCCCGCACTGTACACACAGCCTGACCCATGCACACAGTCCAGGAAGTCTGGTCGACGAGTGCGCAAGTGCTCAACACGCTGCAGCTCTTTGTTCCTGCAAAGTTCCAAGCACGAAGTGTACGGAAGTACGGCAGACATCTACGTACCAGAAAGATGTTTAATGCAATAGCTTGGATACACAGTTCAACAAAATCAGTCCATTTAGTTCAAATTAACTTCGCGTGACAAAGAACCAAGAAGCTTGGAGGGGGCCACTGTTGAGGTCAAAAGATGGTCCCTGCCCAGAGTGGAAGGACACAGACTCCAAGGCCTTTTCTCTCCATCCCACCTTTAGGAGCGGCCACACCTCCAGACTCTTAAAACCGCTCAGGCACTTCCCCGCAGGAGGGGGTAGCAGCCCAGAGCTACAGACAAGGCCACCTGCGGGTCAGGATTCTGTGTCCCTACCAGAGGAGGGCCCAGCCAAAAGGCACTGGAGCTCAGAACACCGGGAGCTCTGGGACGGACAGGGTGGGGATGGCAGCCCTGGAGAACCAGCTCAACAGGCTGCTTTGGGCTCTAGTTTACCCCTCCCCAACCTCCCGACCCCCGCGCTCACTTTGCTCAGATGAACCACAGTGAGATGGGTCTGGGGAAGCTAGGAGGGCAGCCGTGGGGAGCATGCTTGGGGCAGCGTCCGAGCCAAGTGCTCTGCTAGCTGTCCGGGGCAGGCGGCAGTGGGGACCGTTCCAGCAGAACACCATCTGGGGGTTTTTTGTTTTGTTTTTTCTTTTTACTACTCTGAGCTTAATTCTGAACAAAGCAAAGCCTCTTAAGGGGTGGGAAGCCAGCACGTCTGAGTGGCCTCAGAGCTCGCTCGGGGGCATGCTGGGTCCCAGGAGCAGGCACAGAGGAGGGAGCTCGGGCAGAGGCTTCCCGCTAACCTTCTGGGTCTTTAGTTTAAACTCTGCTTAACTTCCTGCTGCAGCCTCCGGGCAGGGCCGTTCCTGGGCTCAAGCTGCAGGAGACTGCTGATGTCTGCCAAGCTGGATTTGTAGTCCTGAGAGGAGAGAGAAGGGGCTGAGGACGGAGACCTGACTGAGGTGGGCCGGGGCTGCCAAGGCCCACAGGGTCTCGAACCCCAGCCTGCGGGCCTGCCCTGAGCCACCGCGGGGGCTGCCCTGGGGGGGTGGGGCCACCACAGGCACAGGCGTCTCAGCTGGTGCCTTTCGGTCGGGCTCTTTACCTTGAGTGCCTTGTAGGCTTGCGCTCGTCTGTACAACGCCTTCACGTTCTTTCCATCCCGCCGGAGGGCCTCCGTGCAGTCCCTCACCGCTTCCTTGTACTGCTTCAGGGCCAGATGGCAGAGCGCTCTGCCGGGAAAGGCCGTCGGGAGGGTCCGGTCACTGCTCCGCGGCCGCCCACCAGCCGAGCGGTGACCTGGGAGGCGGCAGACACCGCTCGGGGCCGGTGGCCGTGCGGCTTCCTCACCCTCGCGGTGCGGGGGGGCGAGGGGACCGGCGCCAGCACTGGGGCCGCCGCGGGGCGGACGCTCCACGTCCCGGCCGTCCTGGCCATGGGGCCTGTCCCTTGGGCTGCCTCCCGCTCCCAGCCTGCGCTCTTTTGCTCCTGAACCCCGCCTGCCCCGCCCCCGACGGATTGAGAAGTCCTCTACCGTAAGTACTGGACCCTGAGCACGCACACGCGGACACGTCAGCGGGCAGGTGCAGGGTCTGCGGCTCACTCTGAAATGCGCCCAAACCAAGCGGCACCGGTCAGTGGCTCCGTGCGATAGAGCAAACGTAGCAAAATGTTAACGGGGAATTTGGGTGGTAGGTGTGAGTGTCCAACGTACAATTCTTTCAACTTACACCGTGAAAACTTTCATAATCATGGGGAAAAAACAGCCGCATACATCCATACAACAAAATGTTTTGCATCGACGGGGAAAAAAGTGTGTACATCTTCCCCATTCTTTTCTCCGGAGATGGCCACTAAGAACAGGTGTGTCTTGGCGCTCCTTCTGTAACTCCACCCACTCTACCTCACCATTCCCGATGGGAGCACTATTCACTTAGTTGGATGAACCACAACTTATTTTGCCAATTCCTTATCTGGAGATATTTTTCATTGCTTTCGGTTTGCTAATACAAGATGCTGCCATGAGCATCCTTGTGCATAAAACTCAGGATGCCTACTGGGAGGAACGGATGGGTCAGCAGATACGTGCATTTATAACCGTGACTATTACTGCCAAAATGCTCTGCAAAGGAGCTGCTCTCTGAGGCTCTATCAGTAACTTTCTATTTTCCTGTAACTGTACTAACCCTGGGGTCAATCTTTAACTTCAGTCAATAATGGAAGAAAACAAAGTCCATTTTAATGTAGTTGCTTTAAATATGGGCAAAGCTCAGTATCTTTACATAAGGCTTTTTAACCTCATGAAATCAAATTTGCCTTTCCTTTAACGACCTCTCTGGTCCCTATCGCCCACCCCACAACAATGTTATTTTAATACTTTCCCCACTGCAAGATAATTAACCCATGCATTCTTCTACAACTTGGTGGTTTTATTTTCTACATTTGAAACTGTGATCCACTTAGAATTTACTTTAAAATACAGAGTGAGGTAGGGATTCAGGTTCATTTTTAATTTTAAATGAGACTCTTCTGAAGGTCCATTCAGGGCAAGCTGTAGGTGCTGGGCACCCGAGTGATATCCCCACTCAGGTACCAACTGCACAGAGAGAAGGGAAGGAAGCCAAAGACGATGAGCTGGTACACAGAGCTGCATAGGCACAAAGCGGAGCATTAAAATGGCATCAAGGATGTGGTATAATTTCAGCCACAATGGATGGAAAATTCAGTTTTGTGTCGAGTTATCAGTCCTCAAAATTAAATTTATAAATTCAATGTAACCACAACCAAAAGCCCACCAAGATACTTTTTGGAGTCTGTCAAAATGATCCGAAGGTTTAGCTAGAAGAACAAACCTGGGAAAATAGCCAGTGATGCTCTGATTAAGAACAGGGAGAAGACCAGCCCTACAAGATAGTATAAAGCACTAATAATTAAAACAGTGTGGCACAGGGGCGCCTGGGTGGCTCAGTCATTAAGCATCTGCCTTCGGCTCAGGTCACGATCCCAGGGTCCTGGGATCGAGCCCCGCATCGGGCTCCCTGCTCCGTGGGAGGCCTGCTTCTCCCTCTCCCACTCCCCCTGCTTGTGTTCCCTCTTTGTCAAATAAATAAATAAAAGCTAAAAAAAAAACAAAACAAAACCTGTGGCAAAAACATACTTGTATGAAAAATTGTATTTAAACAAAACAAAGCATTGTCTTGAATGTATTAAAAATCCAGGAAAACAGGCTATTAGAGGTCTCTCTCAGTATGAAGCAAGTGAGTCCAGAGGGCCCAGAGATGGGGGCGTCAAAATGCTGCATCAGAAACCTAGAACAAACGGGCAACAGCCCTTCCTTCGGTGAGCCTGGCAGACTGAGGCATCCCTGGTCCAATCAGCCAGTAAAACCACAGGTCTCAAATTCGAAAATCCACGCTTTAAAACAAAAAGTTCTCTTTTGAACTTATTTGACAGCAAAACCTGACCTGCGCAGGCCTGAGGTTACATGGAATTTCCCCGTGTTTCAGGCAGAAATGTTAACAATGAACTTCAGCCACTGCCCAGACCCTGTGGGAGTATTATGTGATCCAATATACAGACCATATTACCTTACTCAGATCTGGAACACATTTTATCCCAAGAATTTTGGATAGGGAATGGCAAGACTATAGTAGATCCAAGATTTTTGAACTAAAGAGTAGTTATGTGTATGTTAGCAGGGCGGGAGAAACAATTTATAATATTTTGTAGTAAATCTTTTATAAGCAAGATTTGGATCAGATAAGGTCCCTTGCTGAATGTTCCAAGCTTCTGACAGTAAAACTAATAGAAAGATCTCATCGGAGCCAGGCTGCAAGTCTGTCTCCACCATTTACTGGCCGGTGAGCAGAGGTAAAGCCCTTCTGGCTCTGAGCTTCTGATTTCTTGACTTTAAAAGGGGAAGACCACCTACCACCAGTACGCCTGAGTGTGTTGCAAAACCGTGACTCCCACCCAATAAAGGAATAGTGACCCCACTGTCGGTGGAAAGAACCGGCATTCACGTCCAGCAGCTCGTGGTGCGGGGTGTTCAACAGGTCACACCCTTCAGGCTAGACGGGACCATCTCTCTTGCTCCCAGGCCAGGCGATAGTTAGTCCACACCCTGGGTTCTGTCCTGGTGCTGAGACGGTGCCAAGCCTTCTAATAGGAGGGTCCGGGGAACCCGTGGGGCTGGGGCAAAGGGGGAGGGCTACGAGACACACGTTGAGGCTGTGTTTGTATAAGCACACTGCTCTTACTTATGGAGTGTGCTCATCTGGATGGTTCATGAAAACCTGAGGGGGAGGGAGGCTGACAGAGCCCAGGCTCCACGTTGGCATCGCTCAGTTTCTTTCCTTTTCTTTGTTTTTAAGAGTTTTATTTATTTATTTAACAGAGAGAGAGCACAAGCAGGTGGTGTAGCAAGCAGAGGGAGAGGGAGAAGACTCCCCGCCGAGCAAGGAGCCTGATGCGGGGCTCGATCCCAGGACCCTGGGACCACGACCCGAGCCGAAGGCAGTTGCCCAACCGAGCCACCCAGGCGCCCCGGCATCGCTCAGTGTCTATTCCTTTAAAAGAGCAAATGCCACTGGCCACACCTGCCTCACGGGGACCAAAACAACTGGGAATGCCTATCTCGAGCTGCGACACACTGACTAAGCGCTAGGAATGAAGAGCCCGCCCCAGTCCGAGAGAAGACTACGGACAGCAGCCGACGTCCTGAAATCCCCCAGGCCAGTGGCTGGTGGCAGATACCTGTTGCTGTATGTGGCGGACTCCATGTCACTAAAGGAGAGGCTTTCACTGTACTTCTCAATAGCTTTCTTATGGTTTCCCTTCTTTACAAGCTCATTGCCTTCTTCCTTCAGAACTCTGGCTCTCTCCACATCCCCAGCAGAAGACACTAGATGCAAATTCAGAAGAGGAAAAAGCCATGGAGCGGGTGCCCGAGATCCACGAGGCCTCGCCGGCATCGGCTGTCCCGCGTCGTCTGCGGCCTTCTCCCCCCGCCCCGAGACTCCCTACACTGCTTGGAAGCAGCCTCCCGGGGGGAAGGAGCCCCCCTCACAGGGCTTCTGGGAAATTCAACAGGTTTTCAGTCAGAAGAGGTTGGGGAGTCCTGACGGAAACACACACAGACATGCACGTAAGAACAGATACGTGGTAAAGAGCAAGCTGGGTTCTAGCCCCAGCACTGCCCCTTAGTAGCCGGGGACCTCGGGCGACCTGCCTAAGTCTCTGGGACCTCAGTTTCTCTGTACGCTGGGCCATCAGCTACCCCACCCAGGGCTAGCGTCAGGACAAAACCTGAGAGTACACCACAAAGTGAGGAACACCCTATAAACTTAAAGCAGGAGAATAAAAAAGTATTTAAATAAGCAAGCATCTCAGAAAGAAAGAGTGTAGCTCCCGGGCTTGCAGAAGAGGGCAGAAGAGCCCACCGTTCCCCGTCTCTGCTTGGTCTGAGCCTGCACCTTCCCTCGCCTACCCCACGCCGCGTGGCCCCAGCCTTGACGGACAGAGACACGAGGTGAAATCCGGGCTGCTCGCCTGGCCCTCAGGCCCTTCACTGCGCAGCCGCAACTCAATGCTCCAGCCCCAGCTCCCAGATCACCGGGTTTCTTTAATTTTTAAAAAACTCTCTCTATAAAATCCTGAATATTTGCGACATGGGTAAGGTTTTAGGAACAAAACTAACACCCTTGAACTCATCCCTCACCTTAAGAAATAGAACATTTACTAAGACCTTTAAAGCCCTATGGGGCCCCCCTCCCCAAGTCAATCCATCCCTGGAGGAAACCATGATCCCCAATCCTGTGCTTCCTTCCCCCCTTTTTTTCTTGGTAGCTTAACTATATACGATAGTTCCTACAAACCATTTGCTGTTCATTTTGTTTTTAAATCTCGTATAAAAGAATAAATAATTCAAGTATTCCTCAGATTCGGCCGTATTGATGCAGATCCCTGTAGTTCGTTCGCACTGCTGTGCTACGGCTCGTTCATCCCTTCTACTGAGAGCCCTGCGCTGTTTCCGGTTCTGTTGTTTGCTCTTGCAAACACCCTGCTGTGAACCTTCCTGCGCGTCTCCTGGGGGGGCTGCGGCGTCCACACCCCTTCGGCTTTGCCCCGGCTCTCCACACACCAGCCGCAGGCGCGCGGATGGACTCCCACTGCTCCCCGTGATACCCACTGCACTGCATTCTCTAGCTCTCTCCACCGTCTCTGCCACAGATGCCCTTCCCTCCCCTTGCCCAGCTTAAGACCGCCCCCCTCAGCCCCCGCAATGTTCAGCTCAACCTGTCACCTCCTCCGGGAGCCTTTCCCCGACTCCTCCAAGTGCACACGTGTTGGTGCCTGTTTCAAACTCCCCAAACACTAAAGGCCCTGTGTCACGCCGTTCGGCACAGAGCTGGAAAACAGATGGCTCGGTGACTCTGAAAGAATGAAATACTTGGTAGGTGCCCTGAAGCCATTTTCGTTAGCGCCCCACATTTCCATTCTGGAGAAGAGTCGGGGGACACTTGCCAGGTTCCCACAAACCAGAGTGAACGCGACCCACGGCCAGACACGTTCCCTCCCAGGAAGGGGGGGTGACCCTGCCCTCCACTACCACCCACGGCAGGCTCCAGCCCTCAGACCTGCCGCACCTCCGCCCCTCAACACCTAGCTCACTGGGCCCAGCTAATTCCCTGGGGCGCCGGTGAACCGCTGCCTGAAGAACGGCCCCTCCATTTTACACGGTCAAGGTGAACAGTCTCCTGTTTTGGGGCTACCTGGCTTTGATCGCCCCTCCCTATTCCACCTCCAGGGCCTCACGTGGTGTGTGTGTTCCTGGGGAAGCGTCACCCTCTCGCTATGAAGGTGGGGGCAGATGGCTTAGGGCAGAGGTCATCACAAAATTTCAGCCCCTGGTCCCAGTGACCAGTTCCCAGAGAATGGCCTGTGACCAAACAGGCCAGAATACACCGAGACAGTGTATTTAAAGGGATTTAAAGGAAAGAAACCCTTTCTTAGGGAGCTCTCAGAAGAAAATCACCTCTTTCTCTTCCTCTGGGCCATGAGGCATGGCCTAAGGAGACGAGGCCAGGAACTACTTTATAGCTGTTTTACCACTGGGAGGGAAGACTGCCCCAAGACAAAGCAGACACACCAGAGAAGAGAGCTGAGAGGAGTACTGAGGAATGGAGTCCGAGTCTGATAATGTAGTGAGCTGCTGGAGCAAACCTTGCCTGAACCTGAACTCGGAACTTTCAGTTACATGAGCCAATACGTTCTCTTTGTTATTTTTACCAAAGTGTTGAGTTTTCTAAACCATCCTAGCTCATCCATCCCCACCACTGCCAGAGAAAAGAGAAGGGAACTAAAGCTGTATACCTATGAGCCACACTGAGCGTCCAACGTGCCTTCTCTATCTCTGAATCCAGACAGTGGTGGGAGGACTTTCGCATCGCCCTCAGGAAAGAATTGAGAAGACTCTAAGAGGTGAAGACTTACTGTTTCACAGATAATTTTTAGAGCTCAGCTTAAGCAAGGCCAATTTTTACAGGATGACTCTAAAGGAAGTGGCCATGGGGAGACTGTTAACACTCTGGGCAGGAAGTCACAGCTTACCTCTGCCCTTGGAAGTTGTGGTTTCTCTGAATTTTCTCTTAGCCTTCTCTTTGTGGTACTCCAAAGGCACGGAATCCCACCTCTTCTGAGCTGTGACAGGCACCAAGGGGATAGAAGGCAGCTTCAGGCGCCACTCGGGCCCCAGCGAGTCCACGAGAGCTCTGGTCATTCTGGAAAGGCAGACAGAATTACAGGGAGGTTTCCAGCTGGGTCAAGAAGATACTCCCCCTCTCATAAATCCAGAGGGGGTAGAGAGAGCCACCATCCCTCTACAACCTTCTGACACACAGCAGGAAAGGAACAGATGTCTGCCACCATGACACTCGTGCCCCGCCTGGCCGTCACTTGGCCACACTCTGTTAAGCCCGAAGTGGGGATGGCTGCTTGTTAAGGGTACTTAAACCTTACCCCCAAAGGACCACACATGCCCCCAAGAAAGGATCACATATCTTTTATTTTCTCAGTGGATCTATTAAAAGGCCAGGCAAGCACCTGACCTTTGATTAATGCTCAGAGATCTTTATAAAATACAAATCCTGTGTCATTCTCAAATTTTGAACTCCTCCAGCGGTTCCCACTTCCCTAGGCTGACAGGGCCCGAGATCTGGTGTGCCCCCCCCCCACCCCCGCTCCACTTTTACCAGGAGCCGCATTCCCTCTTGATCCGTATGTTCCAGCCTTTGCCCATGCTTTTCCCTCTACCTGGAATGATCTCTTCACTCTCCATCCCCCCCTTCTGGGCCCAGCTAACTTGCTTCAAATGTTGCTCAGGGACCACGTCCGTTTGGCTAAGAAATCTCCAGCACCTAGCACATCACCTGATACCCACCCGGGCCCAGTAAGCATGTGCTCGATCAGTGAATAAAGCCAACTGTATGCTTTTTCTGCCCCAACCACGGCGCTCCGTGCGACTAGAAGGACGGCGTCCCAGGTGGCGATCGCTACAAACTCACCGCCTCTGACTAAGCCCTCACAGCTGTTTTTCTGACTGGCACAGCTATTTCAAACCTCTACCCTCCTCAGCCCGGCTCCCTTACCCTCCTCCTTTTTCAGGGCAAACTTCCAGGTCCCACAAATGCAAACCCACCTGCGTGGGCACCGAATCCTTCCTAGGTCTCTCCTGTCACAGATGAAGAAGTGACGAGGCCAGTCTCTCCGCCTCAGCTCTGGGTCTCACCTCGTCCTGCCTCTGTCAGGAACCACCACCAGCAGCTCTCCTCTAGCTTCAGCCTTTCTCTCTACCGACTCCAAGTGGCCGCACTGAACCGTTTCCTCACTTAGTAAGACCCCCCTGGAGACCCCACTCTGCCATCGCAGCTGGACTCCTCTGCCTCTTCACGGCCAGGCTTCTCGAACCCCCTGCCACCCGGGCTTCTGACCCGCTGCATGCTTCCGTCACAACCACCAGTGACTCTCTTTCTTAAACTCAGAAGTCCACTAACTCATCGCAACACCTGATGGGAGTGAGGTTTTCATCCTTCTGGAAATACTTCTTCCCTAAAGGCTCCGAGTTTCCTCCTCCCCTCCGGCCGCTGTTCCCCCGAAGTCCCTCAAATGTTGCAGTTTTCTAAGCACCATCCTCTTCCCCTGGCTCACTTGTTGTGGGGGTCTTTTTTCCTCCCACAACCTCAACCCACCTCTATGCTGATGACCTTCGAATCCATAGGTCTGCCTTGTATTTGTCTCTTTTTGCTCCAAAACCCACGTAAATACCAACCACTGTCCTCATGTCTCTTGTCTCATGGTCCCCTCCAACTCAACATGTCAGCCACCAGGATGTTTCTCCTATTTTTCCCTTCTCACCACCCCCAACACCCAGATTCATCAAACTACTACCTAACTGTCCCCAGAACTGGTCCCACTGTCCTCTTTCCAGCATCTCCACCATCTGAGTTCCCGCCCAGCCCTTCCGACTCTGCTCTCCTTCACGTCATCCTGCAACACGGCAGCCAGTGAGCTTCTCTCTCAAATCTGCTCACACTGCCCCCCCCGCTGAAGACCCTTTCACAAAGCCTCACCGTGCCTGGATTAGGTCCGGGCCCTGTGTGGTCGGGCCTCACCTCACACGTCCGAGCTGAGCTCCTCGCCCGCAGTGCCAAGCGACATGGGACTTCTCACAATTCCTGGAACACATCACCCCGGCTCACCCTGCATAGCTGTCCTTCCTGCTGTGCTAGCCCCAGATCTCTTCGTTTCTCAGCCTCAGCTCACCTCCTCTGGGAAGTCCTAACTGGCTTCCTCCTTCCCCCCGGGCGGGCTGGGTGCCCCTTTCTGCCCCCTCAGCCCCCTGGGCCGCCTCCTACCGCAGCACTCACCACACTGTGGTGCGCGTGGCTGTGACTGACTGGGGCTCCCCACGAGACCGGGGGTTCCGTTAGGGCAGGAAGAGCTATGTGTCAGGCATCAGCCCAGGCCCTAGTGCAAAGTCGGGCACACAGAAGTGCCAGATTCTGTTGAATGACTGAAAGTAAAAGGAGGCAGAGAGAAAACCAGTCAAGCTAAAAATGATACACTAAACACGCGCCACGAAGTCCTGTGAAGGGTTTGCTGTGAGTGTAGCGTTTGGCTTTCTAGCAGCCCATGCAAAGAGGGGAAACACGATCAGTACACAAACGAGGGCAGCCACGAGGCGGAAACAAAGCACCACTCAGAAACTCAGAACAAAATGGCGCCTGATGAGCCTTGTGAAGGGGTCACAGTACCACAGGCCGACGCGTCCCTGCAAACACCAGCCTATAGCCTCGTGTCCCGGCTGCCTGCACCTGTGTCCCACTCTCCCCGCTCTAGTTAGGTCTGTGAAGCAAGTGGGGTCTTCCCCAGGGCACCTGGAACAATCCCTTACACAGAGCTCAATACCTTATTACCCCGGTAAGGAATCGGGAGCAGCTGGGCCATCGATCCATCAGTCCCCTCACTCTGACCCCTCAGGCCCCCGCTAACCACAACAGCGGACTGTCCTCCTGCACTTTCCCCACGTGCTCAGTAGGCCTCGGGGGACCCCCAAGAGATGACCAAAGCCATGGTCCCGAGTGAGTCCAGAGAGACTGTCTGCAGAGTCAGGCTCACCGGCTGATGCCGTCCAGGGCCGACGCCACACGGTCATCAATCTGCAGCACAGTCCTGTAGTCCACATAGGCCAGGGGGTACTTCTCCAGGGCCTCGTAGGCCGATGCCCGCCGCAGCAGGGGCTTCATGCTGAAGGGCATCAGGGCCAGTGCTCTAGAGCCAGAGGAAGAAATGTCACCGGCTGCTGAGTCACCCCCCGCCCCGCCCCCCGCAGCTCCTTCTAGGAAGCGTCATCCACAGCATTCAGTGTACAGGTCATATCTGGCACAGAGACGCTGCTAAAAATGTCAGGCCTTGGCAGAGGGACTTTCTATCTTTGACCAAAGTGGAGAAGGTATGATGAGCAGAAAACCACTAAGACTGTGAAATCTGTGTGCTCGTGCACCAATTTTCGAGTCGCAACCCCCCCAGATCAAGAACAAGCGCCTGTAGCTTTCATTCTTCCATGTGTTTCTATAGAGTCCGACCCGGTGGAAGAAACAGGCTCCGCAGTCAGATGGAGTGGTGTTTGAATTCTACCTCTGCCACCAGCCACGGGACCCCAGGCAGATCACCTTATGGCCTCAATTGGCTGCAACCCACTTCTAGCCTGGGCGGGACGGTAAACTTACCCCGCAGGGCGGTCATGAGCCCTCTGGGGAGGAAACCTAGCACGGGCCTGGTACGGAGCCACTGAGCACAGGCCCCACGAGCCCGCTCCCTCTCCTCCTCCCTCAGCTACCACCAGGGCACAAACCTAAGGCGATGCTGCAGACGTGTGTCAGCTCAGTGAGGAGGAGAGAAGGCGGTGTCAGACTGGCTTGCAGAAGAAAGAAGTATGACAAACCGTTGAACACCTGTTACAACAGGTCATCGATGGATAACTTCTTCTCCTTGCTTGTTTTGCGGCAATTCACTAACCTCGGTCCCTCTTTCTTTCCCTCTCACACACATCCACCCCAGAAAACACCGGGGCGAGCCAGTCACTAGCCTGCAACTCACCCTCATCCTCAGGTCCCCGATCTTACAAGGCCCATAAGGCCCACCTCTAAGTCCCCACCTGACTCCTGCTCTTTTGGCAGACTCCAAAGACACAAGTCAGGGGCCGTAAGCACCAAGTAGAGCCTCCTATCCTCGGTGAGCTGGTGACACTTAGGGACACGACCTCATTATCTGACACAGCTGTTAACTGCTGGGATCGACCCCAAGAAGAGAACAGGCCAGATGAACACAGCTTCCCCTCCGGGGACCCTGAGGCCCCGGAGGTCGCCCCCGCCCACTTACGAAGTGCAGTCTTTGATGCAGTCCCTGCAGTTGCCATCCTTCAAGTGGCAGGCTGCGCGGTTAGAGAAGAGGATACTTTCTTCTTCGGGGTTCGAACAACCTGGCCAGGGGGAAGCAGAAAGTACGAGATTAACAGGGTGGGAAATGGATGCCCCGGGACTCTGGGGTGTATTTCATACCCGGAGCTCTCTGGGCTTCCCACTCAGGCTCGTTGGGCTGCCAGGTTTGTCATTCTCACATGGGAGTGAGAGCAGCAAGCTTCCCGCCACTCACAGGGAACCAAACACCTTCTCCACTCACTCCCACTGAAGCTAGGACCAGGCAAAAGACAAAACATGAACCAGCTGGCTTCTGCTCAAGGAGATCCATGCTGTAACTATGTGTGTGTGTGCGCGCGTGCACGTGTGTGAATTTTGTTACAAAAAGCATGTAAACCCAATTAAGAGGGGTTCCTGAAAAAGGAAAAGAAAAATGTGATAAGGAGACTGAAGTCTCCTTCACTCTGAGAAAGAGACTAATCCTACCTGGTCAAATCAGAAAGGATTTTGCCAGGGAAGAGTCCTCTGGGTCTGGCAGGGCTATGCAGAACTTAATCAGAGGAAGGATTCAAGCGACCCAGTGTGGAGGAGAATTATCAGACACTTCTCTAAAGGCAATCCTTATCCTCAGGAATCGCAAAAGCCCATGTCTTTTACTGTGTAGCCACAATGACTTTCAATTTTAAAAATAATTTTTCGGGGCACCTGGGTGGCTCAGTTGGTTAAGTGTCTGCCATCGGCTCAGGTCATGATCCCGGAGTCCCAGGATCGAGCCCTCGTCGGGCTCGCCACTCAGCAGGGAGTCGGCTTCTCCCTCTGACACTCGCCCCTCCCGTGCTCTCCTCCCACTCTCTCAAATAGGTAACTAAAATCTTTAAAAAAGTAATTTTTCAACCACTTCATACCCACTAGCATAAGCCATAATGGAAAGCAAACAAACAAAACACCCCAAAAATTATTAAGTGTTGACTCCGTAATTCCACTCCTGGGTATATACCCCAAAGAAGTAAAACAAACTCTCTTCTGAAAATTACAAAACATTCAGAAAACAGTAAAACAGATGCTTGACATCCATCATTGGACTTGGCATACATTGTATTTGTTTCCAACCTTTTTCATTTTCGAGATGGCTAAAGTTCCACTCATCCTCACCCTTTTCCCTTTGCTTCCTGCCCAGACCTCCAGATGTCAGCACAGTCTTGAAGTTGGTAGGTAACATCCTCCCGTATGCATGTTTGCCCACTTCTATTACATATGCATTCACAGGGAAGAGAATATACCATTTTATATCTTTCAAAGCTTTCCGAAACTGAGTGGCACCCTACTCCCTATCCTTCCGCAACTTACTCTTTTTTCACTAAGTATGTTACCATATTGAGGCATGATGGCGTTCATTCAGTATCAACAATAACAAACTAATAAAATAAGAACTTTCCCCCTTATTTTGCCAGGCCCTGAGTGAGACATCAAAGTACAGGAAAAAAGTAAAATATATCCTTGCCCTTGAGGAACAAGCACAAGTACTCAAAACTCATAGTCCATATCAAGTCTCAAGTAGCAGAGGTGCGGTGGGAAGGGCAGCGGAGGAACTGAGGATCCTGCCCGTGAGCCCGCACGAGTCACTCAATCCCTCTGATCGCGTGTGCTCCCCTATCACATGAACATATCACTTCACAGACTTGCTGGAAGGGTTCATTTTGTTAGCTTGTTCCCTGCCGTCCTTTCAAGGTCAGCAAAAGTGATCAGAGAAATCAAGGGATTTGCCCAGAAATCATCTGGAAAATTAACAGCAAGAGCAGAACCAAATGCTGTTCCCCTACTAAGTCTAGACCCCAGGCCAGCCCTTCTAAGGATCCAGAATAAATCCATACAAAAGCACATGCTTTTCCAGACCAGCTGGGGTAGGATGAAAGAAAAAGGCAGTAATATCAATATCTCAGATTCGTCAGTGACTTCATCAAGTGAGGCTGAGATGAGGAGGCGGGCCTAAAGAGGAGTGTTCTAGAAAAACAAGAGGGGGCAAAAGAGGGGCTTGAAATTGCAGAAGTTCAAATAAGACAGACTGGAATTTGGAGAGGATGTGGGGAGAAGCCTAGCAAAATGACTCAAAACTTGGACTTGCAAATCAGTCAGACGCGCATTCAAATCCTGCCTCTGATATGTCTTCATTGTATAACCCAGTGTAGACAAATTGAACTCTTCTGGACTCCTCGTCCATAAACAGTCTTATCTGTAGGTTTGTAAGAAGATAAAAAAGAATGAGGTCTGCAGTGCCTAGCACACAGAAAAGCACTCAACAAATGCTAGCCAAGAAGAGAAGGCAAAGGGAAATAGGTACTACAGAAAATGAGGGCGCACGGGTAAGACACTTTGGAGGAGAGGTTTGGGGCAACGGGCTGATTAGAATGAGGCTTACCTCTTCTCCAAAGTGTCTTACCCAGGAGCTGGACACTGGGAGAACTGATAAAGGACATGGTGCTCCTCTTTTTAAAATAAAACTCCCCAGTAGCTTCCCATCAGGGAATAAAATCCAAACTCCCTACCACAGCCTACCGCGTAAAATGCCTACACAATAGGGCTCTGCCTATCTAACTGCCCTCAATACTTACAATTCCCCACTGGCTCACTATGGTCTGGCTCCTGCAACACACCACGCTTACTCTGTCTGGGGGCCCGTGGAATGAACAGTTCCCTCCACCTGGAATGCTCAGCACCCAAAACTGTGTGCACTTGGCTTCTTCTCATCATTCAGATGTCACTTCAAAGGTCACTTCTTCTTCAAAGTTGTCCTTGACCTTCCACTCCAAAGGAGCTCCCCAGTCACCTCTCTTACCACATCACTGTATTTGTCTTCTTTGCAGCCCTGATCCTTATCAGACAGGCCTTGTTTACATCTGGATAAAGAAAGCGTGGTATATCCATACAATGGAAAATAATGCAGCCTTAAAAAAGAAGGAAAACATCTGTCACATTGCTACAACATGGATTATAATGTCCTCAGGACCATTACGCTAAGTGAAATCAGTCACAAAAGCAAAATACCGTATGACTTCACTTATCTGAACTATCTAAACTAGTCAAAATCATAGCTACACAAAGTAGAAGGGTGGAAACCAAGGGCTGAGGGGAGGGAAGGAAGATCAGTGTTTAGTGGGTACAGAGTTTCACTGCTGCAGATGAAAAAGTTCTAGCGATCTGTTGCACAACAACGTGAATGTAAATACTTCACTTAAAAAATGGTTAAGACGGTGAATTTAATGCTGTGGGTTTTTTTGGGTTTTTTTTACCGATATAAAAAAATGTGATAAAACACCCATTAATATGGAAATATGTTTTTGATATGCCAGTAAGTGAAAAAGAACCAGTAATAAAACCGTATTACAATTTTAAAAAAGAGGGGGGCAGAGAGGGCCAAGGAAGTTTCTCGTAGGATGCCAAAGGGGGGAATGGGCGGGAAGGGTGCCCGGTGGGCCTGGTGAGCCAGCTAGCCGCGGGGAAATCAAGTCGCAAGCACCCCGGGCAGGAGCGAGGTCTGGGCGGCCGCGGCGGGGGACCCCGGAGTGAGTGGCCGGCCTGGCGGGGAAACGGCGGCCAGGGTCGTACCTTGCGCCTGCAGCATCCGCAGCGCGCGGCTGTAGAGCACCGTGGCCTCGGCGAACTGGCCGTTGCGGAAGCTCTGGTTGCCGGCGGCGCGGAGCCCGTCCACGGAGTCTGCGAGCTTGGGAACCATCCCGGGCCGGGCCGGCGCACCGGGGAGCGCGTCCGTTACCGCGCGGAGGCGTGCGCAACAGCGTCCGAGCTGGAACACCGCCTGGCGAGGACGTGAGTCCGACGGCCCACCACCCCGGGAGGGGGCGGGACGCACGGGGCGGGGCCAGAGCTGCGCGCGCCAGGGGCCTTCTGCGCATGCTCGGGTCGGGACTTACCTAGCGAGGCGCGTTAGGATCCTTGGAGGTAGGTTGAGAACCTGGGGATGCTAAAACTCTGGGTGAAACAATGAAAGAGGCCGGGTCCCCGCTCGCGAGGGGCTTACATTCTGGTGGGAATCGACAGGCTGTTAACTCTTGAGCAAACGAAGACGATAATCTCATAATGTGATTAATGCTAGAAGAAAAACAAAACAGTGATGTAATGGAAAATAACCACATGGGGACTATTTTAGGTAAGGGAGTGGTAGGCGTCTCTGGGTGACTAATTGAGCTGAAGAAGCCTGAGAAAATTTAGGGAGTGCTATTCCAGACCGAGAGATAGCAAGTGCAAAGGCACTGAGGCTGGAAACTAACTGGTACCTAGTGCTCTGTAGATGTCGATTTAATAAATGAATGCACTGATAGGTTCATGAGGATCTTTCGCTGAGGGAAACTTCAGCCTATCTTCAGCGTCCTTTGACTTAACTCTATGTCCCACTTGATGTGCCAGTGTTTTTAATTGCTTGTTGTCCCCTGCGCACATGAAGCTGTTTCTCTTGCTTCCTGACCTTGGCTTATGTGCCCCTCTCCTGCAGTTCTTTTCCAAACACTTCCTCTTGCCTGATCCTGACTCCACCTATAATCAACTCAACCATCCTTTCTGAAAGCCTTTCTTGACTCCTCACGTCTTTCACCTTGTCCCTCCTCCGTTCCTATTGCTCCCAAGGTTTATCCCTCATTTAGCACTTATCACTCTGTGATTGTCAGTTTATAGTTTTTCTCAAGGACTGTGAGGTCTTTAAAGGCAGGAAATAGGTCTTTATTTTTGTCTCCACAAGACCTAACCGGATCTGGCACCAAACATGCCGTTCTAAGGTCTGTTGACAAACACCTGGTCCCTGCCCTCAGGAATTTAGTTATAATTATTTGTGTAAACCCAACCCAACCAGACTATAAACTTTCTGAGTTGCTGTTCCATCTGAATCCCCTCAGTCCAGCACAGGCCCTACACAAGGAAAGAATGAACACTTAGTGTGGTGGGGAAACCTGACCAGGCACATACACTGCTGGTTATCTACTCAACAGCTTCCATCTTTGCTTCCAGAAGTCTGAATTCTCCTGGTCCAGGGAATGAATCAGGATTTCTTTAAACCAATCACAATAATCTCACTCTATTTTGCCAGTGATCTGTCAGGGGTGGACATGCCTGTGATTTGCCCAATGAGTTACAGGATGTCTGCTGGGTCCTTATGGGAAAGTTCTTCCTCCCAGATAAGAGGTACAGGACTGCAAAATAACTTTTTCTTTTGCTCTCTTTATGATTTGGGTACTGTTGGGTTAAGGATATTCACCTGGACATGTGGTAGTCATTTTGCAATTGTGAGGCAATAAGCACAGGTATGAAAAACCAATGTGCTAGGAGGGCGGGAGGGGAAAGATGAAACTGACATTGGCAAGCCCCTGAATCAACCCTGGGAGGACTGACTTCTGGGCTACTTATTAATAAACAACAAATGTCATGGGGCCTTAAGCCGCCATTTAGTTGTTTTTTTTTCTGTTGCTTGGAGGTGGATATATTCTAAATGGTACACCAGACAAGTACACCTGTGTCAAGCTGTATTTTCCAAAAATGACCAAAACAATAATTTCCAGTCCTCTACCCTCTTCCAGAACTTGGCCACTCCCCCATGCAGAGTGGAGTCTATTCAGCTCTCTTTGAAACTGCACAGGACTTTGGGGTCCCCTCAACAGTGGAAAGGACATTATCTACCTCCCAAGACTATGCCATTAAAAGGCACTGCAGCTTCCTCCTGGCTCCCCCTCACAAATATCCTTCAGAACCTAGCCTTTATCCATATTTATTTTAACCAAAACAGAGAAGTCCTCTCTACCCCCAGCGCCAAGTGAGCTCCCAGCCAACAGCCAGCACCAACTTGTCAGCCATGTGAGTGAGGCATTTTGGGTAAGAATTCATCCAAATGGTGACTGACCCTGACTGACACCACGGAAAAGAGATGAGCCTTCCCTGTGGAACCATGCTCAAACTGTAGATTTATGAGTGAGAGATTTATGCCACTAAGTTTTGGGAATGGTTTCTTACACAGCAACTGATAAATGGTAATCCCTTCCCACAATGCTTCCCATAAATGCAGAGCTGATAAAAGCAGAACTGAAAGAATTTAGGGGAGGGAGCTATTGGGGAGTCCGGGCAGAGAGGAAGTCTTCTAGGAGGAGGTGACTTTTTAAAAATAACTTTATTGAGAAATAATTCACTAGCATAAAATTCACCCATTTAAAGTTGTGTACAGTTCAGTGGTTTTTATTATAGTCAGTGTTGCACAATCATCACCACAATCAATGTTAGAATATTGTCATTACCCCAAAATGAAACCCCACATCTTTTAGTCATCAGGCCCAATTCACCTACCCCATCTCCCCCATCCCCGAGCCCAAGCCCAAAGCAACCACTAATCTACCTTCTGATAGATTTGCCTATTTTGGACTTTTCATGTACATGGAATCATATGACACACGATTCTTTGTGATTGGCTTTTTTCACATAGCACACTGTTTTCCAGGGTCATCCATGGTGTAGCATGTATCAGAACTTCATTCCTTTTTATTGCTGAATAATTTTCCATTGTATACATTTTGGGTGTCCATTTTATTTATACATTTATCAGCTGATAGAAATTTGGGTTCTATTTTTGGGGCAGGAAATAACTTTTTGATATTTATTAAGATTTCATCTCTCTGAGTTAACCATCTCATCAAAGCCATATTTAATTTGTATTCAGCTTTAATGGGGAAGGAATAGATATTATAGCTGTAGTCTCCTGAATGAGATAATATGCACAGACATTATTATTGGACAGTAATCTTTTTGTTGTTTAAACACTTCTTTTCAGGGTTAATTGGTAGTTTCTTTAAATAATATCTCTGCCTTCATTGGTTGAGAGACACTGGTGAGTAAAGATGTGTTAGAATCAGGACAGTCTGGGACGCCTGGGTGGCTCAGTCGGTTAAGCGGCTGCCTTCAGCTCAGGTCCTGGGATTGAGTCCCACGTCGGGCTCCTTGCTCAGCAGGGAGCCTGCTTCTCCCTCTGCCTGCAGCTCCCCCTGCTTGTACTCTCACTCACTCTCTCTCGCCTATGCTCTCTCTAGCAAATAAATAAATAAAATCTAAAAAAAAAAAAAAAAAGAATCAGGACAATCTTACATTTCATTTAAGTGAGCCAGGCACAGCCAATACTTTTATATGCTGATTCCAAATAATGAACCAATTAGTCTTGGGGAAAGAAGTAGAGACAGCATCATAATTTGTCAATTTACAGTTCTGGATGCTTTTCAATTCAGGTGTATCAATCATGATCTAATCTGAAAACACTGAGTAAGATGGCTTATGAAAGGGATTTGAAATAAGAAGTTAGTTCAGGGAATTGGGTGTCAGAGGTGACAGAGGAGTCAAGAAGCCAACAGAGAACGGTGAGGGAGCCCAAAGGCCAGCAGCAGCAGGAAATGACTACTATGCCCAGGACTTGAATATAAAAAGGAAATGGGGATGATATGGCTTGGAGTGTTGGGGTTTGGAGCCAATGGCCAAGAAAGAATTCTTGAGACATCTTTGGGGCAAAAAGGTGGGTTTTATTAAAGCCTGGAGGCAGGACCCAGGGGTAGAAAGAGCTGCACTGGGGTTATGAGGAGTGACTGATTAAAGATTTTCTATCCCGGGGCACCTGAGTGGCTCAGTCGTTAAGCATCTGCCTCTGGCTCAGGTCATGATCCCAGGGTCCTGGGATCGAGCCCCGCGTCAGACTCCCTGCTCCTTGGTAAGCCTGCTTCTCCCTCTCCCACTCCCTCTGCTTGTGTTCCCTCTTTGGCTGTGTCTCTCTCTGTCAAATAAATAAAATCTTAAAAAAAAAAAAAAAGGGCGCCTGGGTGGCTCAGTTGGTTAAGCGACTGCCTTCAGCTCAGGTCATGATCCTGGAGTCCCAGGATCGAGTCCCGCATCGGGCTCCTTGCTCAGCAGGGAGTCTGCTTCTCCCTCTGACCCTCCCCCCTCTCATGCTCTCTCTCTCTATCTCATTCTCTCTCAAATAAAAAAAAAAAAAAAAGATTTTCTATCCTATGGAGAGGAGGGTGATGTTAGGGCTCCAGGAAATTGAGTCTATAGGTTTCTGGAAATTGCTTTTTTCTTATAAATCATTAAGACAGTTGCAAACTGAAGGAGACTTGTGTCCTGCATCCGGCAGGACTGCGATCGCCATCAGTTAACCTTTTTTTTTTTAAGGTTTTATTTATTTATTTGACAGAGACATAGCGAGAGAGGGAACACAAGCAGAGGGAATGGGAGAGGGAGAAGCAGGCTTCCCGCTGAGCGGGGAGCCCGATGCGGGGCTCGATCCCAGGACCCTGGGATCATGACTTGAGCCAAAGGGAGACGCTTAACGACTGAGCCACCCAGGTGCCCTGGTTAACCTTTTTTTTTTTTTCCTCTCCTTTGTTCTATGGCAGCCAGAAGTGCCTGAGGAATGTCACACATATCCCACAAGGGGGAGTTGTGGAGTGTTAGCTTGTGCTTTGCCCTCAGTTTGCCTCTGCTCCTTCATCAGTGATATTTACAGAGTTCAGAAGCTGCAGTAGAGTAGAAGCTGGAGCCAAGTAAGGATGCTCTAGGAGGAGCTGAAGACAAAGTTACTGTTGGATACTTGATCAGAAGCAAAGAAGAGAGAGAAAGACTGGCTTCTCTCTTAGTTCTGCCCTCCGTCTCCTGCCAGTGCTGGCTGAAACTGGCCAGAAGTCAGCTGACATGGGAACCTGGGACGTGAGCTTGCAGGGTTGGTCTCTTCCCCTAAAACTTCTCAGGTATGACATCAAAAGTATGACTCATAAAAGAAAAAAAGTGGATAAACTATACTTAAAAATTAAAGTTTCTGTTCTTTAAATGAGACTGTTAAGAGAATGAAAATACAAGCCCCAGAAAATGTTTGTAAATCACATATCTGATAAAGGACATGCATCCAGAATATTAAAAAACACTAAAAACTCAATAATAAGGAAACAGTGCAATTTTAGGAAGGACAAAAGACTTGAACAGATAGTTCAGAAAATATACAGATGGCAAGCACTTGAAAAGATGCTCAACCTCAACCTCATTAGCCAGTAGAAAAAATACAAATGAGAAACACAGTGAGAGGGGGGCCTGGTGGCTCAGTAGGTTAAGTGTCTGCCTTCAGCTCAGGTCCTGATCTCAGGGTCCTGGGGGATCAAGCCTCACATCGGGCTCCGTGCTCAGCAGGGAGTCTGCTTCTCCCTCTCCCTCTGCCCCTCCCTCCTTGCTTGTGCCCCCCCCAATAAATAAATAAATAAAATCTTAAAAAAAAAAAAGACAACACAGTGAGATACCACTACACGCTATTAGATCGGTTAAAATTGCAAAGACCGATCATACCAAGTGTAGATGACATAGAGCTATTGAAATTCCCATACACTGTTGGTGGAAATGTGAAATAGTATAATCACCCTGAAAAACAGTTTCTTAATACATTAACCAAGTATCTTCTATATGACCCAGCTATTTCTCACCTGCGTGTTTACAAGAGAAATGAAATGTAGGTATGCCTATATGTATGTCCATATAAACATGTGTACATAAATGACTGTAAGTTTTATTTGTAATAACCAAAAACTGGAAAATGATTACTTTGAAACCATTGGGCTTTGGGGTGGTTTTTTACGTAGTGATAGTTAACTGGTACACTGAACTAACTCTTTGCAATTTTTTGCATCTTTACATTGCCCTTATTCAATGTGACTCTGGCCACAGTTCCTACCTCATCTCCTACTTTTCCTTACTCATTCTGCTCCAAACATGCCAAATTCTAGCTGCTCTTCCAACACAAGCCTTTGCCCTTGTTGTTCCGTCTGCCTTAAATACTCGTTAAAAGTATTAGTGTGACTTAGTCTCTCATTTCGGTCACATGTTGGGTTTTTTTTTTGTCTATATGGTTTTTGTTGCTTTGCTTATTGCCTTTCCCACTTGAATGTAAGATCCACGAGGGCAGAAACTTAATTTTGCTCACTGCTTTGCACCTAGTACTGTGCTTGGCCCAGAGCAGATACTAGATATGTATTTGTTGAATGAATGAATGAATGAGTGTTCTGACCTTCTCAGAGTTTTCATGATCCTACTAGCCTTGGTTAGGTTCTCACATTATGGTTTTATATAATTTAGCACTACATTACCTCTCTAGCAACTATGTCTTCTACACTGTAAATTGCAAAAAAAAGCTAGAACTCATCTATGTCCTGAGTACTGTTACATGGCCAGAGCCTAGTACAGTGCCAGGCATGTGTAGCTCAGTAAGCACAGAATGAAATATGAGTAACCCTGCTCATTGGTTCTTTTTTATTTTATTTTTAAAGATTTTATTTATTTATTTGACAGAGAGAGACACAGCGAAAGAGGGAACACAAGCAGAGGGAGTGGGAGAGGGAGAAGCAGGCTTCCCGGGGAGCAGGGAGCCCGACGCGGGGCTCGATCCCAGGAGCCTGGGATCATGACCTGAGCCAGAGGCAGACGCTTAACGACTGAGCCACTCAAGTGCCCCTGGTTCTCTCTTTTTTAAAGATTTTATTTATTTTAGAGTGAGAGAAAGAGAAAGCGTGTGCACACGTGGGGAGAGGGGCAGAGAGAAAGGAAGAAAGAATCTCAAGCAGACTCCCCACTGGGCACGGAGCCAGACACAGAATCTCACAACCCTGAGATCATGACCTGAACCAAAATCACAAGTAGGATGCTCAACTGACTGAGCCACCCAGGTGCCCCATTGGTTCTTTCTCTTAAGCTATTATCATATTATGGTTTACTAAGGTTTGTTATTTACTTATTTATTTTTAAAGATTTTTATTTATTTATTTGAGAGACAGAGAGAGAACAAGAATGAGTTGGGGGGAGAGGGAGGGGTAGAAGCAGGCTCCCTGCTGAGCAGGGAGCCAGACCTGGGACTCCATCTCAGAACCCTGGGATCATGACGTGAGCCGAAGGCAGTAGCTTAACCAACTGAGCCACCCAGGTGCCCCTTAAATTAGTTATATTAAATACAATTTAAAATTCAGTTTGTCAGTCATACTAGTCACATTTAGAGTGCTCAGCAGCCACATGTGTCTGTCTACTGGCAATGGTTTTGGACAGCACATACATAGAACATTTCCACCATTACAGAAATTTCTATGGGGCAGTGCTGGACTGGACATTCTATTGAAAGACGGGGCAATCCTAATGTCAGTCCATCTTTTGGAAAAATCCCAGGAAGGGGATAAAGGAGGGATGTTTGACATTGTGTACTGGTAAATTGACATTTATTTTTAAAAATGTTTTCCGAGTACCTCATTTATAGGGATGTGTGTGTGGGCAGCGGGGCCTGAACATAAGGTCAAACGAAGAGTGTGCTTTAGGAGAAGTACAGGAAAAGTACCAGGGGATTTCAGAGGATAGAGGACTGACTTTTTGTAATAGGGACCTGTGATGGCTTCCTGAACTTTGTGCCAAACTTTTGATCTTTACTACCTCAGGGCTCCTACTGCCATTTGTACAGATTTGTAGTAGGGCAAAGAGGCAAATAAAACATGCATTCTGGGGCGCCTGAGTGGCTCAGACGTTAAGCATCTGCCTTCGTCTCAGGTCATGATCCCAAGGTCCTGGGATCGAGCCCTGCATCGGGCTCCCTGCCCGGCGGGAAGTCTGCTTCTCCCTCTCCCATTCCCCCACTGCTTGTGTTCCCTCTCTCGCGGTCTCTCACTCTGTCAAATAGATAAATAAAATCTTTAAAAACAAAACAAAACAAAACATGCATTCTGTGGAGTCCAGCCCATCTTGGGTTAAAAACTTTTCTCTCACTAGCTGTGTCTATGTGAGTCTCAGCTTCCTCACCTGTAAAATGGGGATAATAACTTCTACTTCATAGGATTGTTTGAGGATTAAGAGACAGCCTAGGATTGTGCCTGGCACATATTCTCTGTAAATGTGTTTCTCCTGTGTAAGGGGAACGGATCGGTTACCCCTATTTTAGCACATGGGGTGCCATATCTGGGTGGCCCTGAAAGGTGGCTGCTCAGGTGTTAATTTCATGGATGGCATACCTTTGGGAAAAGCAGGACAAATAATACATAAAATTGGGGATAACGTTACAGATTTCCTAAGAGGATTAAATGAGACAATATAAGTAAGTAAGCACCTGGCAAGAGCTTAATCACGATTAGCTAGCTATCCTTATGTCCGCAAACTAACTCAAAGGTGAGAGGCCCTTAAGAAAAGAGGGTGAGCAATTTGCAGCCTGATGCTCTGTGACATCCAAGGGCGGTCCGGCCTCCGTCTGGAACAAGAATCCAACCGGCTAGGAGCGGTAGGAACCCACAAATACCTCCAGGAGTTCCTGGAGCAGCGCTTTCCAGAAATCGCGTAGAACTTGGCCGGTTAAGAACCGACGGCGCTTCGCAAGAACCCTCAGTATCTCAGTCCGAGGAATGAGGGCCAGGCCGAAGGGGAGACGGGTTCCCGGCCCGAGTCCCAGTGTCCCGGGCGAACCGCGCCACACCGAGACGGCGTCGCCGACGCACTGGAGCTGGACGAGGACGCTCCGGGCTCCGCGGCCGCGCCCCGCGCGCCACGTGACTCAGGCTCCGCACCACGTGGTCCGGCCCCGGTCCTCGCCGCCCCGCCCCGCTCGCGCGCTGCGCGCCGCTTCCGGTGGGGGCGGAAAGCGGAAGTGTGGGAGGGTCTGCGGGGCGGGCTCGGGGAGGTCCCGGGGGAGGATGGAGCAGTGAGCGGGTCTGGGCGGCTGCCGGCAGCGCCATGGAGACGGTGCAGCTGAGGAACCCGCCGCGCCGGTGAGGGGCCGCTGGCTGAGGGGCAGGGGGTGGGGAGAGGGAAAGGCGGGAACTGGCGGAGGAGAGGCAGCGGGTGCGCCCCCGGAGGGATGGACCTGCGGGGCGAGGCGATCCTGGCACCTGCTGAGTGGGGGAATCTCCGCCGGGAGGGGGTCCGGCAGAGGGGAGCATGCGCCCAGGGGGATAAACGTGGGGCTGGTTGGGGAGAGCACTTGCTGCGGGGGGACATCCTGGTGGAAGGGGGCACTGCTGAAGGGAGCAGCTGCTGAGGGACGTGGGGACAAGTTAGGGAGAGCACCTGCTGAGGGCGGGGGCGCCTGGGGGGATGCCATGCTAGGAACGATTCATTGGCATGCTGAAGCAGGATGAGAACCTAGAGGGGTCTAAGATATGGGTCAGGAACAAGCAGAGGAAGGCTGGGTGGACTTTCTAAGGGAGGGGGTTCCCACTTGAGGGGTGTAGTGGGAAGGATCTGTTGAGGGGAAAAGCTCTGCGCTTAAGGCTGGAGGCGTGCCGAGAAAGGTTGAAGGTCCCGCAAGGGAGGGCTTCGTGCAGGATAAGCATTTAGGAAGATTTTCCAGGTAGTGTCCCCACTCTAGGATGAGGATGACATCTTTCATTCCTGATGCCCCCCTGCCTTTCTAGTTTTCCTTACATCCTCTTCAGCTTTTCAAACCTGACATTGGGGGGTGGATAAGGAAATAAGATATTTTCAAGAAGGGCAAATGGAGGCCCAGAAGAGTTGAGACACAGTCCTATGTGTTTGCTTCTTTGCTGTAGGGTCTGGGTCACGACCTGACCAGACTGGGCCCTTTTCAGGACTCTATTGTTTTGCATCAGCTCCAGATCCTGCTGCTACCTGGAATTGTTTTAAGTCAAGATCGGAGAGGTGGCTGATCCTAGAAAGTCTGAACTCCTGCGTTGGTTTTAGTTATATCATTGATTTGCTCTGTGGACACCAGGGTCTTGTGTCACTCTGCCACATCTGGAGAAAAATAGAGAGCAGAGATCAAGGGAATCATGCTTCTCTGAGGTGCAGTGTAGTTAGCTTCTATTTCACAGAGACCTCTGACTTCCTGCAGCAGAATGAGCACTAAAGTAGGAAGTGTTCAGTGTGTGGGAGTGTGGGGCAAAGGAGAGGTGAAGGGAAGGGATTGGCAGCCTGGGCTGCACACTTGGGGTTTGTTTGAAGTACACAAACATTGCAGAAGGCAAATAGCTGGTTGGGATGGACTCATAATTCACCCTGCTGTAGTGTGCTGAGACGGAAATGATAATGATTCTTACACGTACGGCACTTACTGGGTGCCAGGGACCGTTCTCAGTGCTTACCCTGTCTCCTGGTGAACCACATGTAATTGGTCTATAAAAATGGTAATTTCGTGTGGTTCAGCTTATTATGACTCTTTCGATCCTCACAACAATCCTATGAGGTGGTTACTTCTATATCTCTATTTTACAGGTGATAAAACTGAGGCACAAAGAGTTTTAAGTGATTGCGGGAGGTTCCACTGTTAGTAAGTGGCAGAGCTAGGATTTTAAACCAGGTGGTCTGGTCCAAAGTCCATGCTCTTAACTGCTTCCTCTGATGCCGCTCTGGAAGTACCCCTGTTTCACAGGGCCTGTGTATGTTAGCAAGTATTTGCTACAGCACCATAGTGATCCAGTTATAAACGTACACTGGTTATATTTCTTTCTGAAATAGATTCGTTGTTTCTCCGAGGCCTTGGTTTAATTGAAAAGAGGATTAGGAATCTGAGTTTTGTTTCTGCCTTGCCTTGTGTTACATAATCTTGGGCAAAAGCGTAAACATTTTTGCTTTTTGGTCCAGCTTATTCCTGCACCTTTTGGATTTTAAGAAACTTATTAAATGTGCAAGAGAAGAGCATTGCAGGGCTGAATTCTTGAATGACTGGTACTTTCCTGCTCATCATAACTAGTGAAGTACTTAATCTGCATTAGATTAACTTTATTACTTGCATTTATTAGGATTGCCATATCAGTTTCACAGACTGGGTGATTTAAACAACAGAAATGTATTTTCTCCCAGTTTTCTGGAGGCTAGAAGTCTAAGATCAGGGTGTCAGCAGGGTTGTTTCTTTGAGGCCTCTCTCCTTGGCTTGTGTAGATGGCTCTCTCCTTCCTATGTCTTCACATGGTTTTCCCTCTGAACCTTTCTGTGTCCTTATCTCCTATAAGGACACCAGTTGAATTAGGGCCCACCTCTATGACCTTATTTTACCTTAATTACCTCTTTAAAGGCCCTGTCTCCAAATAAAGTCACATTCTGAGGTCCTGGGGCTTAGTATTTCGACATAGGAATTTGGGAAGGGGCAACATATGAATTTTACTATCATTAAAAAGGTTATCAATTTATCTTACACATTTGTTGTAACCATATCAAATTCTGAATGGAAAGAGGGATAGGTATACATAAATAACATGAACCTTACAAGAGTTCTAAGATAGGAGAAAGAGGCTTGAGAATTAGCCAAATCTGTGCGTAACTACTTCATAAATACCCTTGTTTGTGTTTGAGAGATACAGGTGTCTTTTCAGAGATTCAATTGGCATGTGTTTTCAGCAAGGGATAGTAATCCCAATGCAGGAAATGCTCTTTGCATTCATGAGCTTGACATTTGTGTGTGACTGAGTGATGAGAGATTCAAGTTGATGGCTTACATAGGAGATTATGATTTTTTCAAGTGAGCTGGCATTAGATAATAATAGTGTGGTGGAGGATGTAGAGGGCATTTCTGGGATGGTTGGCTGTCCACGTGGCCATCTGACTTAGGAGAGGAGCATCTGCCGGTGTTTGGTCCACGGAGGCTGTGTTGGCCAGGCCTGTTCTTTTATGAGCAAGCAGTGAAACTACCTAGGACCCGGGGAAGTCCGAACTGAGAGCTGAATCATCAGTCGGGCTGTTTTGTGCTTCTTCCATGAAGACTTAGGGTATAAAGTATCACTGAGAGTCACTTATCAAAAGATTTTCGAAGGAATCTTATTTGTTGATAATCTGGTAATCCTTTTTAGGGTGGCATTCTGTTCTGGAAACTCACAAGGATTGCTGATAAAAATTTAGGATTCCCATCGTTACATTCATTAATCCATATAGGAAATATTTATTGACCACCTCTGGGTTATCAGGCAGCAGAGAGATAAAGATCTATTAAGCCTGGATCAAAAGCAAACAAAAAACTGGGGCACCTGGGTGGCTCAGTCTGTTAAGCATCTGCCTGTGGCTCAGGTCATGATCCCAGGATGCTGGGATCCAGCCCCAGGGAGTCAGCTTCTCCTTCCCCCTGCTCTTGTGCTCTTGCTTGCTCCCTCTCTCTCAAATAAATAAATAAAAAATCTTAAAAAAACAAAAGCCACAAACAAAAAACCCAAGTAGATTGTTTGAAAGAAGTCTCTGAGCAGGTATATACAGTTTGTCTGTTGGAGGATTATCAGGGGCTTGCAGCTGTTTCTCGCATGCCAGGCACAGTTTCCTTTGTTATGTTGTGGTCTCAGAGTAGTTGAAATAGTGAGTTTTGCTTTTTGTAAACCACAAAGTCAGTACTTCAAAGGAACACATTTGATCTTCCTTTATATAAGTTGTTTAATTATACTTGAGAAATGAGGTATTGTCCATTGTTTATACAGTTATGAATTCAGCGCTTCACCAAAAAACCCTCCTGGTTCATGCAATGTTCTTTCTAACATCTGAGTTCATAGACATTTCACTTCTGAAGTTTAAGAGGAGTTTCACTTCAGCCCTTTTTGTTTTGAAGTTAGTTTTTATGTCATCACTGGAATTTAATGTTTAGGACCTTTTGATTTTCGAAGGTCACTACGGTCATTTGTTAATTTTCAAGTTGTGGCAATTATTGACTTGGAACATTTCTCCATTTCTTTAGTGTGTAGTCTTTGACATTTACAGAATTATGTGAGATTGTCCTTTAAAGATCAGTATTTATGGGTGGATATACTCGATGTGTTCAGTTTTCTTTCTGTCTTCTGGTTTTGCTAGTTCCTCCAGGAAGGTGTGTGTGTGTGTGTATGTATGTATGTAATTCAAGTCCTCTCTTGTAAAAATTGGTATTATCCAGCTGGTTTAAACCTTTTCTCTACAAAAAAGTCTCCAGTGTTACTACTTCCATAATTTCACCATTTCCTGAGCTCTCTTTTTTTTGTTGTCCTTTGTAGTTTCAGGAAACCATTGTGTAGAAGATATACACACATGCGCGCACACACCCACCCACCCACCCACACACACAAATACAAATATTCCTTGGCAAGCTCCTTCCTTAAGCCCATTGATAATTTTCAGACATCTTAGTTTAAAAAAAATATTGTTAATTTATAACCTCCCAGGTTTGTTATTTACTGTGTCTAGCATAGTCAGAAAAACCTGAATTATCAGGGAATTATAAGCTGACATGTATCTTTGACTTTGGGGGCTTGTTGGATGTATACAGCCACTCATGGGAGAGTCTGAGTCTGTTTGAAGTTCCTAGCTGCATAGTTATTTTTCACTTTTGATCATGTCTAAGTATATACCTTCCACTTTCTGTTTCTGTGATACCTATAGAATCCCTGTGTTTTAGCTGAATTACCAAAATCTTGCTAAGGGAGAGCAAGAGTCTCTGTGTCTTCCTTGGCCTCCAGTCTGAGACCATGTTTCAATTCATAGGTAACCTTACATTAAACATCTCTTCTGAAGAGATAGTTATGCCATCTTAATTCATGGAATCTCAAGATATAAATGGATTTTAAAGGTTCTGTCAAAGCTTGAATCCACTCTGTAGCATTTCAGGCAAATGATGATTCATTTTCTGTTTAAGTTCTCCAGTGATGGGGAGCTAGGGACTTCTTAAGGCAGTCTAAACCATTTTAGAACAACTTTTGTTGTTAGGAAATTTCTTTCTTTTTTTTTTTTTTTTAAAGATTTTAAAAATTTATTTATTTATTCATGAGAGACAGAGAGAGAGAAAGAGAGGCAGAGGGAGAAGCAGGCTCCGAAGGAGCAGGAAGCCCGATGCGGGACTCGATCCCAGGACCCCGAGATCATGACCTGAGCCGAAGGCAGACACTTAACCATCTGAGCCACCCAGGCGCCCAGGAAATTTCTTTCTTTTTTAAATTTTATTTATTTCAGAGAGAGAGAGTGCGGCGAGAGCACAAGCAGGGGGAGGGACAGAGGGAGAGGGAGAAGCAGACTCCCCACTGAGCAGGGAGCCCGATGTGGGGCTTGATCCCAGAACCCTGAGATCATGACCTGAGCCGAAGGCAGACACTTAACTGACTGAGCCACCCAGGCACCTTGGAAAATTTCTTACACCTGTTGAACTGAAGTCTGACTCTTGGTAGTTCTCT
Source organism: Leptonychotes weddellii (assembly GCF_054177405.1). Classification (NCBI taxonomy): domain Eukaryota; kingdom Metazoa; phylum Chordata; class Mammalia; order Carnivora; family Phocidae; genus Leptonychotes; species Leptonychotes weddellii. The sequence continues at coordinate 13,841,967 of NC_138378.1, read as the reverse complement.
ACCCTCTGGTCCTGATTATGCTCACCAGAGGGCTGCAGGACACATGTAATACCGCCATAGACCGCCCTTAAGTCTCCCAGCTGGGGCACCTGGCTGGCTCAGTCGGAAGTGTGTGTGACTCTTGATCTTGGGGTCATGAGTTCAAGCCCCACAGTGGGTGTAGAGATTACTTAAATAAATAAAAGACTTAAAAAAAAGTCTTTTACGAACCATGAGAGACTATGACTCCGGGAAACAACCTGAGGGTCTCAGAGGGGAGCGGGATGGGAGGATGGGGTAGCCCGGTGGTGGGTATTAAGGAGGGCACATGTTGTAATGAGCACTGGGTGTTATACACAAATAATGAATCATGGAACACTACCTCAAAAACTAATGATGTACTGTATGGTGACTAACATAACATAATAATAAAAAAAAAGTCTCTTAGCTTGCCTTTGTTGTTGTTTACCAGTAAAGACTTTGTAGAGCAATTCCTAAGATCCTAATTGTAATATAAATAATGTATTTTGTGGTCTAGTTGCTAGCAAGTAAAATGTATTTTATGTTTTTATTTCTTCATTCACAGGCAGCTGAAAAAGTTGGATGAAGATAGTTTAACTAAACAACCAGAGGAAGTGTTTGATGTCTTAGAGAAACTTGGAGAAGGGTAAGTGTACAGAAAATACAGGTAGACCAGTAGGTCCCAATCTTTTTCTTCCCCCAACACCAGCAGGAGCTGAACCTTTTTCATGTCAATAATTCACAAACCTAAGGAGAAGGAAGAGGAACATTGCATATGGCACTGCTCTGAGTGGGGTGGGCGGGAAATTTACAGCTTGAGATGCCCTTTCCCTCTTGCCTCCAATCACCATTATAGACAGATTTAATGATGCCTGGCCTCTTCAACACCAAAGGCATCTATTGTTTTCTCTCTTGTAGAATCTATAGTTTACATGATTTTATGTATGGAAGAGCCCTAACTAGTCTGTACTTAATTTAACAGTTTTTATTAGTCATACATTTTTATTTGCTGTTCATAGTTTCTGATCAATATGCAATAGCTATTGCTTCCATAAAATGGAATTCAGCATTTTAGTTAGTACAGCATTGTGAAATATAGTAAATAAATCAAGGACTGTCACTACCTTTACAACTTCCAAGAGATTGAAAATCCCAGGTCGGGAACCAGTGTACTTCTTGAAATCCAGATTTGTGAGTGTATATAAAATGCTGCTGAAATGGTATTTCATAATAGTGGTTTTTTGTGTATCATTCAGTGATAGTCACCGCATTAATAAGCAGGTGTGTGTGTGTGTTTAGTCTGTCGAGAGTACTTCTAGTTCAAGAGAAGGCCTGAAATACAACTTTTAAAAATTTCTGTTGTTTAAGTGCCGTGTGCGCCTTGAAATCAAGTCTTGTATGTCATTAGATTATTTTGGGGTTTAGTGTTATTTGTGTCTAATATAGGTCAGGAATAATCTTAAACCCGATCCTGGGTTACATGGCGTAGGTTTTCATGGATTGCCTCCTTGTAAAAAACATTAGTCATCTTTTTGTAAGTTGGAACAATACTCTTTGGAATCAAGCAAGACATCAAGCTGAGAAGGGACTAAAAGAGGACACCAGCTGTGCTGTTAGAAGACAAGTACAAGATCATTCTGAAGACTGCAGGTTGACTTGGCATCCTTAAAGGTATGGGAAAATGACAGTCCCTCCACATCTCTTTCCTGTCCTTTTCAGCTTTAGCTTGGTCTCCTGGCTATTTTCCTCAAGGCAGTGAGTCTAATGCCCTTAATCTAACAGTGCGCACAGGTCATCCTTGGAACGAGATAAAGCATGTTAGGCATAACTGAATATGTAACTAACTTGTTTCTTTCATTTTTAATAAAAGTCTGTTACGACAGTACGGACATAGACTCTGATGTTAGACCTGCATTAAAGTCCTTGCTCTCCTGTTTATTAGTCACAATAAATGAGTGGACTTGAGCAAATTACTTAATATTTTGAAGTTTCAGAAACCTCAGCTATAAAGTGCAGATATTCGTATCACCCTCATTTGGGTTATGTCAACTATTACCCAAGACAATAGGGGTAAAGTACTGAGTACAGTGCCTGTCACACAGTGAGTGCTCAGTAAGTGGCACTTTTCTTTTATTTTTAAGCCTACCAACTGAAGCATTTTTCAGACCTTGTCACGTCAAATCAAAGTTAAATCTTAAATCTTCAGTATATTTAGGCATTCCTGAAGGGAGCGCTGTTTGGGTTGATTGGGTTTGGGGAACACCAAAAGAAAACTACAGAGAAAATATATCAGGAATATATTCTGATAATGTAGGAAGGGGAAACTAAGCTAATTATGATTGTTTTTAATTGTTTTTTAGATCTATGCATGTCTTCATCGAGGAACTTGGAAATTTCCTTACAAAGATAAAACCAGCAAGAAAATCAAAATAAAGCTTCAGATCTTTCTCCTTGTTTTATCACCATCGTGCTCTTTTAAGTGATACCACAGATGCTTGGATTTCTGAATGAACCTGAACAAGCTTCATTTAACTAACAGAATCCCGAAGGAAGACCTTAACTCCACTTAGCTGTCTAAACACAAACTGCCATGCCATCCTTAAATTGTTCTGGAAAATGAGTAGATTGTGAACACTCACTGACTTGTGTCTTATGAAATGAGCTCTGGCTGATGGACTGTGTTGGATTCTCTGGAGGCCGCAGTTGTTCTGTGTATGGAGGAAATCCTGTGGATCTGTGGCAGAATAGAGCCAATGCTCCAGACCAGGACGAGTGGACCATGCTTGGAAAGTGTTTTGCATGAGAGCCTAGCACCTTTTTCCTTCTATTATACATAAAGTTTTACACCTTGACTCACTAAAATTTTTTGTCCTAGGTTAATTAAAAAACATCTTGCCCCTGGTTTCATAGCTAGTGAGTGGTATTGTTAAGACTTGTATCTAGTTAATTTGGTTCCAGATACTGTATTATTTCTGTTTTTCCAAATTGATCCTTGCCTTGTGTGGCTTGTGTGAAACCCGTAGGTCCCCACCATTTTTATTCTCTGCCAGTCAGAATTCATCAAGTCACTGTAGTTTTTGTTGTAGGGAATCAGGTCTTATGGGATTTGCCTAAAAGTGAGCACAATTGCTGAAGCCTTCTAAATTTTCTTCAGATTACTGTAAGTGCAGTATGTAGAATCATGAATCTTAATTGTTCATACAAGCTATTGGAGCATTCCTTGCTCTCAAGATAGCATAGAGAGGCATGGATAGTGTTCTGGTTAAGATTGCTGAGTGCGTATATGCAGAGACCTCTCTTTCCTTTTTCAAGTAGATAAAACTAATGAATGAAAATTAATTTTTATTTTTATTTATTTATTTTTTTAAAGATTTTATTTATTTATTTGACAGAGCACACAAGCAGGGGGAGTGGCAGGCAGAGAGAGAGAGGGAGAGGGAGAAGCAGGCTCCTCACTGAGCAGCGAGCCGGATGTGGGACTTGATTCCAGATCCCAGGACCCTGGGATCATGATCTGAGCTGAAGGCAGACACTTAACTGACTGAGCCATCCAGGCGCCCCGGAAATTAAATTTTTAAATAAAAGGACACATGGCCAGCTATGGACCAGGGATGGAAAAGATACGTAATAGTAAGAGGAGAGTAAGGCTTGCCCTGTCCTTGTCAGGAGATGGCAGGTAAGCTTCCTACATGAAGTTGTGGGATGGATAAGGCTCCCCATCTATTAACTAAAGCTGAAATAAATTTGTCTTATCACCGCGAGAAAGTATCATTTGCCCGTGGCCTGGGGAAAACATGGAGGTCCTGGTTTGACAATAGGAACTGGGCCTGGACTGCATTGAGGTATGGGATCTAGAGAGGCAGAAACCCTCAGCTCCTAACACAAGACCAAGTTTAAGTTGTACAGTCTAGATGACGGGCCGAGAGAACCATGAAACCATCATGACGTCATGAAATGCTCGTGGCAGTTAGTATTGTGTAGAGGAAAATCATTCAAGATAAAGGAAACCCATACAAGGAATCTACTGCCGTGGGATAATGAGCAGAACAAATGGGAGAATTCATATCCAAGGAAACAGAAATAGTGGAGCAATCTCAAAAGGGATTTAACATGTTTGTTTACGATTTTCAAAAAGATGAAAGGAGGGAATAACATCCTTAAAAGAAGAACACCAGTTTATGAATATGAACAGATGGGTTCCAGGAAGAATTAAAGTTGGGAATCTTGACAATCATTGAAGTTTTGGAAGCCCAGTAAGTTGGAAAAACAGTGAACTATACAAGCTGAAAGAATTTGTGAATTGAAAGATAGAAATGAGACTGATCACAAAGTGCAGGACAGAGAAGTGCAGTGTTAGAGATCTGGAGGACAGCATGGATTGAGGAGGTGCAGTATGGGTCCAATAGGAATTCTAGAAAGAGATAGTAGAAGAGATAGGAAAAAGACAATGCTGAGAATTTCCAGACTTGAAGAAAAACATGCCTTCAGGTGGAAGAAGCTTACGAAATGCCGAATGAATCAACTCCTAGTTACGTTACAATAAAATTGTAGAATGTTAAGGATAAAGAGGAAATCCTGAATGCTACCGCAAGAGAGATTACCTGTGAAAGGTGGTAATCTGATGATAGCCGACTTCTCAGCAACAGTAGAAGCTGGAAAACTGCAGAAAAGGTGCTATTGTCCAAGAACTCTGTATCCAGCACAACCGATTACAACGAGAACGTGAAATACAGACATCTTCACACATATGGGACCTAGTGTATCAAGAATAACTTTGGAAAGTAACAGCATACCCAACTACCAATGGCTAACCAATAAGGACATTTATTTTTTATTTTTTATTTTTTATTTTTTATTTATTTATTTATTTATTTTTTAAGATTTTATTTATTTATTTGACAGAGAGAGACACAGCGAGAGGGAACATAAGCAGGGGAGTGGGAGAAGGAGAAGCAGGCTTCCTGCAGAGCAGGGAGCTGGATGCGGGGCTCGATCCCAGTACCCTGGGATCATGACCTGAGCCGAAGGCAGACACTTAACGACTGAGCCACCCAGGCGCCCCAATTTTTTATTTTTTAAAGATTTTATTTATTTGACATAGAGAGACACAGCGAGAGAGGGAACACAAGAAGGGGGAGTGGGAGAGGGAGAAGCCGGCTTCCTGCTGAGCAGGGAGCCCGATGCGGGGCTTGATCCCAGGATCCTGGGATCATGACCCAAGCCTAAGGCAGACGCTTAATGACTGAGCCACGCAGGCGCCCCCTAATAAGGACATTTAATAACTAAGTAATAATAAAGCTGGGGTGAAAGATTCCAGAATGGCTAATTGGCTTGATAATGGTTTAGCATTTGTGTAATTCTCTATCTCAAGATGGCTGCATTAGTTTCACGCATCATGCTTTATGTAACAGTAACCAAAGTAGGAAAGGAAGTGGCAGGTAAAAATGGGCCTTCTTGTGTGTTTCTCTCTCATCAGGGAAGAAAGCCCCTCCCAGGATCCCTTCAGCAGAATTCCCCTCGAATTTCATTGGCTAGAACCAGGTCACCGGCAGAAGGAATAGGAATGCTGTCTGCCTGGACCACCATGTTTTATCCCTAGAACCAAGCCTTCGCTACCCCAACGAATCAGAGGTTTAACTTCGTAAGGAAGAAAGGGCAGCAGGCAGGCCTTCCACACATGGTCAGCGGTTGCCTTTCTCTGGAGGAATAAATTATGTAACTTTCAAGGATCATTATACTAGTTTTGCCAACATAAGGGATTCTGATGGGCTGAAAATATTTTTTATGTGTTCTGCATAATTTTGTTTAGTTTTATGTAACTTTTACATTGAAACAGTCTGGAGCATCATTTTGGCAGCTAGAGCACTCAGCTACTTTGACATATCAGGTGGCGCTGTTCTGTGGATGTTTTTTTCGCCAGGACAGTATGAAGAAATAGGTGGGTTTGGGAAAAAGGAAAGACGGCTTCCTCATTGTGTTTTCACTGACAGCCATCAAGGTTTCCACTGAAAATGTAATCAGTGTGGGGTGATGGTGGTGTCTCATTTGACCATCACAACTGTCTCGTAGTTTGTATTGTCATTTTACAGGTGAGAAAATTGAGGCACGAGAAGGTTAATATGTATGTAAATGATGGCTAATGTGTTATGAGGATAGGGCTCAAATCCTCGGTCTTCGATTCTAAATTTAAGTATTATTGCAAATAAGAGGAGCAGGGACAGAAGAACCTCGTGGTACTGGAGTGAACACAAGAGCACATAGACCTCCATTTCAGCATTCTAGCCCAGGTAGATGTGGGAAGAACATAAGCTTTGTGTTCAGACACACCTGGATTCACATCCTGGCCTGACCACTTATTTTTCATCTCTGTGACATTGGGCAAGTCCTGTAACCTCTGAGCCTTTACACGTTTTCCTGTAAAATAAGGATAACGACCTCTTCTTTGTTCTTGTTGTTTACTTTTTGTAAGGATGAATTGGAATGATGCACAGTTTCTAGCAGAGATCAGGCATATAGTGCATGGTAGCTACTATAATAGTGGTTATTTTGTATGAATACATTCAATAAAGGTTAAATATGAAGTTAACAGTTTTTTCCCAAAGTACTTTAGCTATTTCAGTTTTGCAGTTGTAGATAAGTGTATTAGGCATCTAGGGATATAAATTAGAACCATGAGTTGCTTTTGTTCTACCACTTTTTATCTCTGGACTTGCTTTGCCTTTATAAATGTTCTCTTTCCCCCAATTACAGGTCCTATGGCAGTGTATACAAAGCTATTCACAAAGAGACCGGTCAGATTGTCGCGATTAAGCAAGTTCCTGTGGAATCAGACCTGCAGGAGATAATCAAAGAAATCTCTATAATGCAGCAATGTGACAGGTAAAGGCATGTGGTGTTACTTTGGAGAGAACATAGTTTTAGATTAGCTGTGATTATTTAGAGTTTAACATGTACAGATGCATTTATTTAGAGATTTTGCGAAAGAGTTTAGGTGGAATCACTATGCATGTTCTTTTCAGAAAAAATCTGATGAAAAATGTGTGTTTTAGTAGCTAGACTTTTATAGTTTCTATTTCTGCATAGATTTTTTTTTTTCCAGTAAGCCCCTTTCAAAACTAGGAAGAAGAGGCAGAGAGGCAGAAGGTGGTGGTGCTGACTTTTTTTTTCCTTCTGATACTGATCTTTTACTTCCTATTGAGAAAACATTTCTGCAGAGATAGCTAAGAAGAGATAATCCAAATACGTTTAGCTCTAGAAACGATAGAGTATCAGATAGATCTAAAAAGAGAATGCTTTTTTATGTATTACTGTTCCTTCCTACATTTAAAAAAGAATTCTTCAAGCTCAGGGTAGTTAATTTTATTTTTGAGGAACTAAGATTTGTCAAATGCTGTAAGCAGGAAGTCAGGCCACTAGGTGACCGCAGAAAAGCACGTGGTTTGCCCTGAAATTCCGTCACAACATGAGTTGGTCGCAGTGATGGAGCAGGCTTCCCCATTACTGTTTAAATTTGAGAGATAACACAAATTTAGGGGCAATGCCAGCTCTAGGGAGCTGAAAGGAGAATGAGAACGTCTTGCACCGGAGGCTGCATCCATTCTCCTGAAGCTCTTCTGCTCAGCAGATCGGCTTAGTACCTCCTATTTGTAAAGCTTCAGCATTGAGGCAGGTGGGGCTGCCTACGAGGACATTTGCCCAGGAGACCTTAGATCTCACAGGCTTGTGAATGCAGTTATTTCTCTTCTCCCTCCCTCCCTTCCTTTTATTCTTTATACTTTTGTGGTTACTCTCTACTAGACAAAACCCTCATATTTCTTGACCAGAGTTAAGTAGAAATTTTCCTTTTCCTCTGCTACAAGATACAGTATGGAAGCTCTTCTAGTCAGCACATTGGGACTTTATCACTTCTTCTTCTTTTTTTTTCCTTAAAGATTGATTGATTGATTTTAGAGAGAGAGAGTGAGTGAGTGAGCATGGGGGGGAGGGGCAGAGGGAGAGGAAGAGAGAATCTCAAGCAGAATCCCCGCTGAGCATGGAGCCCAACATAGGGCCCAATCTCACAACCCCAAGATCATGACCCTAGCCGAAATCAAGTGTCAGATGCTTAACTGACTGAGCTGCCCAGGTGCCCCAAGGGACATTGTCACTTCTGATATGCTACGTAAGAGCTGTGTTTCAAACAGAGTATGCAAATATCTCTAAGTAAAGAAGAGTTATTTCCAAGAGTCTAGTCTGAGCTAAGCATGGTAAGGAGTACAGAGAAATACAGGGCAGAGTTCTTGTCCTCTGGGAGTTTATAGACAAATTGGAGAGGCCAGGCATATATATGTACAGGAAAATCTGGCCGACGACACAAGATTATATAGGACATGTTCCAGCAGTAAGTAGCTGAGATTACTTGCCTTGTAAAGGCAGTAAATACTGCAGGAATTTAAGGAAGGGAGAGCAGATGTGTAATCTGTACCTTCAGAGACTTATTCATCCATGTCTTCATTAATTGTATGTGTGTGTGTTTCCTGCTGTCCTTGTCATTGGCATGTTTCCCAAGGGTGAAGGGGCATTTGAAATTCTGAGCATTAATGAAGCAGAGTAGGTTTTTAGCATCTCTGGTTATTATGCAACGTTATTTAGCCCTGATAACAATCTAGCCAATTAAAGCTGGTAGCTCTCAGTGGGCAGATTATTTCATTTTAATAGGATGTTTGACTTTTCTCTGAAATCTCATTTGGTGTTTCTCTTCAAGCTTGAGACCCAAAATTCTGGGTCTGATACTGAATATTTTTTCTTTTTAAAATTTTTTTAAAGATTATTTATTTTAGAGAGAGAAAGAGGGAGAGAGCACAGGTGCACATGAGCAGCGGGGAGAGACAGAGGGACAGGGAGACAAGCAGATTCCCTGCTGAGCGGGGAGCCCCACATAGGGCTTGATCCCAGGACCCTGAGATCATGACCTGAGCCAAAATCAAGAGCTGGACGCTTGGGGCGCCTTGGTGGCTCAGTTGGTTATGCATCTGCCTTCGGCTCAGGTAATGATCCTAGGGTCCTGGGATCGAGCCCCGCGTCGGGCTCCCTGCTCGGCGGGAGGCCTGCTTCTCCCTCTCGCACTCCCCCTGCTTGTGTTCCCTCTCTCGCTGTGTCTCTCTCTGTCAAATAAATGAATAAAATCTTTTACAAAAAGAGCTGGACGCTTAACTGACTGAGCCACCCAGGCGCCCCCTGAATATTTTTTCTTTATAGTAGATTGTAGTGTGATTTTTTTTTTCTTATTACAAAGTACATGTGACTTCTTGGAAAAATGCAAATAGAAAGAAAATAAAATCACTTTTCTCTTTGGAGAGAGAATCATTGTTAAATGCTATTTTGTATACATATTCCTCCATATCTCTTTTTGGAGTTTAAGCATGCTTACAATTATGTAACCTGTAATTTTTTTTCTTTCTTTCTTTCTCTTTTTTTTGTAAGCAGCATATCTTCCCACGTTATCAAATATTTTTCTATAATATTTTCCATAGATTCATGGTTATTCCATTATATGTCTAGATCATTATTTCTTAAATAAACTCCTTAATGTGGGACACTTAGATCATATCTAAGTTTTCATTGTTAAAACGTGCTATGATGGTAACTATTTCTTTTTGAATAGCTGTAATTCTTTTCCTGGGATGATCTATAGACCTAGAAATGCAGGTTAAAGGACCCATACATTTTCTCACTTTGGTTATTTATTATTTAGAAAGTATTATTATTATTTATTATTTACATTTTTATCAAGAGGGTGTCTATTTTAACCTTAAATATGAATAGTTGATCTTTTGAGCAGAAAAATTTTCATGTATTGAAGGCTGTTCCACTAATTCGTATTATTGCTTTCTCTTTAGCCCTCATGTAGTCAAATATTATGGCAGTTATTTTAAGAATACAGACTTGTGGATTGTTATGGAGTACTGTGGGGCTGGTTCTGTGTCTGATATCATTCGATTACGAAATAAAACGGTAAGTTTACCTTCTAGAACAATGCTGGGCTAGCCTCTGGCCTTGTATTTGTGGGCACTCTCCTCCTTCCATATCCAGAGAGATGACTGTCAGATTTCCCCTTTTCCATGGTTCTTTCCCCCTCTGCTTTCTGATGCCTCCTAAAAGTGATGTTTTTGACACCAGCCTAATCCAGTGATATTTAGCATGTTTTGGGAAAGAAAACAATGACTATCAAATCTTGGTGAAGCAATGAATTTCAAATGTTTAAATTTAGATTTGGTTTTCTCCTCCTACTCAGCATGTTCACAGATTAACTTCTTCTACATTCTATTAATCGAAGAGTAATCTCTGTGAAAGATTATTTGCCCTTACTGTGATCACTGGGATAAAAGCTAGGAGTCAAGGGTTCTCATTCAGGTTCAGTTGCTCATTCAGTATTTCTAGAATACTGTTCTAAGCCCTAGGGATACAATAGTAAAGAAGACAACAACCCTGCTCTTGTGCTCATACATTTTCTAGTAGGGCAACCAAAAAGCCCACTGATGGTAACTAGAAAAGAAATACCAGATAGTTATAATTTCTTTGAAGGAGAGGACTGGTGGAGAGTGCTCAGTGAGCTACTTGAGAGTAGACAGCTGAGAAAGGCCACTCAGGGAGGTGGCATTTAAAGTAAAACTTGAATGACAAGATGGAGCTATGATTTCTAAAAGAACATTCTAGGTAGGGCAATAAGCAGTGCAAAGATCCTGAGGCTAGAACGGATTTGGCACAAAGAAGTAGAGGGGAGAGGTGAGAGGACCTGCAGGAGATGAGGTGAGACAGATAAGCAGGCCTGGATTCTGTTGGTATTGTTGGCCACGGTAACGAGTTTGCCTTTTATTCCGACTACAATAGGAAGCCATTGCCGTGTTCCAAGCAAGTGAGGAGCCATTTGATGATGTACATTTTAGAAGATAAACTGTGGCTTCTGTGATAAACTATGGCCTCTGTGTGGACTGTGAATGAATAAAAGTAGAAGCTAGAGACACCTTAGCCTTTAGATTTTCTGTTTGTTTTGTTTTAATGAGAAAAACAGGAATAATACCTATATTAAATATTTGCAGAATTGTGAAAATTAATTTAAATATGTGAAAGTACTTAATGAGACACTTTATAAATTACAAGGTGAGAATATTTAAAAACTCAGTTGTATCCTCAAAAAATTAAAAATATAGCTACCCTAGGATCCAGTAATCACACTACTGGGTATTTTCCCAAACAATACAAAAGTTAATTCTAAGGGATATATGCACGTTTGTTTATTGCAGCATTATTTACAGTAGCCAAATCATGGAAGCAGCCCAAGTGTCAGTTGGTGGATGAATGGATAAAGATGTGGGGTGTAAATGTATATATACATATACATTTTAAATATTATTCAGCCATAAAAAATAATGAAATCTTGTCATTTGCAACAATATGGATGGATCTAAAGAGTATAATACTAAGCAAAATAAGCCAGTCAGAGAAAGATAAATATATGATTTCATTCATATGTGGAATTTAAGAAACAAAGCAAATGAATAAAGGGAAAAAAAAAAAAAGAGAGACAAATCAGAAAAACAGACTCTTAACTATAGGGAATAAACGGATGGTTACCAGAGGGGAGGTAGTTGGGGGATGGATGAAATAGGGGATGGGGATTAAGAGTACACTTGTAGTGTGCACTGAGTAATAAATGGAGTTGTTGAATCACTGTATTACATACCTGAAGCTGATATAACACTATATGTTAACTATACTGGGATTACTGGAATTAAAATAACAATAATTTAAAAATAAAAAAATAAAAATTAAACAGTTGTAATTTTTGGATTATCTATATGACTATATCCTTTTCTTAATTTACATTATTCAGAGTTAGTATATTTTTCTAATCAAATAGCAAGTTCTTTAGCTACCATAAAATATATTTAAAGAAGTCCCAAAGCTTGAATAATTTATTGAATTAAAAATTGGGCTCCAGGGGCATCTGGGTGGCTCAGTTGGTTGAGCGTCCAACTCTTAATTTCAGCTCAGGTCTTGATCTCAGGGTTGTGAGTTCAAGCCCTGTGTTGTGCTCTGTGCCGCGCAAGGAGCCTACTTTAAAAAAAAAACAAAAAATTGGGTTCTAGGCCTTCTTATATGCAGCATTAAGTTATTTTGTTTCAGGTATTTTGAAACAATCCAAAACTAATTTTGTTTTAATATTTGATGTTTTAATATTAGTTTATTGTATTTATGTAATTTTTAGCTATTAAGTGTTGATCTTTAATTATTACACATGAATTTGTAAAATGTTTTAATTCTGTCTTGTCCAGCATGATAGTCACTAGCTATGTGTGGTTATTGAGGACTTTAAATGTGGCTAGTCTGAACTGAGATGTGCTATAAATATAAAATACCAAATTTTGAAGAATTATTACAAAAAGAAAAACATTAAAAAAACTTTACATTTTTATATATTGATCACATGTTGAAATGATAATATTTTGGATAAATATGGTTAAAATATATTATCAAAATAAATTTTGGGGTGCCTGGCTGGCTCAGTTGGAGGAGCATGTGACTCTTGATCCTGGAGTCATGAGTTCTAGCCCCACGTTGGGTATGGAGATTACTAAAAAAATAAATAAACTTAAATTAATTTTGCTTTTTTTTTAATGTGGCTACTAGAAAATTAAAAGTTGTACTTATGGTTCACATTATATTTCTTTTTTTTTTTTTTTTTTGCTGCTTGATGAATAAGTTTATTATTGTCTTTAACTGAAAAATCTTCATAGAAAATTGTGGTTTGGTTTATTAGCTCTCAACAGCCCGCTCCTGAGCTCTAAGGAAGCTTGCCTTCTTCTGAGCTACCCGATCTTTCTTTTGGGCAAGAGACATTTTGGGACGGTTCCACCTCTTCTTTTTAACTTCTTTCTTAGGCTTCTTCTCATAAACTGGATTCTCTCGTATAGCAGCATGAGCTTTCTTATACATCTCCTCCATCATGTCTGGAGTTACGTTGTTCTTTATGTATTGAGAGAATTGTTTCTTGTAAGCATCTTCGTCTTCTTCCATTAGGTAACACATATAATCTGCAACATTCTGACCCATGATGTGCTTTCGATGTACTTCTGCATTGAATTCTTTGCTTTCTGAATCATAACCAGGGAATCGTTTGG
>NC_138378.1:13758942-13828307 GCF_054177405.1 Leptonychotes weddellii | reverse complement strand
TTGCAAATGGCAAGATCTCATTCCTTTTGATGGCTGCATAATATTCCATTGTATATAGCTTTAGTTTTCTTATCTGTAAAATGGAGACCCAGTATCTGCCTCATATGTTGTGACTATTAAGTGATATAATATATGTGACTTTAAATAATGTTTCACACATATTAAAAGTAGTATGTTGTGGATTTGACAAATATCTGTGGTTGTTACTAGGCTAAGCCAATGGTTTTCAGCCGTGTCAGACCCAGTGCCCCCCTTTTTAACCAATATGTATATTTGTAATACTCTTACTGCTCTTCTGGATTGAAATTCTTAGATAATAAAATCTGTGCCCATAATTTAAAAAGAGTATGATGTGTATGATAAAATGAAGGCATAAAGATTTATCAAAAATATGTGTCAGTACAGAGATAGGCTCCAGCTTGACTCAACTTGCAGACATGATGAGATAGTTATATACCTGTACCAAGAACCATAATGAATTTAGAGTAAGAGCAATAAGAACAGAAACCACTCCATTCAGGCAGTACAGGACAACGAATGGGTGGACACTAGAGTAAAAGTGATGTTAAATAATAACAGACCAGGCTTATTTGTATGTGATAAGAAGAGGGAAATGATCTTAGAGATGGATTTCCAAGTGGAGAGAAGAGAGAACAAAGAAATATGATATTCTTGCAAATGAGTTGGGTCTTATTTCTCAGTGTATTGACAGATTCTTTTCTTGCTGGGAGGGGGTATTGATGAAGTTTTGTGGAAAAGAAATCTCTTGCAATCCCACTACATGCTGAGGCATACTTCCAATCTCTTGAGTACTTACAAAGACCTTAGAGACTATATTCTCTGGTGGGTGCTGGGGAATAGAGAACAGGTTGCAAAGAGAAACACTGGGGGGACAATGTCAGAATAAGTTGGGGAGACCCAAAAAGAATTTCGATACGTAACTTCCACAGCATGAATTTCTTATTGTACTACCAACACAAATAACAAAAATGTACAGTGGTATTCATATTAAAAATTCAAGCATTTTTTTGTAAATGAAATGCCACACTATCCCTGTGTTTCAAGTGTCTTTGCTGATTGATATTTGGGTCTACATCTCTTACGTATTTGTGACCAGTTTTAGTATTTCTGCAGTAACTACGCTTTTGCACCAAAATCCTTTTTTTTTTTTTTTAAAGATTTTATTTATTTATCTGAGAGAGAGAATGGGAGACAGAGAGCATAAGAGGGGGAGGATCAGAGGGAGAAGCAGACTCCCGCCGAGCAGGGAGCCCGACGTGGGACTCGATTCTGGGACTCCAGGATCATGACCCGAGCCGAAGGCAGTTGCTTAACCAACTGAGCCACCCAGGCGCCCACCAAAATCCTTTTTTTAACTAAATCTATAGGTGGAAATGCTAGGTAGCACATTGTATAGGAAGAATAAGCAGGATGAGTAAATTATTCAGTGATACTTAAACAATGTCTTTATGACATTTAAGCCTTACCCTCCAAAATCATCTCCTAAATTACTGGACTTTTTGCTTATCTCTTGAAAAAAATTTGGAGTATTATTTCCTAAAGCGTATATATACTCTGCGACATTTGAAAGATGTGCAGAATGTACCACAGTTCATTGTTGCGTGGGAGCGTTCCACACCTTGAAGGCTTGCTGCTGTCCCTGCTTCCCCTCACATGCCATCCGTGCTCTCCAAACACCGTGACAACTACAGGCTCCCAGCATGTTTAGAAAACTTCCTCTAGGGGGTGGTACCACCCTGTTGAGAATCTCTAGATTTGGCATAGAGCAACAGAGGAGACTTTTGCAGCCAGGCTGAAAAAGATGAGCAAAGCCTGAATGTGCATCTGCTCAGAGTTACAAAGTGAGTGTGGTTTCACGACTCTCACCCAAAACAGAGAGAGAAAGACGAGAGTCGTTGATTGAGCAGATGTTATCGGGTACCCCCGGTGTGCCAGGCACTGTGTGGGCACTGGTGCCGTCGAAACCATCTCCAGTGTTGTCTGCTTTCTCGTTTAAGCACCCATTTGTCAAGAGTGCCAAAGGAGTGTCCATACTGCGTGACTTAATTAACGAGGCCATGGATGTGAAGCTGAAACGCCAGGAAGCCCAGCAGCGGGAGGTGGACCAGGATGACGAGGAGAACTCTGTGAGTGGCAGTCCTTGCCGTGGGCCTCAGGCGTTCATGCGTGTTATGTCGTGATTGCCAGGTCAGGTGACATGAGTGGGGGATAACAGAGCGGCCTGGAGCTGGAGATGCTTCTTGAGTGATTATGGGCGCCGGTCCCGGACACTGTTGAGGGCTTGCTGAGGCTGTCCTTGTTCTTCTCACCGTGCTTCCTAAGACACTTTCTTTTTTTTTTTTTTTTTTAGATTTTATTTATTTATTTGAGAGAGCAAGAATGAGAGAGAGTACATGAGAGGGGGGAGGGTCAGAGGGAGAAGCAGGCTCCTCGCTGAGCAGGGAGCCTGATGCGGGACTCGATCCCGGGACTCCAGGATCATGACCTGAGCCGAAGGCAGTTGCTTAACCAACTGAGCCACCCAGGCGCCCTTCCTAAGACACTTTCAAATTTTACTCTTTGGCCCTTCAAATTAACTTTTTTTCTCAATTTTTTTATTCGGAAAAGTGAATACTCAGGTCTGAGACTTGGTTTTTCATGCCCTTTTGGGGAATCAAGGATCCATACTAAAATGTAGATTTTACACTCACAGACTCCCTCACAAGCCTGAGATTCCAAGGGTGTGCACCTCAGCTCCTTAGATCTATGTTGTAAAACTCTTTTTTAAAAAAATATTTATTTGGGGCGCCTGGGTGGCTCATTCATTAAGCATCTGCCTTCGGCTCAGGTCATGATCTTGGGGTCCTGGGATCAAGCCCCGCATTGGGCTCCCTGCTCCATGGGAAGCCTGCTTCACCCTCTCCCACTCCCCCTGCTTGTGTTCCCTCTCTCGCTGTGTCTCTCTCTGTCAGATAAATAAATAAAATCTTTAAAAAATATATATTTATTTAAGTAATCTCTACACCCAACGTGGGGCTCAAACTCAGGACCCCAAGATCAAGAGTCACGGGCTCCTCTGACTGAGCCAGTCAGGTGCCCCTCTGTTGTAAAACTCTTATGAAGGAGAGAGGAAGGGGAGAGGGAGAGGGTCCTCCCGGGTTAGATACACTACTCTTGCCCAGCTGACTTTCTGATCTTCTTTGGTTAAGTAAGGGTGCTCTCAGTTCTAAGGGGTGTGGGCCTAGCGTCAAATCCAGAAATGCTTGCACCGAGATGAATAATAGTAATTCTAAAGACTCAAACCTTTCGATCCAGTCAGGCCCGATTTGAGGTTTTGTCCTCTCACAGGAGGAGGATGAGATGGACTCCGGCACGATGGTTCGAGCAGCAGGTGATGAGATGGGCACCGTCCGGGTAGCCAGCACCGTGAGTGATGGAGCCAGCACTATGATCGAGCACGGGGACACATTGCCGTCACAGCTGGGCACCATGGTGATCAACGCAGAGGACGAGGAAGAGGAAGGGACCATGAAAAGTAAGGCTCTGCTTAAATATACTCCCTCCTCTGACAACGCCTACACATTCCAGAGAAAACAGGCTCTTATGGTCTACACGGGCTCAGGCTGGAGTCATTTTCTGGTTGCGCAGGGGACTGGGGATGCGGGAGGGGAGAGCTGGCCTGAGGTGGCAGAGGCAAGAAAGCGTCAGCACTGAGGAAGGACCTTCTTTTGAACCAGAACGGCCACCTCTCATCGAATGTTGTCATTTTCTCCTCCTTCTATTTGATCCATGGATGCAAGCACGTGTATTGTTTTGATGCATAATTCAGAGTGTGATGGGATTCTGAGCTATTTACTGTAGATATCTTAAGTCTATTTTCTGTTTTCTGAAAGCCAGTAGTCAGGATGACTGTACAGCTTTGAAAGTCCTATCAAGTCCCTTCTAGTTGAATCCTCCTCATCCTTTTTGGCCTGTGGCCGTGGCCTTACACTGGGGCTCGGCTCCCATCTCAGGCAGCTGTCCTCTCCTCTGATCTTCTGTTGTTTCCCTTCCCTACTCTGCATCACAGACCAACTCACAGAGGAAAGGAATTTGGGATACAAATGGTAATAATTGAGTTCTGGATGCACATTTTAGCCTGAGCTTTGCATAGGCTTAAGTCTTCATGATCTTTTCATTATCTTAACCACCCCCCCTTTTTAAAGTTCAAAGGTCCTTCCTTTATTTATTTATCTTTTTAAAAGATTTTATTTATTTATTTGACAGAGAGATACACAGTGAGAGAGGGAACACAGGCAGGGAGAGTGGAAGAGGGAGAAGCAGGCTCCCCGTGGAGCAGGGAGTCCGGCGCGGGGCTCGATCCCAGGACCCTGGGATCATAACCTGAGCCGAAGGCAGATGCTTAACGACTGAGCCACCCAGGCGCCCCTAAAGGTCCTTCCTTTAAAACCAGGGAGCAGCAAACTATGGTTCACGGGCCGAATCCGGCCCGCCACCTGGTTTTGGCAATAAAGTTTTATCGGAACATAGCCATGTCCATTCATTTGCACATTGTCTGTGACTGCTTTTGTGCCACAGTGGCAGAGTGAGCAGTTGTGACAGAGACCGTATGGCCCCCAAGGCCTGAAATGTTTGTTCTCTGGTTCTTTACAGACAGAAAAGTTCTCTAACCCCTGCTCTAGACCCTCTGCTTTGTGATGAATTCATTCCATGAATTTTTCTTCAGTGCTGTATCCCAGGGGATACGCCAGGCGCGGAAGAAACAGTCCTTGCCGCAAAGCAGCCCACGGTCTTGTGTGGCGGACAGACCATTAATTACACTTCAGTGTATGAAACAAGTTCTAAAATAGGGTTAATCTAGAGGCTTGCTAAAGCAGAGTGGAAGAGTATTCAGTCCGGATTGGGGATTACTGAAGAATTCCTGGAGAACCCAAAGGCAGGAGAGTTGGCAGTGAGTAGGGCGGGTAGAGGTGCTTCAGCAGAGGGAGCGGCATACCCAGAGTCCCAGCGACAAGGGAAGGGGAGATCAGTGCGGGGGGCCTGCAGCCGGTTTCTCATGACTGGAGCAAGCAGGTCTGGCTGCGGGCCCCAGGCAGCCCCCCCTGCTTTTCACCTTTCACGTCTGTGTATTTATAATCAACCCTTTGTTTATGAAGAGAAAAGGTTTTTTTTTTCTCTTTGGGGGCCAAGGCTCATCATCTGTGTTTGGATTCTGGTCAGGATACAGGTGGTGGAAGAGTATTAGTACTGTTGATGGATGTGTAAATTGGTATAACTTTTCTGGAATGCACTATGCATCAAGAGTTTAAAAGGTTCAGATCTTTGACCCGGTACATTCCACTTCTAGGAATCAGGTCCAAGAAAATAATCGAAGATCGAGACAAATTATATTCCAGAATTTTTCCAAACATGTTACTTATAATTGTAAAAAAAAAATAAATCTGGATTAACTTAAATGTTTAGTAGCAGATGGTTGGTCTAATAAATTATGATACATCCATAAGAGGGACTATTATACCATGTAAAAGTATTAAAAATCCTGTTTTGGGGGAATACTTAGTGAGTTAGGGAAATATTTATGATGTGTTGTTAAGTGACAAAAGAAGGAAGCAAAATTACAGCGTGACTCTGGTTTTAAAAAGAAGATAAATTAACATACGTTAATGTGTACATAGAAAAAAGACTGAAAAAAAACCCAAAAAGGCTGGAGGTAAATAAATCAGTTATTAAAAGTAGTTATTAGTAGGGTTATATATATTTTATTTTATTTTTTAAAGATTTTATTTATTAACTTCACAGAGAGGGTGCAAGTATGAGGGGGGCCCTAAAAATGGATATTTATAAAAGTTTACAAAAACATTGTCACCCTGCTAGTCCCTTTAAATTCTTATCTCATTCGTTGTTCTTAGGTATGTTTCATCCCCTACACTCCAGATCGGAGCACCCTAGGGTGTTATGTAAATTATCAAGTGAATGCTATGTACTAAATTTAGTTTTGTTTTTTTAATTTTTAAGTAGCCAGTGTGATTTGTTAGGAAGGTTTGTTTTGCAGTAAGGAGAGGTGCTAACCTCTGTCTTTTCATTGACTCTGAGTGCTTTATCTTCTACTAGTTTTAAGGGCTTTAATCATAGGATCATAATCACTGCGTAGTGTAACGAGGCCAGCCCATTAACATCTGTTGTGCATGCTCATGTTATGGAAAATCTGCCCTTTTTTTATTTAAAGAATTAATTTTGTTCCAAATGTAATTTTCCAAATGTATTTAAAGTGCTAATTAATTCAGTGGGTTGTTTGTTCAGTTTCTGAGCTTGGATAGTTTAGCGTGTCTAATGAGAAACATGCATCTTTTATTATAGTCATGATGAAAAACTGTTTAAAAACCTCAGCAATCACAGCTGAGTGACATTAAATAAACTCAGTTCACCAATCATCTGCTAGAGGTCTGGTAATTCAGTTTTTGGGCCACAGGTTTGACAGATTTGCCACGTATTTTGAGATCTTTACCACTTACTGTTTTAGATGTTATTTAAATTTTTCATCATGGGAAATTAAAACGTACATAACTGCACAGAATAATATCATGAGTGACCTCAGGACCTGTCACCCAGTTTCAAACCTGATTAACTCACTGCCCATCATATTTCAGCCTCCCCCAAAGAAAATAAACTCAATTAATTTAAAGCAAATCTCAGACATCATACCATTTCTTCAGAATTAGTTTTTTTGTTTGTTTTTTTTTTTTTTAAAGATTTTATTTATTTATTTGACAGGGAGAAACAGCAAGAGAGGGAACACAGCAAGGGGAGTGGGAGAGGGAGAAGCAGGCTTCTCGCCAAGCAGGGAGCCCAATGCGGGGCTCGATCCCAGAACCCTGGGATCATGACCTGAGCCAAAGGCAGACGCTTAACGACTGAGCCACCCAGGCACCCCGTTTCTTCAGAATTAGTTTTAAACATTTAAAAGAGACTATTTGACCAAGCCTGGCTGAGATGCTAGTTCTCTGTGTTGTCTTGGAGAAGTCACTTTCCTTGTACGAGACTCCATGCCTTAATCAGTAAAATTAAAGAATTATTAAATTTAATTTAATTTAATAAATTACGTACTTTCCTTTTCCCTTACAGCTCAAATAGTTCACACGTCTATAAAGATTGTATAACTCATGACTAATAGAGAACTGAAGTTTCTAGAAGTTGAAATTTGTGAAAATAAATAGGCTTTCATCTAGTGTCTTCTTTGACCTTCTGTGAAATGTTTAATCCTCGAAAATTAAAATTATAACTGTTACCCTCAATAAGCTCAACAAAAAAGACCCATCCCTATAGTTGTTTGCATTAGTTTCAGAGAACCTAATTTTAAAGAAACTGTAATAAGAATATTGACTCACATACATAATTTGTGTAGGACATCTGGGTCAGAAACTTTTCTGAAATTTTTGATATGCTTTTTTATGATTGACTATATTTTACAGATCTTTTTAAAAGTTTATTCCTTGTCTTTGAAAAGTTATATATTTCATTTGCTCCTTTACTGTATTAAAAATTATTATTCCAACAGTATTATAGCAATATGAATGCACTGTTAAAAAAGGAAGGAGTTTACCCTCTCACTCCAATAAAGAATGCCTGTTTTTGACCATGTGCCTGTACGGCTCCTATACAGTAATAATTTGCCTAGATATTCTGTTTTCTGATTATTTTCCACTTGATAAGTGTATGCATTTTCCATGTTGCTGCAAAGTCCATTTTTATATTTGTCACACTTAACAGTGTTTTGTTTTTTTTTCCATATATTTACTTTTTATTGAATTTGTTAATGTTACAGAGTTCTTGCACTGCCAAACCATGCCTGAGAATTCAAAGAAAGAAATGGTGCAATGGACAGCCTCACCCACCCATCATACAGTATATTAAAACTTGATTCATGTGCATTTTTATAATTTCACAATCTTTTAAGAAGTTATAACAAGAGTTGGAATTTTAAATCTCCTGCAGATCTTCAGATTTCTAGTATAGTATGCCATTAAATAAAAGTTCCACATATTCATCTCAGTTCATTCCTCAGTAACATAACCCCCAAAGCAATTTTGCTGGAAAAAAAATGCATACTTTTCAGGGGAAATATGTGGCTCAAGGTCCAAGAGATTATTTGTTAAGATTTTTGGTTCCCAAATGAAGTCTTCAGTTTAACCAAGAATCCCTCGTTTCTTGCTTAATCATCCAACCTCTCCTTGGCTGGCTCAGCTGCTCACCCCAATACACCAGAAGGCAGGCACCCTGCCTGCCACCTCAAACAACGCCAACATCCTGGCCCAGATGTGGTGGGCAGGTCCTGTCAGGAGATACTGTGACCTCCCAGGAGCCGATTCCTGCACTGACACTTTCATCAAGACTGAACTCCTGTAGGAGATATGCCCCTACACCAGGATAGTTTTACTCGCTTACTTGCTTCTCTTGCCAGTAGCAAGTCTGCAATTCCTGCATTTGGCAAAGGGATTTATAAGAGAGAAACCCAGACTCTGCATCAAGTTGGTCACTTACCACTTTGAAATATATCTGTTGAACCAAAGGTACAAAACTAGTACATTACCAGACTATCTCATTAGATGGACTTTTCAATAATCCTGGGTAGCTTCCTGAAGTCCCTTTTTTTTTTAAAGATTTTATTTATTTATTTGAGAGAGAGAGAATGAGAGACAGAGAGCATGAGAGGGAGGAGGGTCAGAGAGAGAAGCAGACTCCCCGCTGAGCAGGGAGCCCGACATGGGACTCGATCCCAGGACTCCAGGATCATGACCCGAGCCGAAGGCAGTCGCTTAACCAACTGAGCCACCCAGGCGCCCCCTGAAGTCCCTTTAAGGACCAAAAATTACTGGATAGTTTAAGCTGTAATTATTAAAAACAGAAGTGCTATATCACCTGTCTTCGCCCCTGACTCTTCAAATGAACATAAAGACATACCAGGAGGTTTAACAGTGTTTTTTAATCATTTATCTGTTGCTAGACATTTTGGTTGTTCCTAATTTTTCACTAGTATAAATAACTCTGCAGGGAACAGCTTACATATAAATGTTGCTTCTTTTTAGTATTTCTTAGGAAAAGTTTTCAAAAGTATTTGAATAGTTTCACATGTATTTGTCATATTGTGCTTGTCCTCTGAAGTTTGTACCACTTTACATTCCACGAGGGTAACAGCAGCTGTCAGAGCCCTTGATTTCTTCCTTTATACCCATTTCTCCTTTTTATTTCCCATGTTTTGAATCTCTGTGCCACTTTCTAGGTGTTTTCTCTGTATTTATCTTCTAACTCTATCATTCCTTTTTTAGCCATATCAAATCAATGATTTGACCCAGACACTGAGTTTCTTTTTTTTTAAGATTTTATTTATTTATTTATTTAAGAGAGAGAGAGAAGGAAAGATAGAGAGTACAAGCCGAGAGAAGAGGGAGAAGCAGGCTCCCGGCTGAGCAAGGAACCCAATGTGGGGCTCCATCCCAGGACCCTGGGATCATGACCTGAGCTGAAGGCACATGCTTAACGACCAAGCCACCCAGGTGCCCCAGACACTGAATTTATTTCTGTGGATACATTTTTTGCTTCCTAGTTGTTTTGTTTTTTTTTTAAGATTTTATTTATTGTTTGCGAGAGAGAGTGAGCGAGCGCACATGCAAGCATGAGCAGAGGAGAGGCAGAGGGAGAAGCAGACTCCCCACTGAACAGTCAGTTAAGCTGAAGGCAGATGCTTAGCTGACTGAGCCACCCAGGTGCCCTGCTTCCTGGAAGTTTTAATTAGTTATTTTTAAATCCAGTTTTTCTTCTTCTGTAATGTTCTAATATTGTCTTACACATGTTATTCCTTTATCTCTTTGAATATTATAAATGTCTTTATTTTAAGGTATTTTTAAAAATTAATTTTTTTGAGAGAGTGAGAGCGTGTGTATGCACACCTGAGCAGGGTGGTGGGGCAGAGGGAGACTCCCAAGCAGGCTCCATGCTCAGCTCAGGGCAGATCCTGATGTGGGGCTCGATTCCACAACCTCGAGATCATGACCCAAGCCGAAACCAAGAGTCAGACACTTAACCGACTGAGCTGCCCAGGTGCCAGTAAGGTATTTTTTAGATCAATCTATTATCTTGAGTTTCTTGGGTCTAATTTCTGCTGTTTATTATGTCTGCTATCTCATGCTATTAGATTCTTCTTACACTTTGTTTGTTTGTAGGCTTATCTTCAGTGGGAAGTATCTTCTTTGGAGGTCTCTTATGTTCCTTGAGTTGCATAGGTATCCCTGTGGGGCTCTAAGGGCTATTTCATTCCAGTGGACTCTTAGATTATTTCTCATTTCTGTAGTGTGCTTGTGGAACAGCCAAGGGAATTACATTTCTAGAAGTTGACTCTCTCCACCCCTCACAGGGGCAGAAGCCATTCCTAAGTCATGTCCTTGAGCTTGTGGGTAGAGTTTGTCCTGGCTTCTATCTTTCTGCTGGGAATTGAGTTCTAGCTTCCTTTTTATAGACGTGTCTCGGCTCCCGTCTTTATCCTGGTTCCTGTTGCCACATCAGGCTTAAAACTAGTCTCTATGGTTTGGTTTTCCCAGTGGGCCATTCACTTCAGTGCTATGGGTTCCTTTGTTGCTTTTGCCATTTGCAGAGTTTCCTGTTCTAGTTTTGAGCACTACAATTTTTCTGTTTTGTTAAGCTTTGAACTTTTGTGTGTTTAGAGCAGGAGAGGGGCCTCTAGTGCTTCCTCTCATTCAATCATCTCGAGCTGTCTGTAGTGATGATATGCCTATTCTTTCTCTACCGGGGAAGACTCAATAGAGAGATTGTTATTTGCTCATGGTCACATGGCTGGTAAGTGCCAGTGCTGGTAATCTGAAGTCCAGAGTCTATGCTCCTTTCATTCTACTGAACTTCCAGTGTGTTTTGGAAGCCCACCCTTACATTAATGGGCATTAGATCTAATATAGAACTCATCAAAATTCATGATTCAGATGGGTGTTGGCTTCTGAGGAGATTCCAGAGATATCTTTTTCTTTTTTCTAGAACCAGTTGTATATTATATATAAATTATTTGTTTATTCTCAGGATAGGCATTATAACTGTTAATAGTAATAATTAATGATTAGGCCCTTAATATATATCAGGCATTGTGCTTAATCCTTTGCAAGCATTTCACATATTAACCATTACTACCATGCTGTGTGGTAAATATAGCCACCTCCCATTTTATAGCAGCAGAAACAAAATTGCAAAGAGATTAAGTAACTTGCTGGTGATCACATAATGAGTAATAGAAGAGCTGAGGCTTGAAGCCAGATATGTTTGATTTCAAAGCTTATTATGTTATACTCCACTTCGGCAGAGCCTCTTTATTAAGTGGTCGAGGCTCGTGTTACAGATCATACGTTGGTGAGCCTCAGCGCACAGGAATGTACCTCTCCTTGCTGGTTGTCTGAATAACTAGCCGCTCTAGAAGTTTCCTCAGGAGTTCCAGAAGTGAAGGACAGATGGCTCTCCAAGGGGGCCTAACTCTGATGACAGGCTTAATGGTGTGTTCTGTCTGAGGGCGTATGTTTTGGTTGTGTGTATCTGAATCTACAGTGAAGAATCCAGTTGCAGCTGGAGGGAGGGGATCCGAGTGGGGTGAGATCCGGCTGTCTTACAAGAGACTTAAGGAACATCTGTAAGAACCATGGAAAACCATGGCCTTGTACTACTTTGAAAACCTATGTCTGGATAAAATATCAGTTTGCGGATTTTGGAAGATTTCTTCTATTTGTGTACGTAAGTGTGTTTTTTTGATAAGGGCTTTAGAAGCACTTTGCCCCGAAGATCTGAAGTGACAGGAGAGGTTCTAGGTTAGTGTTAGGATTGTTGTGCTTTCTCTGGACCAGCAGAGGGAGCTGTGTAACAGAGCATGGTTAGAATTGTGTCTACCTCCCACCCCCACCCCCAACCTGCATTCACAAATCCCCTTTCTGTTCTAGGCTTTATTCTCCATCAAGACTATCATTTATTTATTTTAAAATCTATTTTAGGCAAGCGCAGCAACACTAGGACAGTGTCTTTATTTTATTTAGGTAGGAAATTGGATACCTCATACTTGGCGAAGTCCAAGTAAGACTGAAGTCTGCCAAAATGTCTGAAAATAGTTTAAACTTTTCCTCTCTCTTCCCGGATTTCTTGGTAGACCTTCCCCAGAACTGACGCTTTTTTTCTGCAGCACGGTACCGTGGATGTAGTTTTGCAACCATCATCAGCTAAAATGGCTAAACAAGGAATTAAATAAAGTTTTAAAATGAAACTTAAAATTCTGGTGCAGAGCTCACTTGGGGAATGTTACTTATGTATCAAAGTAAATATTAATAATGGCAGCTTATAGTTTTGTTGCCTCTAATTTTCACCTAATTTGTTTCTACATTGACTACACAGAAGTCAATCTTACTTCTTTCTTTTGATCCTTAATATATTTTTCTTTCTTATCAAGACCTCCAGTACAGTGTTGAATAGTAGAGGTGGTGGTGGGCATTCTTATTTAGAAGGCTTGAGTCCGTGGCATCAATCCTTCCATCTTCTAGGGACGCCCAGGTGGCTCAGTTGGTAAGCATCTGTCTTTGGCTCAGGTCATGATCCCAGGGTCCTGGGATCAAGTACCACATCGGGCTCCCTGCTCAGTGGGGAGCTTGCTTCTCCCTCTGCCTCTCTGCCCCTCCCCCTGCTTGTGCAGGTGCGCACTCACGCGCTCTCTCTGTCAAAATAAATAAATAAAATCTTAAAAATTCTTTCCATCTTCCAGTGGTCCAAGTTCTGACTTAAGCCTTTCAAATTAGACTCTGTGAAAGGGAGTGAGTGATTTCTATTTAAAACATGCACACCATTAAGAAATTTCCAATTTTTATTTTAGAGCAATGGCCACATTAATCTCTTGGAAATAGAATTTTAAAGCGAGTGGCATACTTACGTTAGGACAACTCAGGAGCACAGTTTGGGTAAATTCCTGGGATAGTATTATGCGGTGAAAATGCGGCATATTTGTAGTTTGCCAGAAATTCCTAAGTCTCATGAAGGCCTCTGTTGTTGCCATAAGTTTCCTCATGTCCAAACCAAAGCCCAGGCTCTTGTTGAAATGATTTTATTTCAACACCATCCATCAGGTACTAATTTTGGAGCTGCAGAAGATGGAAATTCTTGACTCAAAGCCTATTTTCTTGACACCTGTAGTTGTTTGGAGGGGATTGTTAAAGCATTGCCTCCCTTGTGTGTTCCCTATCTTATTCTCCCTGACTCCGGTGATAGCATTTTGCAAGGATGGTATATAGGACATCAAGTACTGCAGGTATTTTAGCACTTCTTTTACCACAGTAGCCTTACTGTCCAGTTTCTGATCCGCTCAGGATGTTTAAAACTATTGTCGGAGAATATTAAGTGTCCGTGTGTGTCTTTGCCACTCATAGCAGTGTCTGAGAGTTTCGCATGCATTGGTATAGTTACACATATCAAAGCTAAAGCTGAAAACGTTTTGTTTTGTTAGAAATGTATCTCTTAGTAAGGGTAGGAGAGAGAAAAAGGGATCGTGGAAAGAACATTAATTTTTGGAGTCAATCCTGGCTTTGAAACTTGCTCAGCATCTTATAATAAACTTCGTTCCACCTTGGCAAGTTACTTCCTTTTCTTGAAGCCTCAGTTTGCTAGTCTGAAAAAATGGGGCATAAAAGTTCCCACTTTGTAGTGCTGTTAAGATGATAAGAGATAATATGTGTAAAATACTGAGCCTGTAAATGCTTAAAAGTGGTAAGTAACATAAGTTCATGAGTCTTTTAATGAACCACAGTGGCTTTTTAATTGGACCTAAACATTCCTTCAACCAAGGCTGCTTTTCTCATCCTAATTCCTTTTCTCCTGCTAGGTATTTTTTTTATGTTTTCATTCTTAGTATTAATGGTGTTTTGTAAGTGCCACTGCTTTGCCTTTGCAACTGGCATGAAAATGGTCGAGCTGGGACGGCTGGGGGGGCTCCGTTGGTTAAGCATCTGCCTTTGGCTTGGGGCATGATCATGGAGTCCTGGGATCGAGTCCTGCATTGGGCTTCTTGCTCAGCGGGGAGCCTGCTTCTCCCTCTGCCTGCCGCCCCCCTCCGTTTGTGCGTACCCTCTCTCTCTCTTAGACAAATAAATAAATAAAATCTTTAAAAAAATAAAAGAAAAAGAAAATGGTCAAACTAAAGGAAGGTTACCTGTCAGTTTCAGTAATGTTTTAAAAATGTGCTACGATGAGAGAGAGTGGCTCTGTGTGTGTGTGTGTTTCACATTCCTTGGCAATAAGATATAGGTGTTTTGAGAATCTGTTAAATAGCTCAGCATACAAGATGACAGATTTTAAAGAAGGCTAGGCTTTGGATCCACCTGAGCCTTCCTTTGTTAAGTTTCAAACTGTTATCTTAATACTGTGGCATTTATTACTGACTGGATTTTTTTCTCTCCCCGAAAGATAATCGCTGTGGTTCACTGTGCATTTATCAGAAGCTTTCTGCTTGGTGGGATTTACAGTAGAAGAGCAGGCTCTTGGTCCTTAGACTTTTCTCACAATTGCACACATAATTCAAGGTCATCCTGCTAGAGTGGAGACTAAATCCTAATTGTTTGTGCAGTTTTTCTAATTGTGTCCAGATGTTGGGCTCAATTTTATCTTTGGAAACCATTAACATTCTTGATTCTTTTGGGATGAGCCAAAAAGCACAGACACGTGGTGCCTGAAAATTCATTTGGAAACACCCTGCCGGACCACATATTAGGATATGAAAGTACCAGATCTCAGTGTGACTTGGGTGAAGGGCTCAAGGCCTATATTTTTGGGAAGATAAGGCGCTCCGTTTTAGGTAAATTGGTAAAAGGAGAGCCAAGAACAGCTTGGGGGAAATGTATTTTCCAAGAGAGAGCGGTACCATGAAAATAATGAAGAACAAGGGAAAATGAGTCCTAAAAGATAACGCTTTGGCTCTTTTGCTTAAAGAGGCAGATAAATCAGTTGTGACTGGTTAGAGGAATATATTTCTCTGGCGCTCTAAGCTGTTCTGACCTGCCTATTCTTTTCAGCAAAGGAATGGAGATGCATTTTGATCAACTTAAAATGGCTCTATATAGAAAAAGTAGATGATTCTCTTAAGTGTTTATGCTGTAAAAAATACCAGTTTGGAGGGGTGCCTAGGTGGCTCAGTCATTAAGCATCTGCCTTCGGCT
Source organism: Leptonychotes weddellii (assembly GCF_054177405.1). Lineage (NCBI taxonomy): Eukaryota > Metazoa > Chordata > Mammalia > Carnivora > Phocidae > Leptonychotes > Leptonychotes weddellii. The sequence continues at coordinate 13,813,074 of NC_138378.1, read as the reverse complement.
CAGGTCATGATCCCAGGGTCCTGGGATCGAGCGCCGCATCGGGCTCCCTGCTCTGCGGGAAGCCTGCTTCTCCCTCTCCCACTCCCCCTGCTTGTGTTCCCTCTCTCGCTGTGTCTCTCTGTCAAATAAATAAAATTAATTAATTAATTAATTTTAAAAAATCAAGTTGGAATCAGTATTTGTTAACAATAAGTATCTAATGCCAAGCAAAAAGTATTTATTAGGTAGTCACTTGTGTCATTACTGTGTAGTGTACAAAAACCAAATGAGGCATTTGCTGCTGACCAGGAATTTATAGGTTTAAAGGGGAAGATGACATTTGTCATTATCATCATCTAGTATTTATGGAGAACCTGCTGTACCATAACTGTTCATTGTAATTTCTTATATGTCTGGGACATTACCGTGGATGCTTCAGATAGTAGTATTTGATGATGACATAACTTAGTTGGGAATATAGGACCTCTGTATATGAAGGTAGTATAATACTAGGCCAAATGCTGGGTAAGTGGTACAGACAAATATTAAAGGTTTTGTGAGAAGGAAAGCAAGGACTTAGATGTGCAGAAAGGCTGGGGGAGGCTATTTTAGCAGGTGCAAAGTCAGACACGTAAACATATATATTGAATATTCAGTTCGGCTGAAGTGGGTTTTGACCGGATATTGCAGGACCTTGAATGCCACACTAAGTTTGAACTTGATTCTGTTGGTCATAGGGTAATATAAAGACATTTTGATCAGAAAGGTGATAGAACAAGGTGGTTTTTTAGGACAGCCAGTGGGATGATGTGGAGTTTGAAAAGGCAGGAAAAGGGAAGACCAGTTCGGAAGTGTTTGCAATAACCGAGGTATGGATCATTTTCACTTGTCAGCCTTCTGTATCTTTTTGGATGTGCTACCTCGATTGCTCTACTTAGTAACCCTTTGAAATTTGGATTTAGATCTTTGAATAGATACGTGGCAGCTCACCAGAGTTAAAGAAGTAAGTACCACCACCCAGAGGTCACGTCAGTTTACATAGAGACAGTTGCCAAAATTGGTTAACTGGAAGAGTTATTCTAGTTGGCCTCAGGGAATCCTATAACTTATGATTCCCAGCAGTTCTTAGAGGCTTCAAAGAACATTCAAAGGAATATTTATGACCAGACATAGAAACTTGGATAGAAACTTGTGTAATGAAATGAATTACAATGTGGAAAGCACTTAGGTGCCCAGCAACAAAAACAAAAACAAAAACCACACAAGAAACAAAGTCTAATAAAGGTTAGATTAAAAATCAGAACAAACAACCCTCTGATAAGGCATATTGTTCCAAGACAGAAGAAAACATTTGAGGGATTCGTCAAGTTTTTTCTTGCAAATATTCGTATATGAAACAGAAGAAAATACAGTCTCTGTCTATTCTTTAAGGTAGAAAAGAGTTCTTATTGTGGAAATTAAGGACAGAGTAGTGACCATTATGGTTTACTTAGTGACAGTCTTATAAAAATGAACGTAAACATGAAAGGGCATAAAGTTGAACATCCAGCAGGTGGTCACTCTGAAGGAAAAGATGGGCTTCAGTTTTTGGTCAAGCTCTTTCCCAGTTACGACTACCCTGGCATTATGTCATAGATCATATGAATCCAGAAACCAAAGTAGATTGTAGAGGAAAGTGGTCCTTCTTTTTTTAAAATTGAGTTATTGATCTGTAACTCACATACCATGTAATTGACTCATTTAAAGTATACAATTCAATGGATTTTAGTATGTTTACAGAGTTGTGCAACAGTCACCACAATCTAATTTTTAATTGAGATATAATTCACAAAAAAAGAGAGCTACGATTCACCTATCAAAATTCACCATTTTAACGTAATACAATTCTGTGGGGTTTTAGTGTATTAACAAGGTTGTGCAGCCATAGCCTCTGTTGAATTCCAGACATTTTCTTCACACCCCCCAAAAACCCATAGTCCTGTTAGCAGTCACTTCTTGTTACCCCCCTGCCCCTCTCCCCAGGCGACCATTCGTCTGCTTTCTGTCGGTATGGAATTTGCCCCTTCTGGAATCATACCAAATGTGGCCTTTGTGTTTGGCTTCTTGCACTTAATGTTTTCAAGGTTTATCCATATTGTGGCATCTGTCAGTACTTTATTCCTTTTTTGGCTGAATAATTCCATTGTATGGATAGTACCCTGTTTTGTTGGCACTAATTTTAGAGAATTCTGGTTGCCACCAGAAGAAACTCCATATCCATTAGCAGTGACTTGCCATCCCGCTCACTCACCCCACAGGCCTAGGAGACTTCTAATCTACTTTCTGTCTCTACAGATTTGCCTGTTCTGAACATTTCATGTAGAGTCAGTCATAGGATATGTGGTTTTTCGTGACTGGCTCTTTTCACTTAGCATAATACTTTTAGGGTTCATCTGTGTTGTAGCACGTGTGAGTACTTCATTCCTTTTCCCATTGTGGAATAATATTCCATTGTGTGGCTATACCATATTTTATTTATCCATTCTTCAGCTGATGGACATTGGGTTGTTGGTCCTTCTGTTTTTATTTATTTATTTATTTATTAAAGATTTTATTGATTTATTTGACAGAGAGAGACACAGCGAGAGAGGGAACACAAGCAGGGGGAGTGGGAGAGGGAGAAGCAGGCTTCCCGCCGAGCAGGGAGCCCGATGCGGGGCTCGATCCCAGGACCCTGGGATCATGACCCGAGCCGAAGGCAGACGCTTAATGACTCAGCCACCCAGGCGCCCCGGTCCTTCTGTTTTTATATAGCATTTTTCAAAGAAAAGTGAGTATGGGATACAGTTGCTCATGACTTCACCCCCGGTCTGTGAGCTTAGACAGATTTCCATTGAGTTTGCCGTATGCTGCTTGCAAAGAAAAATGGGTCAGTCATAGTACAGGAATTCATGCATTTCCTGTGTCAGATAAAAGAACCAGAGCAAGAGATGGCTGTTTGGGAAGTTTGACTTTTCTGCTCAGTCCATTCTCCCTATGGCTTCAGGTTTCTGACATTATCATTCAGCTGAACGTCTTCATTTCCTGGGATACATCTGAAAAAATACCCTAGCTCTCACTGAAACAAAAAGCCCACCAGCCAGCTGAAGCCCTGGGGACAGCATTGCCTTTAATCAACTTGGACTGATTCTCTTATGCTTTTCAGTACTGACAGGCTGTTGTCCAGCACACTTGATCATCTAGCTCAGGAGTGCTAAAAGAAAAGTTCAAAGATAAGATTTCTGGGAAAATTCCATTCCCCCACTCTTTCTACACTCAACTTAGTGGCAGGTTCTGACATGTCAAGAGTTTTCATTTTAGGGGCGTCTGGGTGGCTCAGTCGTTAAGCGGCTGCCTTCGGCTCAGGTCATGATCCCAGAGTCCTGGGATCGAGCCCCGCATCGGGCTCCCTGCTCGGCAGGAAGCCTGCTTCTCCCTCTCCCGCTCCCCTGCTTGTGTTCCTGCTCTCACTGTCTCTGTCTCTGTCAAATAAATAAATAAAATCTTAAAAAAAAAAAGTTTTCATTTTGATTTCAGAAAATTTGCAGTATGAGGTGTAGCTCCCGAGACTTAGAATCTGATGATCAGGGTTCACATCCTGTCCTTGTTGGTAACTGGCTACATAATCTTAGGCAGATTTCTCATCTGTTAGGTGGAAATAATAACACCTCTAAAGGTTTGAGGATTAAGTGAAATGCTACATCGCCTAGTACTTGGGTGCCTAATAAGTGCGGGTCCTCCTCCCTCCCTCCTTCATTTACATGGTGTTCATGAAGTTTGGATGGGAACATCATGCGAAAGTACCTAGTAAAAAGTCTGAAACTTAGAAGGTATTCAGTAAACCTTAGTTGAATTTGAACCTGCGTTCTCAAAGAATAGAACTCTTTTTGTAGATACAAAGTTGTGTGTGGGGTTGGGGGGGAGAGATACCATCTCAGTTTCTGCTGTATAACAAACCACTTCAAACCTAGTGGTCTTGCCGTGCAGCATTGGTGCCAGAGTGATGAATACAGCTGCCTTCCCAAGCTTGGGGCCAGCTGCCGGATGGCGGCGGGGGCTGGCTGACGCATGAAGACCTCAACTAAGAGAGTTTGTTGACTAGGGCCTCACGCCCCATGGTATTTTGCCATCCAGCAGGCTCACTCAGATTTATTCACATGGTAGTAGGATGGGCAAGCACTTCTCAAGTCCCTGCGTGTAAGGCTTTTGCTATTGTTTCAGTGAACAAAGTCAGTCACATGGCCAGGCCCAGAGTCCTTTGTGGGAGGGCACTAATAATGGGCGAGGTTACCAAGGATACTGGGCAGAAACTGTCATGGCCATTTTTTGCAGACATTCTATCTGAGATGTTACTTATTACAGTAATGCATATATGGTTATTGAGAATTATCAGTCTATAAAACCAGAGTGAGAACAGGTGCTATAACTTAATTACAGAGTTATTAAGAAAATGTTGGTCACAACAGGAGCACTGACTGCTCCATATGAACTTAATCCAAGAAGCACTCTTAACACATAAAGAAAGAATATTGTGATGTAGGCAGTTAATTTCTGGAATCACTAAATACAGGAATCACAAATACACCTATTTTTTTTTTTTGAATGCATGCTGATTCCTGCCAGTTGAGTTGGCTTCCCCTACCAGTTGATTCATTCATGTCTTCAGCTTTAGTTATATAAAACATTTTTATAACCAGCATCTCCAGGTGATATCTTTATTACAATTTGGGCCAAGAAAAATTCGGTCACCTCTTCCATCTGTTCTAAGAAAGACTTCTCTGCTCCTGCCTTCCCTCCAAAATAATCCCACTAACAACAACAACAAAACTCAGAGTCAGAGACAGTCTTGTCACAAGTATCTTGTTAAGTCCTAACTGTTTTGTGCTTTGGTCTGGTCTTTGGTTTATGCCCACACACATCTCAGTTGTGCCATATTTTATTTATTTATTAAAGGTTTTATTTATTTATTCGAAAGCGATATGGAGCACGTATGAGCAAGGGGAGGAGCAGAGGGAGAGGGACAAGCAGACTCTGTGCTGAGCACGGAAGCCCAACATGGAGCTCGACATGGGGCTTGAACCCAGGACCCTGAGATCATGACCTGAGCTGAAACAAAGAGTCAGACGCTCAACTGACTGAGCCACCCAGGCGCCCCTGTGGCATATTTTAGATTAGAGGTCATCAAGTGTCACGATCCCTATGGAGATAAGAACTGTTTTTCAGTGCTTATTGGTAACTCAGCATAAACTACTGCCAATTCATAGAATTACGAAATTTTCAGAGCTGCAAAGGGACATAGGAAGTAATGGTCCAGTGGCCTCTTTTTGTAGCTCAGAACCTATGGTTTTCCCAGGACCTTATAGTCAGACCAAAATTAGATCTTTGAACCCCAGGATAGGGATTTTTTTAGTGCTGTCTCCAAAGTCAACTTTAGCTTTTTTGTAATCTGATACATGTGAGCATTTAATCATTTGACTATAATTACATTTTGTATACATGTGTGAATTTTACTTCCAGCTCATGTCTGAATGTGCGATTAGATCAAAACTCTCTTATTACAAAATTCTGTCTAGTTTTTGGAGCTTTGGTCTTTAATAAGTATCAGGTATAATCAAGTCCCTGGTATTAATATCAAAAGATGAAAGCAAAGATGTTTTAGATAGTTTCTTACTTCTGGCCCTTAGCTGTTGAAAGAGACAAATAATGGTGATTTACCTTCAAAAATATTAGAAAGTTTCAACTGACCTGGGAAGGGCTGTCGTCATCAAATAAGAGAAAAAACTCAAATATAAAGAAAGCAAGTGTTTCATTTTCTCATCTAAACAGTGATAGAAATTAGACAAATGATTATACTCTTGTTTAACAAACATTCCTTTGATTTTTATGATACGGTTTAGAATTAAGCCACAGAAAGGTTATATTTAATGTTTCATCCCTGGTTTAGAGACTTGGATTTCCAAGATCCACCTATATTGCAACTGAAGGAACAAATGAAGCATCATAGAAATATAGAGTACCAATTATACAATTTTTATTGTTGGATATGATGCTTTAAGAAAATAAAGTCTTTGTGGTTTTTGTAACAATTCCACAGAACATATTTTAAATTACCTGTTATTTTATCCAGAGTTGCCATTTTTATTGATGCACTCGTTTCAGTCATTTCTCTGCATATTTAAAGATGAATGGGTAAACAAGTATGAAATGACAGAAGTAATGAGAGGTTGGTGTGTGGTATATGCAGCTTACTCTCAAACATTGTGTATTTTCTAAGAAAGGAGATAATCTGTGTGTATTTCTCAAAGAGGATATTCTCCTTTGTTCCAATAATACAGTTGGCAAGTGGTATAATCTCTTGACAATACCCTTCTCTCCCATACCCCTTCACTGTTTGATTGTTACTCTGAGCTCATAGGTTCTTTTTATTCAGTGAGATCTTTTTGGTGCTGAAAGTGTCCCAAAATTTACCAGTGGGAGCCCCTACGGTGGCTCCTATTTCCTGTTCATATGTACCCATTAGTTTTTGAGAAATTCCTTGCTTTTTATGGCACAACAGATGTTCCAGGCCCACTTGGTACTTTTCCTGCCCTAGACGTGGAGTCATCTATTTTCCTTAAGAAGCCTTAGTTCCTTTGAGTGGGAGATGGTATTTGCAAACCAAGATCTGAGTACCAGCTGTGCTCATTGATAATGGGGTGGTATTGCTTTAAGGCTCTTTAATGAAAGATGCTTGGAATTTTTTTTTAAAATTATGAGCTCATGTTCATACCTCCAGTTCAAATAAAACACACCCAGATTCTTCGTACCTTCCCTGTTTCATACTTTGATGTTCAGCTATTGCCACATCCCCTTTGTAGAGCTTGTACTGCTTTGCCCACCGATTCGGCAACGGGTGAGTGTGCCTGTGTCCCCACGGCCTTACCAACAGGTAGCGTGTTGTCCAGCTTTTGCATTTTTGCCCTTTTGAAATGTAAGAAATCACATCTCTAAATAGTTTTGATTTGAGTTTCTCTTACTGTGTGTGAACCTAAGCATTTTTTTTTTCATGTTTAAGGACTAATTGGATATCTTTGTGTGTATACAGTTGAACAACATGGGTTTGAACTCTGTGGGTCCACTTATATGCAGATTTTTTCGGTAAATACAGTATAGTACTATAAATGTATTTTCTTTTCCTTAGGACTTTCTTTTTCCTTTCTCTAGCTTCCTTTATTATAAGTATACAGTAGGGACGCCTGGGTGGCTCAGTCATTAAGCGTCTGCCTTCGGCTCAGGTCATGATCCCAGGGTCCTGGGATCGAGCCCCGCGTCGGGCTCCCTGCTCAGCAGGAAGCCAGCTTCTCCCTCTCCCGCTCCCCCTGCTTATGTTCCCTCTCTCGCTGTGTCTCTGTCAAATAAGTAAATAAAATCTTTAAAAAAAAATAAGAATACAGTATATAATACTTCCAACATACAAAATGTATGTTCGACTGTGTATGTTATCAGTAAGGCTTCAGTCAACAGTAGGCTACTAATAGTTAAGTTTTGAGTCAGAAATTTTATGTGATTTTCAACTGCATGGGGGTCGGTGCCTTTGTTCAAGGGTCAACTATACTATCCTTTCAAGTCTTTAGCCCATTTTTCTACCTTTCTTGGGTCATCTTTTGGTAGATTTAGGAATATTGTGTGTGTGTGCATGTGTGTGTGTGTGTGTGTAGGAGCTTATCTGCCTAAAACCAAGAACTCTCGAGATATTTTAAAGAATTTTCTTTAAAAAAATTTAAGGTACTTGTTGCAGATATTTTCATCCAGTTCACCATTTGCCTTTTGTCTTGGCTTATATGTGTGCTTACTAATTTTTAAAAATGTATGGTGTTTTTTTCACACAAAAGGCTTTTATTTATCCATTTGTCATTGCATCTGGGTTTCTGTCATAGTCAGAAACCACACACAGGTTTCAAGTGCATCCACACAAGTTTTCTTGTAGTATTTATGGTTCCTGTTCTTATAGTCAGAGCTCCTACCCATGTGGAGTTTTCCTGGTTTAAGGTGTGAGGTGTGATCGGATCCAGTTCAGTCTTTTTCTAAGTAACTAGCTGTTTGGAAAGCCACGTGGGCTCTCTGTTTTGTTTCAGGACTTTCTGTTCCGTTCAGCCGGTTGGCCCGTCTAGCGGGAGATTCCTACGAAAGAGCACGGTCTGCTGTCTGCGGCGGCAGTTGGTACCATTGCCAGGATTGTGTGCTTCCAGGAGGCTCGCTAAACACTCTCGCTGTATGTGTAGGACTGTGTGTAGGCTTGCTGCAGGGTTGGTTGCGGGCCCAGAGGAGGGGACTGAACAAAAGGACTGGTCAGCAAACCCAAAACACCTCCACTTGGACAAGTTTTATTTTGGTGTGGTTCCTTCAGAACTAGATATGAAATAATACCTTAAACTTAACTTAAAATTAAATAAAATAAGCATGAAAAGCACTTAATATTGCACCTAGAACAAACAAAACAACACACATTCAGCATATAATCATTGACTGGTCTTAGTAAGCACTGTTTGTCATCACTAATAAGTGGGAAGGCAACAGTGAAGTAGGCTTTTGGCAGCATCTAGAAGTGGACAAATCTGGGATTGGCTGCCCTTGAACTTGGCAGTGGTTAAAGTGAGATGACAAACGTCTGAGAGGCAGTCAGGGTGCTGGCTTGAAGCTGGACCAGGCAGACATCAGGAGATAAGAATGCTGGAACAAGGATGTCTGCAGGATGGAACAAGGATGCTGGTCTTTATCTCCTAGACCCCTCCCCATCCACTTCTTAGGGCTCTGCACCTGCTGGTCTCTTTTCCTGGTTACTGGGGAAAAGGGCAGTATAAACCCACATGTTCATGGAAAGCCCTGGAAAAAACTTCCATACTTCTCAGTATCAGAATACTAATCAGAAGCAGAACTTCTGTGAAGTAGGTACATTCAGCTAGCTAGGGTGTTAAGGCATGCCAGGTAAAATTATTCTTTTCACCACCAGTTCCCAAAAAGTAACTGCTGTATTCTGCTCCATTTGCCAACTGCTGCTAATAACTGCTAATTCTTTCCTCAGGGATTTTTGGGGCCCAACCTAAGCACCCCCTACAGTCTTCCCTGACCACCCTAGCTTGCAGGATCTCCTCTCAAGAGTGAGATCTTGAGATCTACTATGAGAGACAAATCCTGTTAACATTTTGGTATATTTTCCTCCACTCTTTTTTTTCTCCTATGTATATGATTTTACAGAGTTGAGATCATACTCTCTCTAATATTGTATCCTATCTTCAACTCTTAGCTTCATTGTAAGCCATTTGTAAATAGGGTTTTAAAAGTTACATAATATTTCCTGGAGTGGATGGAGTATGATTTGCTTATATTTGCGTTTTCATGCATATTTTTCTTATTAGTCCGATTGGATCATGAGAATATCAAAGGGAAGTCACTCTACTGTATTATCCCCCTTCCCTACTCCATTAGCTATAGAAAATGTTGTATACATAGATGATAAGTCAATATCTTTGCTCGCTTCTCTGTTTTCAGTCTAAATATCATGGGAACTTTTTGCTATAGGAGACCCACAAAGTACTATTTGCAGCTTACTCAGAGTTGTTACCTCACCCAAATCTCTCCACCCAGAAAAAGGGGGCTCTGGGGAAATATTTGCATGTATTTTAGGGGGCCCATAAATCCTCTGAAATTCTACGAGAAGCATTTGGAGTGAGCATTTGTGCATTTTCCTGTGGTTTTCACTAGATTCTTGTAGGAGCCCTTATTTAACAAAAAGCCACTGACACAGAGGCTGAAGCCCTTCTGGAGATAGATGTATTTATTAAACTTCTCTGAAATCGAAGATACCATTTTTCACCTTTTATTGTTCTTGGCTTTCAGGAAGGGAAGAAACCATGCAGCCTGCCAAACCATCTTTCCTTGAATACTTTGAACAAAAAGAAAAGGAAAATCAGATCAACAGCTTCGGCCAGAGTGTACCTGGTCCCCTGAGGAGCTCCTCAGATTGGAAAGTGCCTCAGGATGGAGACTATGAGTTTGTAAGTAGTGCTGGAAGTAGACGGTTTTGTCTGCTGGGGAGGGTTACTTGCCATAGCACACACCCACTTCTGGCACTTCACCGAAAGTGCCAGAGCATTTTCCTAGGCAGTGCAAGCCCCTGGCCATGCTGGCAGCAGCCCCCGGGCTGAGGGCCTCGTGAGTTTGAGATGACGCTTTGACTGACATTTGAGCAGTTCTGGGGCTCCTGATTAGTGGCATCTTCTTTGCTTTAAAAATCCTTTATTCACTTGCCATTTTTCTTTTTGTCGAGCTTGGAATTGTTAATGGTAAAAGAAATACTCATCGAGGGGCGCCTGGGTGGCTCAGTCGTTAAGCATCTGCCTTCGGCTCGGGTCATGATCCTGGGGTCCTGGGATCGAGCCCCGCATCAGGCTCCCTGCTCCGCGGGGAGCCTGCTTCTCCCTCTCCCGCATCCCCTGCTTGTGTTCCCTCTCTTGCTGTGTCTCTGTCAAATAAATAAATAGAATCTTTAAAAAAAATAAATAAATAAATAAAAGCCGTTTAGACCAGAATTTAGCAAGGTAGAATCATGGAAGGTAGGTTAGAACACAGATTACTCAGTGCTGACCTCAGAGACTCTGATGCAGTGAGTCTGGGGTGGGGCCTGAGAGTCTGCATTTCTACCAAGTTTCCAGGTGATGCTGACACTGCTGGCCTGGGGATGACACTTTAAGAAACTGTCTGAGGCTATTATTTCAAATGCTTGATTTGGGGTTCATGTAAGAGCTATCTAGCAAGAATACCATGACACTAAAAATCCTTTTCAGGAGCTCCTGGGTGGCTCAGGTGTCTGCCTTCAGGTCATGATCCCAGGGTCCTGAGATCGAGGCCCACAAGGAGTCTGCTTCTCCCACTCCCTCTGCCCCTCCCCACACCCTGCTTGTGCATGTGCGTGTGCTCTCTCTCTTCCTGTCTCAAATAAATAAATTAAAAAAAAATCATTTTCATTTGATCTTCGGTATTTTTTGTAATAGCAGCTCATACACACCCCAGCTAAACTTTCTTTCATTGCTTAGTTTGCAATTCTCTTAAAAGAGAAATCATAAATTAATTCTGTTGAAATTTTGACAGTAAAAATAGAATAAAATTTTATATGGCAGGATGGGGTTGGTTCAGGCCCAATGTGGACATATACATATCCAGAGGATTTACAGCAAGAATCCCAGTGCTGAATGCCACTAAGTGCCAGACAGGTTGGTTAATGCAAATGAATGAAGTTGGCCAGACACGGAGAAGACCTGGACCTAAGGAGGGCAGCTGCTGCTCAGCTCCAGAGTACTGTCTTCCAACCACGTAGGTTTATTATGGCTGGCTCTTCTACGTTTTCAAAATAAGTCAGAGAGCCAACATTTCTTTTAAAAGTTCTCAAGTTTTAAATACAGGCAGCTACTGAAAGATTTGTGAGCCCTGTATAGGGCACACAAGAAGGTCTGTGGGCTGGATGCTGCCAGTTTGTGAGCTCTGGTGTAGAGGGGGGCGGTCTCAGGCCCTCCTCCCACACGGGCCAGGCATCATCCAGGCTGGGCAATGTGCTCACCCACTCATGGTGCTCGCGGCCCCTCCCTCCAGCAGTCACCTCCTTCCAGAATGGAAAGCATGCTCTCTAAAGACCCATTAAAGCCCCTCTGCATAAGCAGCTTGCCCGCTGAAACAAGTTCTCCACCAGTGATGCTAGTCTGGGAAAACTACGGCAGAGAGAAGTGAAGTCTTCTAACTCGGGAACTACCGATCCGAAAATAATGATTAGAATGACTGGACTTTCAGGATCACTAACTACTATAACATTTAAAAAAAAAAAAAAAGGAAACTACACCTAGGAATACAGATTTGAGGATTCTGAAGCTTTCTGTCACAATGATGTTATCTGGTATCCGGAAGTTATTTCATCTTTGCCTAGAGACTCACTACGCTGAGAAAATCAGTCCTTACAAATATGCCGAAGACAACCATGTGGGCAACAGAGAATAACGAAAATGATTCGAATCTCACGAGTCGACTAATAACTGAGTGAATAGCTGATAGTAACAGGTGATGCTCAACAAGTTAATGAGGGCACACGTGATAAAGCAAATGAAGCTGGGCTCTCCTGCGACTTCAGTGGCCCATCAGCTAACCAGCCTCAGGCGAGTTGTTCTGGTCCTCACGCGATCTCCTTCGCTAGCAGTATAAACTGTGGCCTTCCTGCTACTGGACAACAGTGGACGTTAGGTTATGGAAGGAGGATGTCATTACCTGGAGGCCAGTGAGTAGGAGAATGAAAAGCCAGGCCTAGAAAGGCCTCCCAGAATCCAGTTATGACACCCAATCTGAGTTCTTTGATAAACAGCAACAGAACCATGACAGAATTTAAGAGTGTAAAAGTTAAAAATCCTTAAAGAGGACATTTTTTTCCAAAAATATTCAGAAAAGGAATGCAGAGTAGTCAGCTTACTTTTCCCCCAATTTTTTATTGCCTCTACTCATTAAATCTCTGTGAACATTAACAAGTGTCTGTGGTTGAGGGAGAATGTTCACTGCAGAGAAAGGAAAAACACAGCCAGTTTTTCATAAGAAACTGTGGAACAATTTAATATTCATCCTCAAGCAAAATTCAGAGTAGTCCTCTTAGAGAGCCTAAAATTAGGATAATGATTAGCAAAACAGCAAAGACGCTACAAACCAGCACGACCTGCCCTCTGGTCTAACTCTTAAATAGAAAGTCACAATCCCAAATAAATGATGAAAGACAGTGTGTCCTCACTCGATGAGTATTTCTTTTTTTTTCTTTTTTCTTTTTAAAGATTTTATTTATTTATTTGACAGAGAGAGAGAGACAGCGTGAGAGGGAACACAAGCAGGGGGAGTGGGAGAGGGAGAAGCAGGCTTCCTGCCGAGCAGGGAGCCCGATGCGGGGCTTGATCCCAGGACCCCAGGATCATGACCTGAGCTGAAGGCAGTTGCTTAACCAACTGAGCCACCCAGGCGCCCCTAAGCGGTTTTTAGAGTGTAGTATATTTTTATATAAGTTTCTTCTTTCTTTCCTATTAAGTACTATAGAGATTCAGAGAGAAGGACGTATTTGCATTTTATTAGCATTGCATGATTTTTTAGTTTCCTTTTTACTCTCCTTTTGCATCTCCTGTACTCCAGTTGGAGGTATCAAAGAAACACATAAAATAAGGAAAATGTCCTTTTGTAAGTGACATTTGGCAAAGAAAGAGCCAAACTGTTGAGTGAAAAAAGTATTCTGAATAATTTCACTGAGCTTGTAGACAGTTGTGTGTCAGACTAGCTAACAAGTCTTCCTCAGCAATCTCTTAGACACTCTCTGATTTCCCAATAGGCATTTAACAGTATTTAGTTATGAAATTTAATACATTTAACAGGTTTTAATTATGAAAAAAGATATTCTCTTTCTTCCTATGAAGGCAGTTGCTATTTTGAAATGAACTTTTTGCCCAAAATGACAAATAGGAAGTAATTTCATCAGGAGTGGTAGAATTCGATACTGAAAAAGCCTTCATATTTTCTTTTGAAATTGAATACTTTTGCATTTCTGAAATTAAATTACTTTATTTGCCATATTGGAAAAGCAGCAAAGGTTTCCTTTAATGTTTAACATATATTGTGATAAAAGCATAAATAAAAGATGCGGGAAAATGCAATATTTGCTGAAGTTGGTATTTGATAGTCTATAAACAGATTGCACACAGTGAATTGCTTCTAGGAGAATTCAGACCCTCCCACTTTGCCAGTCGTAAAGCCACAAAAGACTGTAAACTTAAATCCAGTTTGGCCCATGAATCCTCCAGACACACTGTAATCTTTCAGTCTAAGGTGGTAGAATGCCGGGGGGGTGAACGCGACAGATGAGGCTGTGCTGCCCAGGAGCTCACAGTGGTGAGGGGAACAGACATTACAGGTAGTCTATCTGCTCAGCTAATAATGGCTATTTAAAGAAAAAAAAAAAGCCACAGTAAAGAAGTAGTATGGGATAGTATGCCTTGCAGTGTGAGGGTACATGAATGAAGAGGGGCAGCATCTACAAAGGCCCCAAAGCAGGACGTAATGGGTGTGTGTCAGGAGAGACCGAAGCCTGGAGACCTCGTGGCTGGAGCAGAGTGACTGGGAGGATAGCAACCCAAATGTAAGCACTTCGGTGATCAGAGTACGTGTGAGCGCGTTAAAATCCCCTTGAGGGGCTCCTGGGTGGCTTAGTCAGTTAAGCATCTGCCTTCGGCTCAGGTCGTGATCCCAGCGTCCTGGGATCGAGCCCCACATTGGGCTCCCTCCTCAGCGGGGAGCCTGCTTCTCCCTCTCCCTCCATGTGCGTGTGCTCTCTCTCTCTCTCTCTCTCTTAAATAAATAAATAAAATATTTTTTAAAAATCACCTTGAGATCAAAATAACCATCAAAATCCAGCTAAATCTTGTTTATAGGAGATATAACTAAAATAAAATATCACTGAAAAGTTTAAAGTGGAAGAATGGAAAAAGACACATTGGGTAAAATCCTCCCTAAAAGGAAGTAGGTGAAACAATATTAATATCAGATAAAATTGAATCCAAGACAAAGGACTATTATATGGGGAAAGATATTTTATATTGCTGGAAGGTGTAATTGGCCGGAAGACCTAAGTCGTGAACTTCTGTAAGCATGTGGACTTCTCCCAAATTGCTAGAGATACCACCAGCAAAGAGAAAACGGCAATCATAGATGAAGCTTAGTGTTCTCCCAAAAATGGTCATTTCAGTTAGATTAAAAAAAAACAAACAAGAGTTACCACAATTAACAAGATTGATAAAACAGAAAATAGGAACATTTTTCAAGTATCTATGACACTTTTAAAACCTATATGGAATATTCACAAAATCTGACTATGTTTTAAAGTGCTCAGAAAGAAATCTCATGCAGAAATCACACAGCCATGTTCACTGACTGTAACACAAGAGAAGTAGAAATTAACAATAAAGTAGTTAAAACCACTTTGTTCCACTTGGAAATGTAAGAATATATCTCCCAAGTATTTGTTTTCAAGATAAAATAGAAATTGTAAACTGTTTAAAAATTAATTACAAGTACCCTACAGAATTCAGATCTCTGTAAATTAAACCTATGGGGTTGCAGCAAAAATGGTACTCAGAGGGAGATTTATAGCCTTAAATGTATTTTCTCTTTAGAATACAAGAAAGATTGTAAATTAGACACAATGGGATAAACACAGAATTCAGTGAATTAGAAAGCAAACAACAAATTAGTAAAACTAAATTAGTAAAACTAAATGTAAAACTAAATTTTGGTTCTTGGAAAGGACCTGATATTTGGCAGAGTCGATCAAGTTGAAAAGAAGGTCCCAAAAAACTGTGAGAACAAAGGGGAGAGAGTGTTACTAAAAACAGAGGAACGTTAGAGCCGTAAGAGAATATTATTTATGATTTTACATCCCTATACTTGAAAACTTAGATACATAGATGTAGAAACATTATGCCGTTGTTACTTCCTATATGGAAATGTAAAGTATCCAAGATGCTTTTGAACAAGAACAGTGAGGTTAGATATACACCACCAGATGTCAAAACGTACAAAACCACAGCAGTGAAAGCATCGTGACAACTGGCACAAGAATAGAACACAGATAAGTGGTATAGAGAACAGAATCAAGAAACATACCTGTGTATATATAGGAATCTGTGTAATAATGATAAGATCAAAGTAATGCAAACTGTGATACCATTTGTGTAAATTTTCTAATAATTACAACATGCTGCATATTTCCATATATGTGTACACGTGCAACTGCAGAGATAAAACACAGCATATGAAATTATTTGATGAGTCATTATCTTTGAGGAGAGCTTCAGTTGTTTGTTTGTTTTTTTTAAAGATTTTATTTATTATTTACTTGACAGAGAGAGACATAGCGAGAGCAGGAACACAAGCAGGGGGAGTGGGAGAGGGAGAAGCAGGCTTCCCGCAGAGCAGGGAGCCCGATGTGGGACTCGATCCCAGGACCCTGGGATCATGACCTGAGCCGAAGGCAGACGCTTAACGACTGAGCCACCCAGGCGCCCGAGGAGAGCTTCAGTTTTAACTTTTTACAGTGAGAATGTATTACTTGCTTAAAATTAAAAAAAAAAATAAACAATGAGGTGTTTTAAAAATTCTACATAGATTTTCTTTGTTTTAGTCTAAATAGAGTTAGCCAGAGCTTCTGCAGAGCTAGATGATCTAGTACTTTTCAATCTTAATAACTTTGCAAGTATTATTGATTATTAACTCTTGGTATATTAGCTTTTGGAGTATGTTTCCTATTTATTCAATAGAAGTTATTTCCAGATTTCTTTTTTTTTTTTAAGATTTTATTTATTTATTTTGACAGAGAGACAGTGAGAGAGGGAACACAGCAGGGGGAGCGGGAGAGGGAGAAGCAGGCCTCCCGCTGAGCAGGGAGCCTGACATGGGGTTCGATCCCAGGACTCTGGGATCATGACCTGAGCCGAAGGCAGACGCTTAACGACTGAGCCACCCAGGTGCCCCTATTTCCAGACTTCTTATGACTCATTCTGTAAACAGAATTGATAGTAGCTGGCCCCCACATGAACTCAGTCTCTATTCATTGAAGTCCTCTATGTATACCTTGTGTGAATAGGTAAGACTGCAAGATCCTTGACAGCCAGGACTTGATTTAACTCATCTTTGTATTCCTAACACCTAGCAGTTGCTTGGCTTAAAGTTAACACACTATTTTTGATTAAATGCTGACCCAGTCTCTGAATTAATTCAACAAATAGTCACTACCCTGAGAGAGTTCATAGTGTGGCAAAAAAGACAGATAATCAAATTACTTTGATACATTGTGCTAGTAGTAGCTTACATTTATTGAGAACTTATGATGTACCGGGCATTGGACTAAGTCCTTTATCTGTATTAGCTCAGTCCTTATAACCATCCCAGGAGGCAGATAATATTGTTGCCATCTTACAGATAAGCAAACTGAGGCTCAAAGGGAGTAAGTAATGGACACAGCAGGGATTTGAACCAAAGCAGTTTGGTTCCATAGGCCATCCTCTTAACCACCTTGTGGTTAATTCTGTTGATAAAGTGCATATAAAAATTGCTGTAGGAGCCCAGAAGAGAGAGCAAGAACCCCAGCAGGAACCCCAGGGAAGGCATCAGGAGGTCTCATTTGAAGTGGTTTTTGAAAGACCATAGGAATTCTTTTTTTTTTTTAAGATTTTATTTATTTATTTAAGAGAGAGAGAGACAGCATGCGAGGGAACACAAGCAGGGGGAGAGGGAGAGGGAGAAGCGGGCTTCCGGCTGAGTAGGGAGCCTGATGTGGGGCTCGATCCCAGGACCCGGGGATCATGACCGGAACCGAAGGCAGTCACTTTAACCAACTGAGCCACCCAGGTGCCCCAGACAATAGGAATTCTTGAGCTAAAGGAGGGAAAGGGCCTTCTAGGCAGAGACCGGGTGGCGGGTGCATGGAGGCCTTAAGGAATGTGGGCTGCCAGGAAGCACTGAGAGATTGTATTTCAGGCCCAGAGGGTGTGGGTATGTGAGCAGAGAGGCATGGGACTGAAGGCCAGCTCTTCGATGAAGTAAATCGTGCCCACTGTGCCCTTCTTTTTTGGAAAGTATTTAGTACTCTTTTAGATTTTTCCTAATTTCCTCAGAGAAATTAAAAATAGATTCCTAATGCAGCTCAAAGAGCTAAGCTAATACCTCTCTGAAGTTGTGTGATAATGGGCCCATCAGGATATAAAACCATTGAACTGTCAATTCAAAATTAATATGGTAAAAGTAACAGAACCTGAACAAGATTGATTGTTTGGATTCCCTGGGTAGTTAAAGCCATTCAGGTGGCTCTTTGTGGGAGGGAAGGATGAATTTTAGCCCTGAGGTTTCCCCGGGAGGGTGACAACAGCCTATGATTTTCTGAAACTTTATCTTAACCCTTCTTTCCTAGATCAGAGCTCCAAATATGATTGTGAAGTGGAGATTTCTGTGGGTTTTTATAAAGAAGCTTTATGAAGCTGTCAGGACATAGTTGATTGCTCATTGTTTAAGAAGTTGCGCTTTTTGCTTTTGGTTACACACATCAGAAATTAGACAGTTGGTGGAAGGGAATTACTACTTAATTTGTAATTTAAAACCATGATCGATATGGTGGCAGAGACGCTTTATTTACTCATGTTTAAATTCATGCATCTTGATGTGTTCTGGGAACTTCAAACTTTATCTGCCATTTTATAGAAACAAAAGGACTCCCCAAACATTTTGTCTTTGAATTTATTGTCCATTTGTTTTGAAATGAGTTTTAAAAGATTAGTGCACATCCTTAAATTTCCCAGCCTCCCTTGGCAGGATGGAACCTAATGTCTAAAAGTTTGAATTTTATCATTGGCAACAACCACCCTCTGTTGTCTTCCCTGAAGTGACAAGCCTCACTTTGCTCATTTTTGAGAAAATGGCTTCCAAGCGCCCAAATCTGAAGAACCAATTTGTCATTCTTTCAAGTAAACATGGTGCTCCACGATAAAAACAGCTGGTTTAGATCATCGCTTATTTGCACAAGTACTTTGCTTCAAGACGACCGTCTTATTTCAGTGCACAGTGTGCAAACTTCCCATTTCATCACAGATAATATTAAAAAGACATATACTCAAAGGTTGAACTTAAATAAAATTAAAACTTTTTACTACTTCATCAAGGACATAATACTTCAGGGAATTGTTTTTTGGTTAGTTGGCTGCTTGTTGGTTTTTTACCTGGAGCCTGTGGTCCTGAAGAATGTAATAGCTGCTAGTTGCCACTTGGCGCCGCTTGATTCATACAGAGTGGCTGGCGGTTTCCCTCACAGCTGCTTTTGTCCCGTCAGGGCAAATGCCAACACAGTAGAAAAGGCAAATAATGTCTCGATATTAGTATGAAAATAGTTGGATCTCACAGGTTCCTTAAGAGGGTGTGTGGAGTTTCCCAGGGGTCTGCAGGCTACTCTTGGAGAACTGCTGATCTAGAAGCTTGCTCAGACTAAAATCCGTTCCTTTCAGCAAGGACAGTTCATGGATGGGACGTGTACTTCCATCAGGAGGTTCAGAATACCTGGATATATGCTTGTCTCCCTTCTTCTCTTGTATGAGCCACTGAGGGCCATTGCCTGGATGCGTGATTTCATCCAGGGTTGCAAAGTAGTGACATTTGATTATTCCTTTGCCATTTACCAACTGAAATATTTTCTGCAGTGAAGTGCTTCATTAATTATGTAATCTCAGCTATAATTTATATAGGAAAAATAATGATATGGATTTAAAATATTTGGTGTGTTTCAATCCTTGAAGTTTTTATTTTTTTATGTTCAAATTCTTCCATCTCGATGTGATCCCAGTAGTTTGTTCTTTTTTTAAAAAAAAATCTGGTTTAGCGATGTATATACTCCCCAGTAGTTTTTCTCATGGCTTCCTTTGTTTCTAGTCTGACAAGATGTCCCAGGCTCATGTTGTACATTTCCTGCTCCAGACATGGAAATAGCCACATTTTTAAAGCTTTATTGAGATATTATTAGCAGAGAACATATGTAAGTTGAAGGTGTACAGCGTGATGATTTGATACATGTATATATTATGGCATGATTGCCACAATCAGGTTAGTTAATACTTTTATTCCCCACACATAATTACCTGTGTATGTGTGCGTGTGTGTGTTAAAAGTTTTAAGATCTCTTCCCTTAACAGCTTTCAGTATGTGTTACAGTGCTGTTAGTTATAGTCACGGTGCCGTACATTAGATCACCAGAACTTACTCATCTTATTCTTGGAAGGTTGTACCCTTTGACCAACATCTTTCCTTTTCCCCTCCCCCCACAGCCCCTAGCAACCACCATTCTACTTTCTTTTTTTTTAGTTCTTGGAAACAACCATTTTTTGAGGGAACTTTCTGCTTCTTTTTAGTGGGAAATGGTATTTAGAGATCACAGTCTGGGTACAAGGTGTGCTCATTGCAGTTAGGTCATTTCTTTTCTAGGCCTTTTCAGTGGATAAAACCAGAAACTATGTTTATTACAAATTTGTGAGTCTTAACGCTATTTCTAGTACAGGTTCAATATCACAGGGCTTGTACTTATAACCACACTGATCCTACATCTCTAACTCATTCCCGCATGCTAAATGTCTCACTTCCCAGCAACAACAATATAACTGTTCATCTGCTTTATGTCCCATAATACACAGGCCATTCTCAGAATCACAATACCAACACTCCCACCAACAATAATTACTGAAAACAATTTAATATGTATTTGTATTGCAGTTCTCTTTGTCCTTAGGCCATATCCCAGCTGAGATGCAGTCAAAATCACTGTATGTTAAAGTCACTTGCAGTAATTTCTGTGTTGTTATGCCACAGACACAATATGCAGATAGATTTGTTGTTTTGTTTTCTATCTTTAGATATTGCTTTTTATTGCTTCATTTTATAGTTATATAAACTATTCAGTTCCAAAGGTAAATCTACAAAACAGAGTTACTTTGACTTACCTTCTATTCATAAACCCTCTACTGTTTCTTCCCTTTTTTGTTGTTAAATTTTGATTATATATATTTACAAATATGTGTATATTTGTGCTCCCGTTCTTAGATAAGCAGTTTACACACTTCCGTCTACCTTTCTGTTTTCAATTAACTATATGACCTAGAAATTACTCCATAGCATTGTAGAGAGATAGTCCTCATTCCTTTTTTTCTGATGCTTGTATTCTTTGTGCAGGTGAACCATAGTTTATTCAGCCAGTCCTCTGTCGATAGACATTTAAGTTGTTTGCAGTGATTTTAAAGTTGATCACTTCATAACCCTATTTGTAAACAGAGAATTAAGCTTTCTCTAATTGTCACTTTTGTAAGGCTCTTGCTCTCGCCTTTCAATTTCGAGAAGCAAGTTACATACTTCAAGCGTTTATAGCTTTTTTCTTTTCTTCTTTTGTAGTTAATGTTGTTTTTTGTTTTCTGTTTTATTAGTAACAAGTAGATTTATTCAGAGGTATCTCTCTGCCGCAGTCTGGTGCTGTTAGTTTGGTGATGCTTAACAGTGTTCCTGTGAAGGGGGCAAGGTGAGGTTTCTTCTGCCTTTCATAGTTTGGGGATCTGAAGTCCAGAGACATTAAGCGGCTTTGCTACTTAATGCCAGAGTGAGGCAGAGAACCCAAATCCCCAGGTTGCCTCCTGTCTCTGTTAATCCTTGGGTGCTTTCTTACCTGAAAAAAAACAAAACAAGACAAACTGTGAGCTCCGGGCACATACTAGGTACATAGTTAAAGTTACAAAGCAGTGAAAGAATCATCTTTCAGATCATGTGTGATGGGGACTGTAGTGACGAGGAAGAATGGTTTCAACTTTAGTGTGTATCACTGGGAATTTTGTGATTTAGGGGAGTATTTATGATTGACTTGGATGGTTTTTTTTTTAAAGATTGTATTTATTTATTTGACAGAGAGAGAGAGACAGCGAGAGAGGGAACACAAGCAGGGGGAGTGGGAGAGGGAGAAGCAGGCTTCCCGCGGAGCAGGGAGCCCAACGCGGGGCTCGATCCCAGGACCCTGGGATCATGACCTGAGCCGAAGGCAGATGCTCAACAGCTGAGCCACCCAGGCGCCCCTCAGATGGTTTTTTTCATGCTTATTCAGAACATACTACAGATTGACAAGCTTTGCATTTCATTAATTATTTATGTAAATAATTCTCCTTGTTGGAACAATTTAATTTTTACCTTCTGCTGTTACTATTTACTTTGTAACTGTGGGTTATTCAGTATTTATGCTGTTGTTCAGGAAATGTCATGCTAACCAAAAAGGCATTATTATTTTCAGAACACTTTCCCTTTGACCAAATACAACCTCTATGAAAACAAAGGTGTCTATTGTGGAGGAGTCATGCTGGCCCTGGCAAACATTCGATAGTCTCTCTGAGAGTCATCTCTCTGTCGCGGTGTGCCTGTCGGTCTCATTCAGGCACCTAGTCCCCACTTTTTTCTCTCTCAGACTCTGTCATCTATTCAATATTTGCTTTTCTGTAAATTTACTTTTCTTACCTTAGTGGTAGATATTGAATATTTGTAGTCATCTTCATGTTGGTTGCTCATCATCTTGTCTTTCTTTTCCTCCCACCCTCTTTATTTATTATTATTGCTATTGTGATAAGAATACTTAACATAAGATCTACCTTCTTGGCAAATGTTTAGGTGTACCGTACAGAATTGTTAACTACAGGCATGATGCAGTCGAGCAGATCTCTAGGATAGTCGTCTTCCCTACCTGAAGCTTTGTGCCCTTTGACTAATACCTTCTGTTTTGTCTTGTCATACTTTAAATTTTATTGGCAGGAACACTTGTTCTCTTCAGGTTGTAGAACTTGAGGAGAAAATGATGAAAGTAGCAGTTATTGACGGCAGATTGTGTGGTCAGTGCCTGTAAATATTTTCCCCCTTTGCATCTTACAGAATCCTCGTGCAGTTTTTATTCCCACGCACTTGACAGTGAGGCTCAGAGACTCTAGGTCAATAAGTGATGGTGTTAGGTTTTTTAAATCCAGATTTTCTGATGACAAGACCGTTGTTTTTCTCAGCATGACACAACTTACGTGAGAAGTAATGCACTGGTGGTGAGCATTGTCTAATCCAGAGGCTCCATATTTTCTTTCTCTGACGTGCCCAGCACTAGCCGTGGCCCACAGGTGCTCTCAGTGTGTTCTTTGATTATGTTGTTTGAAACCATGGCGGGTTATTTGAAAAGCTTTCCAAATCTTTTCATATTTTTTTTCCAAAAGCCATTCATCTGTGTGTATAGGAGCATGTTAATTAGCTTATAAATTGGATTTATGTGCAATTTAAATTTTTTGCCGCTTCTTCGGTAAGGTGTTGGTAGAAAACATCGATAGGAGCTGCGGTGTTGGGAATCCCCTAGATCAGAGTTGGATAGAGCATGAAAGGCATTTAGCAAAGTGCCTGGCAGTCCTACTCTATTATTTATATGTTGGTTCCTTTCAGAGCAACAACTTAGATGTAGTTAAAGGGAGCCATGCATTGAGAATCGGATCTCAGACAGTAAATAGCTTTGTGTCCTTCAGCGAGCCACCTAATCTTTCTGGGGCTCTTGTTTCTTCATCTGCTAAATAAAGGTCTGCTAAATAAAGGTGAGATTAAAAGTCTTCAAGGGCCCTCAAACTCTCTCAGTCTTTGTGTGTTAATCTTTAAAATGGAGATAATGCATACCTGTCATGGGGGTTATTTGAGCCTGAAAGAGAAAGCCCATGTAAAGCATATAGAAGATGCTCAGCATACGCAGGGGGTTTTCCTTTTAAAATGCAGGGAGGTGCTTCGGATGCCCCGGAGACCAAAATGAGCCTGGGAGGCAGTATAACCTACGGACCAAGAGCCACGTAGCCCTGGGTTCAGTGCGGGTTTCACTGTTCATGAGATGCGTAACCCTAGGCAAGTCACTTAACCTAGAAGGAAGATACTAATCATATTTATGTCAGGGTTATTGAGAAGATTAAATCAGAAAATGCTGTTAAAGTGCTTAGCGGAGTACCTGACACATAGCGGGCTCTCAGTAAATCTTACTTACACGTGTAATATTTAGGTGGGAGAGATGAACCACCAGGGGAAGAGTTTAAGGTCATGATGTGGGCTGCCCAGAGCAGAGAGGTGGGAGCCAGGCCTCCAACCTGCTTCATGGTTTTGTTGAGGGCCCTGCTGTAGTGGTGGCTCCCACTTCCTGGTTAAATGTTGTCTGCTTTGAAGTGTTTATTTCATACCTAAGATGAGCCTAATTCTGTTGTGACTTTACTAGTCCCAGGATTTAAATAGCAAACGCACTGGGTTCACACAGACCTTTTGTGTGTTCTCTGATCAGATTGCTTCCCTTCTGTGCCTGCCTGGAAGCTATAAGACCGGGAAAGTTCCCACATTGATGTTCTTTTTCAAAATAGTTTTAATCCTGATGGTGCCACTGTTAAAATAGCTCGAGAGTGTGTGTGCGTCTGAGAGAGAAAGTGAGAGGACCAGAGAAAAAAAGAGACAGACCGGCAGAGAGACACAGAGAGCCGTACCTGGGAGCTCACACCAGCAGGTGCTCCTGTTTGAATGCTGGTTTGCATTGTCCATGATACAGGAGCAGAAGGTGGCCAGCTGCTCGAGGAGGGGCAAACTCAGATCCCCTTTACCCATCCACCAGTCCCTGCCATTTGCTCTTTATTTAGGAAAATCCTATTAAATATTAAATACTATTCTGGGATTTTGTAGCCTTCAGGCATGGATGTATCTTTTTAAAAAATCTTACTTATATTCCTTTTTTAAACTAACTGTATGTTAGTTTAAACTGTATACCTACAGTATAACTGTAGGTTCACATACAGTTATAAGAAATAATATATACAGGTCCTTAGTGCTCTTTACCCAGTTTCCGCACCGTAAGTCTTACAAAATTATAGTGCACTACCACAGCCAGGATGTTGACATGAATACGTCAAGATAAAGAACCCTCCCACCACCACAAGCAGCACTCCTGTTGGCTTTGATAGGCACACCGTCCACACTGCCTTTCCTGACTCTTGGCAACTGCTAATCTCTTCTCCATTTGATGTGTCTCTTTTGGAGTTTAAAGAATCTTCAGGGAGTGATGTTTCAAATGAAGTCAGGGAATCTGCTGTCTCCCCCCGACCCACCCCGCGGGGGGCTCTCGTCCCCAGATACGGCAGGACCAAGCTCAAAGTGAAGGACCTCACACACCTGACACACTGAAGAGATGTACCATTCCAGATCCTCGTGGATGTTTTCCACTTGTGAAGTGCGGCTGTCATGATAAACTCCAACCGTTCTAGGATTCATTTAAACCGGTTCCTGGCCTGAGTCCAGATCTTGTGATAAAATACCATATGCCATCCGTCACACGATCCGTGGCGGTTCTTCTCTGTGCCAGCTTGGCTGATGAAGGCAGCCGCTGCCCCGAGGTTTACTGCCGAAGGAGCGTCTGACAGTGGTCCTCTGAACTCAGCACTCTGTGGGAGCGTTTCAGAAACAGTGCTTGAGTTCCCGGTGAGAGGTCCCTAGGTGGGGGTTTATGTACCTTATATAAGAAGGAACGTGCTGTGCGTGTTCGCCTCTGTTCGCTCACCCCCTCTCCCCCCCGCTCACTTTTGTTCCTGTGGAAAATGAAGACCTCACAGAAGGCCTAGTCTTTCCTCCCTGACTGCTGCCCCCCTCCCCCCTCCCCTTCCTTCCCCGTCCTTCCCCTTCCCTTCTCTGCGCTCTGGGCCCAGGCCTGTTGGACAAGGCTGGATGCCTCGCAGCCCCGAGGAAAGCTCAGTGTGCGAGCAGATGCCTTGTCGGGTTTCTGTCGGGCGGTGATGCGTCCCAGTGACCTCTTGGAGCTGCTCCCGTGCCACAGGTCTCCTTCCCAGGAAGGGGAGCCTCCCTGGCTGCTCTCAGAGTCGTCCCAGGCAGCAGCACTTAGCCCTGGCCCGGTGGGGGGCCTGGGCAAGGGAGAACCAGTTTGGCCGGGCACATACGTGTTCACCATTTGAATTAGTGAAATGGGCGGGAGCGCTCCAGTTCACCACAGAGCATACCACTTCCTGTTTGCTGTTTCATAACTGGCCTGTTGAGCTTATTTTTATTTCCTGTGCCATCCCCTGAAAACATGTGCTTTTGTGACCTCTGATTTAACTAATCCCAAAATCATTTAGGTGGCCTCCAGCTTTTTAATATGAAACATTGCTTCAATAAACACCTTTGCATGATATGCATGGCCTTAGAATTAATTCCTGCAAGTAGAATGCTTGGGCCAAACCGTTTATAAATTTGAAATTATGATACATATTGTCAGATTTCCCTGTTGTTTTTGGTGTCTGAAGTGCCAGTTTGTGTTATTTATGTAATTATTAATGGAATTCTTGTTTTCCTTATTAGTTTCAAAGTAAGGTTACAGGCCTTTTAACGTATATGGTAAAAATACTTTCCCAGCTTTTTTTCCTTCCTCCAAATTTTTATTTAAATTCCAGTTAGTTAACATACAGTGTAATATTAGTTTCAGGTCTAGAATTTAGGGATTCATCGCTTCCGTACATCATCCGGTGCTCATCACAAGTGCACTCCTTAATCCCGGTCACCTATTTCCCCCATCCCCCACCCACCACCTCCCCTCCAGTAACGCTCAGTTTGTTCTCTGTAGTTAAGAATCTGTTTCTTGGTTTGTCTCTCTTCCCCCCCACCACCCCCCGCCATGTTCATTTATTTTGTTTCTTAAATCCCACATAGGAGTGAAACATATGGTATTTGTCTTCTCTGAGTTATTTTGCTTAGCATAGTACAGTCTAGCTCCATCCACGTGGCTGCAAATGGCAACATTTCAGGTTTTTGATGGCGGAGTAATATTCCATTGTGTATGTGTGTGTATATATGTGTTACATATATGTGTGTATATACATGTACATGCATGTATGTGTATATGTATATGTGTGTGTGTGTGATACACACACACATACCACCTCTTCATTCATCAGTCAGTGGACACTTGGCCTCTTTCCATAACTTGGCTATTGTTGATAATGCTGCTATAAACATTAGGGTGCATGTAAAATATCTGGATTTTCCCAGTTTTTAAAAACTTTATGGTATCTAAGTGTTCAGGTATTTAAAAATTTTTTAAATACCATATATGTTAATATACCATATATGTTAATCAAAATACTCTGATTTAGCAGCTTTTCCTTTGTGGCTTCTGGAATTTAATGCCATGTTTAGAAGTTTCTCACATCCCAAGATTATAAAAATGGTAACCCTTACTTTGTTTTGGAATGTATACTTTTTTTCTTTTTCCCTATTTATTGTTTGTAGTCTGTGTTGATGGAAAGGGTAAGGTAGCAATCCACCTTCATATTTTTCTAATCAGCTAGCCAGTTTTCCTAACAACCAACAATTTTTAATATACATAGTGAATTTGGAATTACCAAATCTTAATGGCTTCTATCTAAAAGTGTCATTTTTATAGATAGAAATTTTCCATTTAAAACTCTGAGTTTCAGTATTTTTCTGCTGTTAAAACCTCTAGAAAGGAGCTGTGAACAGAACACCATATTGGTTTTGGCATTCACTTTAATGCATCTGAAATAGGCTGATTCTACAGAATTTGATCCAGAGTACTTCTATGTCTTGATGCTTTTTTGCCAAGCAAAATTGATTATTTCTAACCACAAGGCCTTCAGTGTTGGACTGAGAAAAGAGTCAGGGGTCCTCCTGAGCTGGTTGCAGCTTATTTCATTTGGCATCAAGTACAATGCTTATTTTTCTCATAAGTTTCTTTCTATTCTCTAGCCTCCAATGGTCAATGCCCCTCGTTGCTGAGGAGTTTTTTGGAGGGAAGGGCAAATTCAGATCCTGTTAGTTCAAGTCCTACTAATTGTATCTTTTAAATGCTTGTTTTTCCTTGGCAGTTTGATGACTAGATATCAGAAGTCTTTCTTTGACAGATAGTCCTAGCTTTCTCTTGTACTGTGGAGTTTAGCTGTGGGGCTTTCAGTAGTTTAAAAATTTACTTGAGTATCTTAGTAGCTGAGCAGATTCCTCTTTTGTAGTTGTATTCTCCTAAATTATTATAATTTCTTTTAAAGAAGGTTTTATCATCAATGCTTGTTTTTAGGTTCAGATTACAGGCAGGGAGGCAGGTTCTGCAGCTGTGGTTGACAAGGCAGTACACATAGTGGTTGAACCCACCAGAGTCGTCATTCAGGCTTCATAACCCATCTTTGCACCTGTTATGTCACGCGGCTAACTCAATTTCCGTACCTGTCAAAAGTGGATAAAATCATACCTGTCTCTGTCGTGGGACTGTTGTGAATCTCCTGTGAGATAATGCATACCAAGCACTTAGGACAGTACCGGGCCCACAGGAAGCACTCAGTAAATGTTATTTTTCATCATCTGTTTTAGTGTTGCTTTGCCCTCCTGCGATGTTGCAATACTCTTTTTTTCCTGCTCATAGTGTAAAAAGAATACATGCCTATTACAGAAAGTTTAGAAATTGAAGAAAAGCTTAGGGAAGAAAATTTCTCCTGTGGTTCCACAGCCCCCAGTGAGAATCAGTTTACGTTTTAACCTCGCTGCTTCCAGGTTTTTCTACTTGTATATTGTTTTTCATAGCTGAGCACATACTATATGTGTAATATGGTGTCTTGATTTTTTTTTTCTCTTAACACATCTTAAGCTTTTTCTCCTATCATTAAAAACATTTATAAAATTATCACTTTTGATGATTACATGATAGTCCCTCACATCGTATTATTTTGCTGACTTAATCGTTCTCCTTTTATTTGGCATTTGGTATTTGGAACTTTGAACTTTTTTGGTTGGAATTCGGTTGCTTTTAGGTCATTCCGCCTTATGAAGCCTGGGTTTCTTGCTGTCAGTGACAGGTTTAGGAGTTGAGGCTTCGTGTTTGCTTTTGTTGTTTTGTCTGTTGGGTGTGTGAATTCAGGCAGCATTTGAAACATGAGACCTGGTGCCCTCAGACTCTTGCCTTTCTGTTCTGGATTATCTCCATACTTGTTTGCTTTTTAATCTTTTTTTTTTTTTGGTGAATTTCTTTTCATAATCCTGTGCTGGAGGAAAGATGAGTGGAGATCATGGTTAGTATTGTGGCCTCCATCTCTCCAGTACCGTGTGGACATCCTGGAGCTAGCCAGGATAAACACTAGTTGCATGTTAATGGATCTTTACTGGGTAATCATACCAAGCAGTTTCTGGTAAGAAGACTATCTTAAATCGTTCTGGACAAAGGTATACTATTTTTGTTTCAGATTTCTCATTTTCCCTGTAAAGCTGGGTTTAAAATCTGTTAAGGCTGAATTCATTTGTACTTGGGACTATAATAGAGATCTTGTACTTTTTACTTTCAGAAAACCAGCCAAGAACAGCAGTCCGAAAAAGAAGTATGCATTCAGCATTGCCAGGGAAACCTGCTGTTTAGATATGCTTTCTGAGAAAGCACATGGCCAGTGAATGTCGTCTTTGTCTCGTCACGGCAGCTTGGTTCTGCTGGTGACTCGCGCCAGCTGATTTGAGCTTAGTTTTAAGCTCAGTTATTGAAATGGCACTGAGCACGAGACCTAAATGCTGGTGGTTTGTGACCCCAGGAGGCTGCTTCAACGATATCAGCCGGTGTGAGCTTGACACTGTTTTTCATTTCCTTTGTTTGGCTCGGAGGCTGCTTGATCTGTGGCCGCTTGGCAGCTTGCTTCTTTAAAGCTCGTCCTTCCTGGCCATTTATTCTCTACTGTTAAAATATAGGATGGTTTTTATCTCAACCACATGGTGAGCCAGAGTGCAGACCGCGAATTTTGTTAGTTTTGGTAGTGGAAGTATGGACAGTGAAGAGAAAGAATTGAGATGGAGGTGGCTTAGGGTGGAAGATCAGAAATGGATCCTAAGATTCGCACATAGTCTCTTGGCGCCCTTGGCCCTGATCTCGCTTCCCTGTGGCTTCACTCGAAGCACAGGTGACAAGTGGTCTGCGTCTCGGAGCTGTAGTCTCTCAGTAAGCCGTTCCGACATGGCCTCAGTCCGAGAATGATGGGTTGTCTGAGGCCAGAGGGTCCTGCCAGGGCACGTGTGTCAGCTCCTGCTGTCTCTCCAGCAGGAGGCACCGTCCAGTGTTTTCTTGACCAGGTCTGGTCATTTCTGAGAGGAGGGGGGATTCCACAGTCGGGAAGTAGTCCAGACCACTGCACCAAAGCTCTGCCTGAAGATACTGTGTCTTTTTATTTTGCCCAAGATTTGTCCCCAGGGAACTTCTACCCATGTGTTTATTCAGACTGTTTCTCACAGGGACTTTTTTGCAATTAGCTGGGATTACCTAGCTATTCCATCTTACAGGTAGAGAAAGCAAGAAAGTCTCTTGCTTTTAACCGCTTGGGTATTATGGTGACTTGACTTGAGTAAACCTTGCCAGTCTTATGCTAACTCATTGTTACCAAGGCAAGCAAGGAAATCTTGGGTGTTCTCTGTATTCAGTGTTGCTTTGATGGTAGCTTCGTGCTTTATTCTCGCTCTATTCCAGACTATGAGGGGAAAAACACCTGACCGGTAGTAGATACTGAGTGATACTCCATTAAGAGTACAGACTAGCGGAGCACCTGGGTGGCTCAGTTGTTAAGCGTCTGCCTTCGGCTCAGGTCATGATCCCCGGATCCTGGGATCGAGCCCCGCATCGGGCTCCCTGCTCGGCAGGAAGCCTGCTTCTCCCTCTCCCACTCCCCCTGCCTGTGTTCCCTCTCTCGCTGTCTCTTTCTCTGTCAAATAAATAAATAAAATCCTAAAAAAAAAAAAAAAGTACAGACTAGCATCCGACAGAACCATATTCAGTTTTGGTCCCTGCCCCTTGCTGACTATGTAACTTAAGATTATGGAATTCTGCAAACCTTAGATTTCCCGTCTTTGGAACGGATTAATAACTAGAGCTGTAGATTTAATTAAGATCAAATGAGATTATAATATGGGAAGAGTGCTTAATGTAGTGACCAGCTAATAATGTTTAGTAAATATGTTTTCAGACGCTGGCTTAGATTGTTACGGTTATTATTACTGTCGCCATTACGCAGCGAGGTCCCAGGTCCCGCCCTGTCCACCAGGCGGCGCCGGCGGGGCCTCTGCTGGCCCCTCTGTCCAACCTGCCCTTCGGCTTTCTTGGTTCACTGGAAGAGCAGTGTTAGCATTCTGAGGAAGGGAGGTAGGCATCCAAACGATGTCTCTGGCCCCTGGAGGGATCCCCTTCTTTCCTAGGAGAAGTTCTGGGAACTACGTGCATGGCTGCCGTGAGGCTGGAACTGCGAGTTCTGGGAACGGCCGTGTCTGTCCCACGCATAGGGAAGCACCTTTGCCTAGTGATGGCGGCGATGCATCTGTTTGCAAAGATCGGTTCACCTTCTGTGGCCCTGACATTCCGGTGTACGCGGTGAGCGTCCTGCTCCTCCTCCTTTGTCCTTGTGGTCCACATTTCTTAGTCCGTGGTCTTTATGGTTTTATTCCAGATAAATCTGGTCATTTTTTTCCCGGTAGAAATCTTGATTTCATCTAAGTTTTAAAGTTTTTTGGCATAAAGTTTTGGATGTTAAAATTTGCAGTGTCTGTAATTCCAACTTGCTCTCCATTCCCGATATTTGCTGCTTCTTCTTTTTTAAAAATCAGACTCATCAAGAGTTTTTCTTTTTTTTAGTCATTTGAAAGAACCACCTTTTGGGTTTATTGATCCTTGCCATTGGGCATTGGCTTTAGAATTCATGAATTTGGGCGCCTGGGTGGCTCAGTTGGTTAAGCGACTGCCTTCGGCTCGGGTCATGATCCTGGAGTCCCTGGATCGAGTCCCGCATCGGGCTCCCTGCTCGGCAGGGAGTCTGCTTCTCCCTCTGACCCTCCCCCCTCTCATGTGCTGTCTCTCTCACTCTCTCTCTCTCTCAAATAAATAAATAAAATCTTTAAAAAAAAAAAAAGAATTCATGAATTTATGTTCTTACCTTTATCCGCTTTCTGTGGGTTTATTCTGGGTGTTTTTCCTTCTTAGTTGAACAACTAAGTTTGCCAATTGTCAGTCATCTCTCTCTTCTAATATCTGCATATAAGGCTATAAATTTCCCTTTAGGTATTGCTCTAAATACCTTCCACAGTTTTTGATATGTAGTTTTTTTGTTTTGTAAATTCAGGTTCATTGAGGTTTCATTTACATCCCATAAAATTTGCTCCTTTTTAAGTGTACGGTTTGATGAGTTTTGACAGATGAATGCAGTTGTATAAACACCACCGTAATGAAGATGTAGAACATTTCCGTTACCTTGAAAAGTTCCCTCATGCTCCAGTTTTTGTCCCGATAGTCTCCTTTCCTACGATGCCATGTGAATGGAATCATACAGAATATCACCTTCTGTGTTTGGCCCTTCCATTTAGCATGCTGCTGTGAGGTCCATCCATGTTGTTGCTGTCTATGGACTGGTTCCTTTTGATTGCAGTGGAGTTGTCATTGTATAGAGATACCACAACGTGTCTGTCTATTCACCAGTAATACAGTTTTCAGTGGGAGTGAGTCAGAGTATTTTAATTCTGCACTTGGGCTGTAAATACACTAGACTATTCTGGATTTGAGGTTGTCTGGGCATTTTTTACATTTAAATTTTCATTTGGGGTTTGGCATTTTAGAAGTTTTTCCATTAGTGGGCAAGCATGTGCTCATGTGTACTCACTTCTGCCATTCCTCCCTGTAGCAGTCTGGGGCCAGTTGGGAGACAGAAACCACAAAGTAAGTTAAACAAGGGCAGTTTAATACAGGGAATTATTGCCTACGATAAAAGAGTCACTGTAAGGTCTAGGGAAACTCTGTGTGCTTCCCTAGGGCTGAGGGAGCGTGGCCCAAGGGAGGACAAGCTACCAGAGATTCTGGCCTCGGGAGAAAGCAGAGGATAGCCCATGGCATAGCAGAGGGCTTTGGCTGGTTTGGCTGGACCAGAGCTGGCCCAGGGGTCCCGGGCCAGCCATAGACTACCCGCTGCAGTACAAGGGAGGAGGAGCCGATCAGCAGCCAGTAACACGGGTGAGCAAAGGAGGTCTGGGTGCTGGTGGAGGGCAGGAGGCCTTCAGAGCCAAGCCGGGACTCTGGTGTCTGTGTCAACACGGCTGCCGAAAGGTTATGGCCAAGCCAAGGCTTCAAGATCTCAGACAGTCCAGGTTCTGGGCTGTCACTGGGCCATACTTCACCAACTGTCCTCGCATCCATACTACCAGGCCCTGTGCCGGAGACTCAGGAGAGCCTCTTCCTCCCTGCACTGTCCCTTCAGCCTCTCTGCTGAGAAAACTTAATGTCACACATACTTCAAAGGAGAAGTGCTTAAAGTACCATTGTTCACCTCAGAGCATTTATCATAGAGAAGGTGCATTCAGGGCTGAGAAGTAATAAATCGGTAACTGATACACTCTTCCTGTTCTTCTTAAGAGAAATACCATCAAGTCAAAAGCAGTACTACCCACATGCTTGTGCTATTCATAGACACTTCACGAGGGGACAAGGATTTATGAAAATTAGAACTTACGAAGAATAGGTTTATAGACATACATAAATCTCATATTCATCATGGTATATTACCACACACATCATGGTATTATCACTGTTCTCCCCTCTCCCAATCATTACAGATAGAAAGTTTTGTGTCAGACCTCAGGTTGGAGGCAGTTTCTTTATTCATGATGCTTGCCCATTACAGAAAACATTTAGGATACAAATTTTTTTTTTTTTAAGATTTTATCTATTTGAGAGAGAGAGAGAGACAGTGAGAGAGGGAACACAAGCAGGGGGAGTGGGAGAGGGAGACGCAGGCCTCCCGCTGAGCAGGGAGCCCGATGCGGGGCTCGATCCCAGGACCCTGGGATCAAGACCTGAGCCCAAGGCAGACACTTAACGACTGAGCCACCCAGGCGCCCCAGGAACTTTTTTTTTTTAAGATTTTATTTATTTATTTGACAGAGAGACAGCGAGAGAGGGAACACAAGCAGGGGGAGTGGGAGAGGGAGAAGCAGACTTCCCGTGGAGCAGGGAGCCTGATGCGGGGCTTGATCCCAGAAACCTGGGATCATGACCTGAGCCAAAGGCAGACGCTTAACGACTGAGCCACCCAGGTGCCCCAGGATACAAATTTTAAAGAAAGTTTCATACCAGAAATTTAAGTGTTGTTTTTTTGTTTTTTTTAAAAGCTAAGTGTTTTTAACGCCAAGCTTAGATGAGCTAATACTAGGAATATGGTGATCATCCTTTCTGAACCAAGAAACTAAGACACGTGGTCTTTACAAAGAAATTTTTCTGGTTTGTGAATTTTTACACATGTGAAAAATTATCATGGCATAAATTAAAACACATTTGATTGTCCATACCCAATTAAACACTTGTTGAAAAGAATAAAGGGCCATCTCAAAATACCAAGAACATATACATATTAATGCTTTTATAGACCAAGGAATAAAAGCCATCTTTTGTAGACAGTCTTAAATCAGAAAAAAAAACAGAAAAAATAATACAAACTCCTATTTAGCAGTTATGTGGTTTGGCAGAATTGAAAGTCTTATGCACACACACACACACCCCTACTGCTCTGACCTTATGTTTCTGACACTGCAGGGGGCTCAGGTCCCCAAGACTCAATGGTCATTACAGAGGGATTGCGGCATGCTTTGCAGGTAGAACAAGTCTGCTTTTGTTGCAGAATTCTTTTTTTTTTCCAAAGGATATTGAGAGAATATTTCCTTTTGGGTATTTAGGTTGTAAATCTCAGACATTTCATTACATGAGAGTACCCAGCAGTAGGGTTTGCAGAGGTTTTATATACTTTCCAGAAATTAAGCGCTGTTCACTTACAAGTTTTCCCACATCAGAAAGCCCAAATTGTAAAAATTCAGGCCTGCAAAGTAGCTTACTCAGAGAGCTTTGATGCATTCTCGACCAGTTTTCTGTAAACATTTTGTTCTTTCGGTGTATTTAAATTGGACCTTCTTTAGTCTGAGATACCTTTTAAGACTGCCTTTGTTAAATGAAGTGAGATCAATTTGTATTTTAGCTTTCATTTTGCTTGGGATTCTTTGGGCTTCTTTCATTTGGCAAGATGAGAGAAAAAGGCCTGGCCTGTTTGTTATCTTGGAAATTTCCAGCCCAAGAAAGTGTACAGAGGCACAGCTTGCAGGGATTCTTAGGTGACTAGCTAGCTCTTTTCCTGAATTATTAAGCTACATTAAAACAACAGCTTGGCGCAGTTTGGGTTTTAGGTTTTCATATCTTCTGAAAGATTAATATCCTCACAAGAATGATGATAGGTTGGATGTCTCCCTTTAGTGCTTTCTGCTGTCAGGAGCATCACACTCTTCTCTATTCTTGTACCCCACCTTCTTTGACATTTACCATTATCCCAGATTAGATGTTCACTAACTTCCTGAAAGTTTTCCTCTCTCAGTTTAGCTTCCTTCAGTGTGAAATTTATAAACCAGTGTAGAGCTGCTCTTAAAATTGAATTTTTGTTAAAGAGCTATCATAGGCAGCCAAGACTAGAGTGAATTTTTATGTCCATTTTTCCTCGTAGCTTTATTGCAGTCATGACACTGGTTGTGCTGTTCATTTTGATTTTGGCATGCATGGGTCGGCTTGGAGTGACTGACATAATCTTATTTAACAAACACATTATACTCTTAGGTGTATTTATTGATTACATATTTCCAAAGCTTCTTGAGGGAATTGAATACAAAGTCAGTATCATTTTCAAGTAAAGATTAGGGATATGTTTCTTTATTAAATATTTATTGAGAACTCTTTTCTGCTGGCCTGACTCTCTGAAAACATATTAGATG
Source organism: Leptonychotes weddellii (assembly GCF_054177405.1). Classification (NCBI taxonomy): domain Eukaryota; kingdom Metazoa; phylum Chordata; class Mammalia; order Carnivora; family Phocidae; genus Leptonychotes; species Leptonychotes weddellii. The sequence continues at coordinate 13,777,626 of NC_138378.1, read as the reverse complement.
TAGTTCATGCTCTTAAATAGCTCCTACTTTAGGGAAAGGAAAAGGTAGTTGGCAAGAGGGAAGAGTTCGAGCTTGGGTTGTTCTGGAAGGTTGAATGGGCATTCCCTAAACTGAAGACAGGATTATATTCAGCAGACGCATGGAGGTGTGAAAAAATATGGCGCCCGAAGGAATTTTGAGTAGCTGTTAGTAATATTTACAGATGAACTCATGAGTCCTCTTGTTTACCTAACCTCATTTTATTAGTCTCCTGTATCTCAGGTGCGATAGATACTTGAAATAGCAAGATTTGCATTTAATTAAAAAAAATTCTACAATTCAGACTTTGTTCTGAATTAGAGTGAGTGCTCCTTCTTTGCACTATAAATGTATATTTACAAAGGGCAAGGTCTTTCTCGCCGACTGGCCACGAGGATTCTTCCTTCTCTGAACTCCTGTAGTGCATGCTGCCGTGACACGAGGTGGGCTTGGGCTTTGCAGTCAGGCGTGCTAGGGTTCATAGCCCAAGGCCACCACTTACACTTCCTGGCTTTGGGGCCATGAGCAAATTCCTGTATTTCTCTAAGCCTCGGTTTCCACCTCGGTAAAGGCAGATACTACTACTTATTTCGTGGACCATTCTGAGGATTACATGAAATAATACATGTGAAGTGCTGAGCACATAGCACTCAATTAAAAGTAGCTCTGATTACAGTTAGCAGTCATGAGTCACCCAGTAACGCTGCAGACTGTAGCTTGTTTTCATGACTTACCTGCCTCGTTTAGCTCCACGTCTAGTGTACAGGGATCCTGCTGTATACTTTCTGCCCCGTACGCACCTTTACTCACCCCCACCTCTACCATCCCTACTCCTGCCCCAGCCAGGCCTGGCACACGTGGCAGGTACTCCCTACCTCTTTATAATTAAAGATACAACGCTAGGTAGCAGCCTTGCGGTGCCTCTTAAGATCCATTATTCTTCAGTATTTGGGGTATGAAAGTTTCCTTATGGGTTCTTGCTGTGGAAAGCCAGAGGCACGATGGTAGGGAAAAAATCTGGGTCTGGTCAAAACTTGTTTACCTTAGGCCAAAGACTGTTATAAAACTCACAGAACAAAAACAAAACAACAACAAAATCAGGAGTGTTGTGATTTAAGAGTGAGCTGTGGAAGTTCATGCCTGAACAGAGCTGGAGTAAATTCTAAGCATGCAAAAGCACTACTTCAGAAATTAATTTTGTCATGTACATCAAAGGATGATTTTTGATAAATCACAAAAAACTAACAATACGCAAGTAATAAACTTTGTATTATAGTGAAACCCCATTATTAAAAAAAAGCACTTTTGCGTTTTGTCCTCCTGTGTATACGGTGTATCAGAGCGCGTCCTTCATACACACATGCACGTGTGGTGCGCACTGGGCTTCTGGGCGGGAGGCTCCCTGGAGACAGCCTGCAGGTTGTTCAAAGCCAGGCTCCTGGCCCTCCTCAGAGCTTGTGTCATTCCATCAGGAGCCTGCCTGGAGCCAAACTGCTTTGTTTTACCCCAGCGTAAGGTCTATGTTTCATTCCAGTCTTCTTGGTAAATATCTGAAATACATGCAGCCCTGTTTGCTTCGGTTGGAATTCTGAGAACAGTTCCATGGATTGACTTGAAGGAATCATAAACTCAAAGTGGGATTAATACTAGGTTTTGCATTAGGAAGGTTTTACAAGGGGCTGATGGAAGCATAATTTGGCATGACCATAATTTGAATCAGAGGAAATTTCCCATTAGAATTCTCACAGGATTCATTTAAGCAGCAAGATGTGTTGAAATTGAATGGCCTCATACTGACTTCACCCACACAAGCTGTTATTTGATTGTCAGCTTGCTTGCTTGACTACCTTCTCACTCATCTGCTGAGAGATTACTGCATCCCCTGAGAATCTGACTAGAGTCACCTCTCCCCAGTCTCGAATCTACTCTTGGGTAGAGACAGAGTCACATCAAGAAAGGATGAGTATCTTTGATGGAACTAAATCAGTGCCCTAGATGCTTTTGACTGCCCTTGGTGCATTTTCTCTATTGCACTTTTGGTGACCTTCTAGTGGCTGGTGTTGAAGGTAAGGAAGGCATGTCGGTGGCATCATTCGACTCTATCAAGCTTCCTTGTCGTCTTGCTAAATTCCAAAGGCGTGTTCTTTCCTTATTCTGGGCCACTATAAAAACATCACCTGTGACAGGGCATCAGCCTGACGCACCTGTCCAGAAGGGATGATGTGTTTGAGAAATCCTGCTTGTAATACCGGATGCAGAATTAGGAGTGCTCAAGCGTCGTGTGTACAGAATTGAAGCTTGTCCTTAAACACTTTGGCAAGTCTCTCGGATGGTTTTCTGGGGACGTTGCACGACTCTATTTCTATAATAGACTTCTGAGATGAGAGTTTCTAGCCGCAGAGGAGCAGAACTTTGAACCCTGTACCTTGGGTATGGGCCAGACCCGTTTGTTCACTGTGGGCCTCGTTGCCAGGGTAGGATGAAGCTCTGCTATACATTTTAATGTGTTTAGTTCAGCTTGACTCTGCTCATGCAAGACAGGCTCATTGTCACTCTAATTCCCGTGAGGTATCACTTGTAATGAAACTTTAACCGGATCTCAGCTCTTCTCTGGGCTGGTTGACGCAGTGTAATTCAGAGTTTCAGAGTTGCTAAGGCTGTTTGAGAAGAAACCAGTTTCCACATATTCATATATTCATGTATTCATAATGCTGGGAATCTGAGGGTTTCGCTGTGGTCTGGCCCCGAGGAAACAAGCCAGATTTATCCGATTTGGGGTTTCTCACACACAGTTCACCGGAGGCCCCCCTGTGTGTGGGGTATGTGTCCTGCACCATATTGGGAGCTCACCAGGCTCAGTTCTTCTAGCAACAGAGCTACCGTTTATATTACTTACACATTTTCCCCCTTTTCCAAAAAAGGATTTAAGGTGGTAGCTCCCACTTAACCACTTTCTTTCTAGTGTCCAACAGACACTATGTGATATACTTTACCAACACCGCTAAACCTCACAAGTTCCCTGCGGGATAAATACTGCTGTCCTCCATTGAAAAATGAGGAAAGTGAGGCACATATTAGGTGACTCGCCCGAGGGCAGAGCTCCCACGGGACCCAGGTCCATATGAGCCAGAGCCAGTGTTCTTGCCCCGAAACCTCGCTGCTTCTCCGGCACATGCTGCCTTTTACATTCACGTTGCCCAGCCGCGTTCCTGGCCCAGGAGAGCTGCCGGGAAAGTTGGTTGATTCGATTTGAATCATGTTTGGCAGCCTTGAAGCGGGTCACTGCCCCTCAGCAGCGGTGCCTGGCACATAGCAGGCCCTTGCCTGGTTTTTCTTGAGGAAAGGCAGCGAAGTAGACAGTGTCATCCCCATTTTACAGATGAGGAAACCCGATCCCAGAGAGGTCAGGTGACTTGCCTGAAGTCACCCATCATAGCTCATGGTGGCATTTTTGAAATCGAGGGCCATCTGATGTATTTAATGTCAGCCGAATTTGTAGTTCTTCCAGTCTTCCCGTGTTTTTCACTAACACGGGCCTGTTTCCAGAAACCCTGGGCGGGGGGGGGGGGGGTGGTTACAGTCTTTTCCAGTTCCTTGCTGTATCACTTTGAGCAAATTGCTTGCCCACTCTTATCCTCGTTGACCTCATTTGTAAAAGGAGGACAAGAATAATATCAGATGGATTAATTTGTGCAGACACCTGCTTAGCTCAGTGCTGGACGCATGGCATATGCTCAAGTAATGAACGTATTGCCTCCATGTCTAAGTGTAGAAGTCTAAGACATCGTTGTATCCGGCTGAAACAGGGTGAGGCTGAAGTTCAGACTAAGAAAGTGCCCCCTTGAGGATTCAGCGCATTTCCAGAGAGCACATCCTTGAAGAGAACTCTGACCTGCACGTATGTTGATGCCTTTGCTTGCTCAGACATCCACGGCCAGACAGCAGGCGGGGTGAAAGGTAATAGTGAGTGGAGTCGAGGTGTTCGTTAGAGACTGTGTCCAGCCGCACGACATCATCATGGTCAGATTGAGCCCACCCATGTTCATCTATTCAAGGCTGATGTGTTGATTAGCATCCAAGTGGTCAGGGGATTCTAAGTAACCATGCTTAAGGGCTTAGTTTAGTTTCTTCTCCCTTCTGTGACCTCTGTCAGGAAGAGAGCAGAAAATCCCTGTGCTTGGTCTGTTCTCTTCAGCATAACCCACCTTCTTCATTAAGGAGCCTCTGGCTCCGGGCTTGGCATTTTGTCTTGTCCAGAAGGATCACGTCGTCGTCTTCTGATCATCTCGTTCTTTCCAAGGTAGTAGTTCTTTTTTGTCAGAATAAAAAATTAAAGTGGACATGCCTTTTAGAGGTGACTAAGCCAGGGTTGGAGACCTGTTTCTTATCAGGCAGTATCAAACACAGAAATGGGAATCAAGGGAGCAGACTTCCTTCAATTTCAAAAGAATGTTGAGAGGACTAGAAGCTCTTTGAGGGCAGGACTCACTCCCTGGGTCCCCTCGGCACCTTACCCAGAGCCCTGCACGTGGTGGTCCTCGGGGAAGCTTGCTCCTTGGTTTCAGTGGCTTCCGTTATTATTTGACTGGAAATGAAGGGCAAATTATTCATTCCCTCAACCAATATAATGCGTAGTGTAGTGAACAAGACAAAGTCACTGCTCTCATAGAACTTTCATCCTAGTAAGAGACACAACAAATAAAAGAAGTAAGAATAATTGATTACAAGGTGCCACGATCATTTTGAAGGAAGTAAAATAGGGACTGAGATCGAGAACGAGGGGAGGTGACCTTTCTAGAGAAGATGCTCAGGGAAGGCTTGCTCAAATTCTCTGAGGGGTTGACCTGTGAGCTAAGGCCTAAAGGATAAGGAAGAACTGGAGATGAACCACCTGGGCAGAAGGATCAGTCACTGGGTAGCCCTTGAGGCCGGAAAAAGTGTGGCTTGAAGGTGTGGTTTGAGGATTTGAAGTAAAGGGTGGCTAGAGGGTCCTGAGCAAAGGGGAGAGTGGTAGGTGATGAAGCTCGAGGGGCCGGTGGGGCCAGAGATGGAAGGCCTTTGTAGCCCTGGTGTGTTGTTGGATTTTATTCTAAGTGCAGCAGGAAACATAGGGGGATGTGATCTGGTTCATTTCTGTATTTTTAATTATGCTTGTCGCTGTGAGATGCTGGTGGCCTGGGTTGAGGGGTTGGATTTGAGTTACTCCCACGTTTTAGAGATGAGATCGAAGGATGGGATGTGGGCAGGGGGTGGTGAGGGGAAGGAAGAATGGGATGATTCTGTGCCTGGCAGGATGGTGGTACCCCTCCTGAGATGGGGAAGACCGGGATGTGAGGAGAACAGGTTTGGGGGTGAGGGAAGGGTGGGACTCGAGAGTTTTGTTTTGGTCGGATTAAGGTGCTGGATTTCCATGAGCTGATCTGGGGCTGACACGTAAAGTAGGATCTGCCCCTGGATGTGTGAGCCTGGCGTTCAGAAGAGAATGCTGCTCTGGAGCCATACGTGTGGGAGTCACAGGACAGAGAGGATGTGTAAATACCAGCGGACAAATAAGGTCCTGAAAGGTGGTACTTCCTTCACCTGCTACGAACAGCTCAAGCTCCCTGCACGGCCGGGCCAGAGTTGGCTCCTTCAGAAAGCTGGCTAGCAAAACCGGAGAGCCACAGGTACTCCACTGCAAGATATCCGTTTGCAATGTATTTTTGCCACCAAGGACCAGGAAGGTGAGATGCTGCTTTTGGCGCCACGGAACCATTCTCTGAGCTTGTTTTCAGAAAGATCCACGTCTGGAGTGTGACCGAAGCCTTAGCGGTGACTGGCTGGCTGTGTTCTAACGGGTCACGTGTAACTTAAGCCCAAAGCCTTAGGGCAAGTACGTGAGTCTGAAGGTGGAGATAAAGCAAGGGTGCTTGTTGCTTCCAGGTTAGATCAAGGGCAGAAGGGCTGCACAGAAATTGGATACCGAGAAGCCTTGACCGAAGACAGGCAGCAGTAACTCTGTGGGAGGTTTGCTATGAGGAAAACAAGAAGAGGATGTAGAATCATGCTCATCAGACTTGAGGAATTCAGGGAAACACTCGAATAGCTTCTTTAGTGAGCAGAATCCTCGCCTCCTGGAGAGTGAGTGTGATCGGGTCGCTCACAGTTCTTTAACTGGTGATTCCGATGCGCACGATCCAGGGGTACTACAGAGAGAAACACTGAGTCTAACAAGACCTGAGGTCACTCGGCAGCTCTCTCTTACATGGGGGGAAACAGAGGCCTGGGCGGGGGCGCAGGAGGGGCTTGTCTGAAGCTGCTGAGCAAGCCGGAAAGCCAGGGCCGCTTCCCTGACCTTGATGTCTTCATAGTTGACGCTTTGTCCTGATGGATGATGAAGAGTGAGTCTCCTAATTCCCAGCTCCCCTTCCTTCACTGAGGTTTTTCTTTCCTTTCCCCTTTCACTGTCTTGCATGAGAGTAATCTTCGGATTATTGAGTTCATTCTCAGGTGTCTGTCTCGCCTCACTAAAATGTAAGCTTCACAAGGGCAGTGATTTTTGGTTTTGGGGTTTTTTTTAATCCTGTGTGCCTTGGCCAGTGCCTGGTCCATGGTAGGTGTTCAGTGCATATTTGATGGATGAAAAATATTTTGTTAAACTATAAATAAGTTAACAGATGCGGGAAAATGCTGACTCTTAGGTATTGTTAGCCTGAAATAGAGTAGAATATTTTCTTTTTTACTTGTTTGATTCTGACTTGGATCAGAGGTACAGGAACAATTTGTTTATGGACGATTCATTAGAGAGTTTTCAAAATATTAATAATAACAATAGTATTAATAGCAACAATAGCAGTTATTAACAACTGTGGTGATAACTACAGTTTATGGAATGTTTGCTGTCTGTGAGATGAATACCGTGTGAAGTTCTGTGCTGAGAACGTCATACCTGTTAACCCACCTGATCCTCATGAGAGCCCGAGAATGGCGGAACCGGGGGCTCTTCTCTAGGGGAGGCACTGAGGCCCAGAAGTGAGGTCACTTGTCCTCACTTCTGGCCTGCGTAACCTGAGGGTTACACAGCCACTAGAGATGAACTACCTGGGATCCTAAAGATTAATACCCCAGCTCCCAGTAACACTCCGTATTAGGTTTGGGGCAGTTTCTTTTCGGAGGACGAACTGAAAAGGCTAAAAATGAGGCGAGCATTGCTCTCTGGAGAGTCCCCAGGCCCAGAACACCCTCCAGCTGGTCTGAAACCACAGGCTGGAAACAAGATGTGGTTTTAGGAGCGCAGCTTTCCAGCATCCACCCCCCGCTCGGCTCTGCATTCCCACCTCACAAAGAGCCTTTCGTCTTGAACTGTTAGGCTTTTCTTGCTTCTCAGACTACCTCCCTGAAGCAGGCCAAGGCAAATTCCTGCGGCGACAGGGCACTAAACTATTCCTGGGGAGGCCATGGTAGTCCTTCCCTCTCGGTCGCACCCCACCCTGGAAAGGAAGGGCGGACAGAAAGAGGCTCCTTCACCCCCTTCCTACACCACTTCCCTGTTGAGGCCTCAGGAAGGGGCTGGAGGACACGGTGATTCCATAAATCTCTCCGAAGACTTGAGTGAGCCTTTGAGTTCTTGGAACACTGCACCTATTAGACTGGTTGTAAACGCACAGAATTAATCACCACCTGCTGTGGATAATGGGGGCTTTCATTCCCACCCCTGCCAGCCAGAACCGGCCTTGCTTGGACTCAGTGACACTCCGTACACACAGCAGTGAAACCACTTAGCCCACGGCGGCAGCCACGGGGCGGACACGGGCACACTCCCGGGCTCTGGTACAGAGAGAGCGCTGTGACGCGCGCTGCCTTCTTGAAGCACGCGGTGCACCAGGCACTGTGGCAACACATTTACGGCCACGGTCGCATTTAATTCTTATGATAAGCCCGATGAGGCGTGGGTGTCCCATTTCCATAGGGGAGAACCGCCTGGAGAGATAGGGGACTTGCCAGAGTCTCAGCATTTGCAAGAGGCAGAGCCGTGTTTGAACTGCAGATGGAGTCGGTTCTCAAACCTGGGCTTTGCGAGTCTGCTCTTCTGTGATACCAGTTAAGAGCATGAAGTCTGGAGCCTCACCGCCTGGGTCTGAATATTGATTCTGCCACTTACTTGCCACGAGACACTGGGCACGTTACTTCCCCGCCTTCTTCCTTGGCCTGTTCATCTGTAACGTGGGGATGATAATATTTGCAAATCATAGGGTTGTCGCAAGGATTAAATGAATGGATGTATGGAGAGCGCGGAGCGTCTGGCACGTAGAAAGCACTATATAAGTGCTAGCTTTTATTACTCGTTTATATATTAAGTCTTGTTGTTCCCTCTGGATGATGGAAACTTAACCTCAGAGGTTTCCAACTATCCCTCCCACTCCCCGCCCAAGGCTTGTGTCTCTATTCGGAAGACTCTTGTGTATGAAGCGCTTCGAGGGGTGCCTGGTGCATGATTAGCACCCGATAAGTGTTAATGATGATCACTATGGCGGTGCCTAAGACATTTCAGGGGGGCAGCATCTGATCCTCAGTGAGCATCCACTCTCCCTGGTGAGGGATCCAGAAAGAGACACAGTCACCATCCAGAGGCTCATCTGATGGGCAGGACAAGAATTAGGGGCAAGCATTATTTTGCGTACACCAAGTGGCTGTTTATGCCCTAACAATGCATCGATATGTAATTCATTGAAAAGATAGGGATGAAAGTATTATTGGTTAAGTTCTTGGTCAAGGCAGAGTAAACCAAAGAGATTAGTGCTTAGAACTTGTCCAGGGATAAATTATCTGCGTAGAGCTTGGGGCATGCCGTTAGTGAATGAATTGTCACTTTCCAACCACTGCCACCCCAGGCTCTGGGAAGACCCTTCCCTTCTGGGTGCCCGGACAGGCTGGGCTTCTCGGCTGTTCTGCGCTGACCTGGGCCTTGTCATGACCGTACTTTCCACTTCTTCTAGCTTAAGAGTTGGACAGTGGAGGACCTTCAGAAGAGGCTCCTGGCCCTCGACCCCATGATGGAGCAAGAGATTGAAGAGATCCGGCAGAAGTACCAGTCCAAGAGGCAGCCGATCCTGGACGCCATCGAGGCTAAGAAGCGGCGGCAACAAAACTTCTGAGGGAGGCCCGGAGCGCCCGCCCGCACACCAGCCTTGGGTGAACTCGGGCTTGGTAGCCGACACCCCTGCCCCGTCATTTCTCCACAGCACCTTCACCTTCGTGAGCTCAGGAAGTGCGCCAGTGGGAAGGGCTGCCTGCCATCAGCCTGCTGCCTTGTGTATGTATTTCAGTTGGTCAGTTACATTATTTCAAAGGATTCGCATCGGCGCTTTTAAACTCAGAGTTTTAAACCCCAGGAACAGAAACTCCAGGATGAGTGATAGCTGGGAGTGTTACATGTTGTCTTGTCTTTCTTCTCCCAATAGCTTTCGATTGTTCTTTCTGGAAGACTTTTTAAAGATATATAAATATGCACATATATATATAAATTACAACGGGTTCCCCACTGGGTGTGGTGGCACCTCTGTCCAGGTACAGTTTGAAACAGTTGGGCCTCTTTTCTGTAAGATTATGGTACTGGGGGGCAGGGGGCGCCGGGAGGCTGTTGGGGTCGCTCCGCTCCCAGGACCCAGCCTCACCCTTCTGCAGGGCTGCATTTAAGAATTAGGTTTGGGCCAGTTCTTCCCCATGGCTTCAGCCTCGTGTGGGTCATCTCTGGCTTCTGGAGCTGAAGGGAAAGCCTTGAGAGTTTGTGTTTACTTCTTGAGTCCCAGGAGGAGCCTGGCATCCTCTTTGCAAACTGCCCCTCGTGGCTTCAATGCCTTCCATCCATCTGCACTCTCCCAACCGCCTAGAGTCACAGCACAGATCCTGCCCAGTGCCTTAAGAGGAGACGTGACCCAGTGCGGGGACAGGCCTGCCAGGACCTCTCCACACACACGGGGCTGTGTGCAGTCCGCAGAACACAGAAGGGAAAGTGTGTCCAGGGTTCTCATTGTTCATGCGAAGATCGCACAGGGGCATTTTGCTCCGCCTTCCTCACAGACAGGGGTAGAGGGCATTGCTTTTGTGATCACATTCCAGTATGTGACTCTTTTCTTTTTTATTTTACTGCTGAGGGGTCTGGAAAGGATACATGAATATCAGACTGAGATCTGTTCCCCAGGAGGCTCCGTGCAGGCCCACGGAATGCCAGAGCTGGAAGGGGCCCCAGGCATCGTCTGGCCTGACTGAGGCTCGGGGAGGGGAAGTGACAGGGTGACCAAATCACAAAGCAAGTTGAAGTAAGAGCTGGGATGAGACCAGAGCTCCTTGCTCCTGGGCCACTGATCCAAGCATTCCCTTCCCCAAGAGGAGAAACCTGTGTCCATTTGGGTCAGGTTGTCCCAAAGAGCCCTACTGAGGGAAGCTTGCTCGGGCTTGGTCTCTTCCGTGGATGACTGACTGTGGTGGGACCCCCAGGGGAGCCAGGTGGCTCCGGCTCGGCCAGTCTGCGACTCTGCGGCCTCTGGCGGACAACGCCACGCAGGTGACCTCGGGCGTCAGGCAGATCAGAGGGCTTCCCAAACCGCAGCACTGAGCCATCCCTCTGCAGCATGACGTGTGGTCACACAGCAAAGAGGAGACCATGAGGAAAGGCAAACGTCTGCTTATTTTTCAATATCTCTTCCCCTCAGGTGGGGGAGTCCTGATTCGGCTGCACCTAAAGATAGAGTAATTTGACTCCATAATTGCTTTTGCTTCTCAAACCTGGGAATCGATGGAATGGCAGGGACTGTTCCTCTTCTCTGGCCAGATTCTGTTCTTTGCAATTAAAGCCAGTTTTTAAAAATGTAAGAGGCAGTGGTTGGTCTGCAGGGTTTGGCCAGTTAGGCAGTTACGTGGCAGAGAACAGAGGACACTTAGGGGATCCCACTAGAAGAATCAATGGCAGCTAGCATTCGTTGACCACTTAGTATATGCCAGGCACTGAGCTAGGTGGGCTTTTTATAGATGTCAGCTCCAAACTTCACAATAACCCCGTAAGTTAAGTACTTGATCTCCACTTCACAGGTGAAGGAGTAAGTTCAGAGAGAAAAAGGCAATGTATCTCCCAAGGCAACATGGCTAGTAAGGGGCAGAATCAGGATTCATAGCATCACCATGTGGGACCAGTATTCACAGGCAAAAGGAAAATCATAAGTCTTTAAAATGAAGCGACCACCTTTTCTTGCAGAGAACAGATAACTCCAACTGGCAGTTTTAGGTTGGAAAATGGCTGAGTTAGTCAAGTCTGACCGCCAAGTGAGTCTCACCAACCTAGCATGGAGCGTACATTCCCCCACACCATCTGCTGTGCTCGCGAACAGGCCTGCCTCAGCCTCTTCCATTTTAGAAAGGACTTTGCACTTGGCCAGACAGGAGGGGAAGTGCCCATTTCTTCCTTCCTAAGCTAGATCCAAGTAAAAGAAGATTTCAGTTTTTCCCCATAAATATTCTTGGGTCATGAATCTTGATCAGGAGTTTATTCTGTTCTAGGCATGTGTGCACCCCCCTGTGCTGGCCCAGCACAGAACACTGTTCCCCAGTCTAGCTGGACAGAGCCTCTGGCCAGGAGTCAATTTCTTTGGACCGGGTCCGTTTCCTGGCACGGTGTATTTGTTTCCTAGTGATGGAAAGGCAGAGGGGCAGGTCCTCATTTTCCCCGTGAGCACTAACTTCAGGATAGGTCAGCGTGCTTTCCTTGAGCCCTGAGCTTCAGCGTCTGTGACTTGAGCTCCCAGGGAACTCTGTGGCCCTCACCTCTCCTCTCCTTTTAAGAAACAATGACCCACACCCAATTGTATCTTTAAAAAAAATCTCAAATTCTCTAAGGATATCTTGATTGCTTCCTCATCAGTAATTTTGAAGCAAATTTCTATTTTTCTTTTTCCTTTGTCCCTTCTCCCAACCACCAGCTGGATGGATGGATAGATGGATGAATGCATGTTGGGCTGGCTGGCTGGCTGGCTGGCTAAGTAGGTAGGTAGGTAAGTAGATAGATAGATGATAGATAGATGATAGATAGATAGATAGATAGATAGATAGATAGATAGATAGATAGATGATAGATAGGACCAATACTCTGAAGTAACTTAAGAGCTATGACCTTGAATCCTTGAGACTGTATATTCTGACCCAGGAAACAATTATTTAGCACCTGCCAGATGCCAGAGACTTACTATACCATTTAAATTTCAGTAGCTCTTACCAATATCAGAAATGAGAGAAGTGACATCATTATAGCTCCTACAGATATTAAAAGGCTAAGAACAATGTCATGAACAACTTTATGCTAATAAATTCAACCACTTAAATAAAATGGACAAATTCCCTGAAAGATACAAAACACCAAAGCTCACTCCATAGATCATCTGAATAGCCCTATATCTATTAAAACTTAATAGCTCTGGGAGATCTAGGTGTTATGGTCCTCATTTTACAGATAAGGAAACTGAGGCTCAGAGAGGTGAAGTCTGTTGCTCAAGGTCATGCAGCTAAAATATGGCGGAGCTCAGATTCCAATGCAGGTCTTCTGATTCTGATTCCAGTGCCCTTTCTAGCAAACCACATTGCCTCTAAAGATTGCAGCTCCTCAGCCTCTCACCCCATCTTTTCTTACATAGTGTGTTTTCATCAGGATTGTATTCATTGTATTTAGACTCCATGTTCTTTTTTGTGTTTGGGGGGAAAAAAAAATCTCTTCCACCAGCTTGCACTCGAACCAACTTGGAAAAAACTTAAATGCTGTTGCTGATGTACAACTTAAAAATGTGAAGTTTGTAGCTTTAACTTTTTGTAATAAAAACTAATAACACTGGCTTAAGTGCTGACTTGAAATGCTATTTTATAAAGTTTGGATGTAAATAATCGAGGTCAGCAGTTTGTATATGAATGAGACATAGCTTCCTCCCTGCACCCCCTTTTTTAAATTTGAGGTGCTTCTTGTGTGCTTTTATGTTAGAATTATTGTTCTCCCGACTTCCCACACATTGCCACCTTTGTTTTAAATAAACTGCCCTTTGGAACACAAGACTTTCTTCTTTTTAAAAATGAGACCTTCCATCTGTAGCCTGGATAGTGGTGTTGTGAACCTCTGTGATATTGTCTCTGTGGTGTGCTTATTCCAAAATCCAAAGCTGGGGGAGAAGGGGGCAGGGTAGGGAGAAGACTTTTGTTGGACGCCTGCTGTGTGCCAGGTCCTGAGCTGGTCGGCAGGGATATAAAGATGACCAGACGCAGTTCTTGCAGACCGGACGGGGAGTCGGTCAAGCACGCGCGCCCATGGAGACACCGCAGTAGACGGAGTGCACCGAACGCGGGCACAGGAGGAGGGAGCGACCATCAGTTCTGCCGGGGGCCCCCACAAAGCTTTTCTGGAGGAGGTAATACGTCCTGAACTTTAAAATGAGCAAGTGAGGGGCGCCTGGGTGGCTCAGTCGGTTAAGCGTCTGCCTTCGGCTCAGGTCATGATCCTGGGGTCCTGGGATGAAGCCCCGCCATCGGGCTCCCTGCTCAGCCAGGAGCCTGCTTCTCCCTCTCCCTCTGCCTGCCCCTCTGCCTACCTGTGCTCTCTGTCTCTATGTCAAATAAATAAATAAAAAATATCTTAAAAAAAAAAAAAATGAGCAAGAGATGGCCAGGTCAAGAAAGGGCAAGAAGTGAGAGAGCGACCAGCCTCTGCAGAGGGTCTGGTGTGAGAGTCTGGATGCAGGGTCATCTCGGCATCCTTCATCCCACTGTGTTGTTGCAGGAAGCTGGGCCATGTGCAGCCCAGCATTCAGAGGGAAGCTGCCCTGGTGTGGCCCGTCCTTGTCCAGGAATACTTCCCTCGCCTGACCTTGGGTTCTCTTAAAGTTTACTCCAGAGCAGGGAAGGAATAGAGTTACACCTAAATTTAAGTGTGAGTCTCTTGAGTCAAACTGCTCTTCAGTGTTTAATATAATAGTCCCACTGGCTATTTGCATAACTGTCACGCTGTTCTGTCAGCCTTTCTGGGAGTGGCGGTGATGTGTGTTTCTTGTCGCCTAATTTACTCACCTCACTCCCTGAAATACCGTGTCTTCCTCCCTGTGGCCAGCGTTGATGACAGATGTTCCCTGTCGCTCAGACTGAGAACCTGGGGCCAAAAGGAGGGGAGGAGAGATGAAGTAAATTCCCATTTCCTAAGCACTTACTACAGGTCAGACGGACGGCAGAGCCTTTTAGATGGTTTCATCTTTTTTGCACAGACTCTGAAGTATCTAGGACTGCGCCTTTCTGGAGATACGTGATTCTCATAGTGCGCAGTATGGCCCGCTGGGGAGTATTCTGGAAATGTGTAAGGGTGGTTTTGTGGTGACCATGATCTCACGGTCTGGTCAGCATTTAAGGGGCAGAGGCAGGGCTGCTAGATGTCCTGCAGTGCGTTCTGGGACAGCTCTGCACCTGCTCAGCCCCACATTCAAATCCCGCTGGACGTTTATGTTGGTGAGAAACTTGTTTATTAACACCTGATGCTAAACCAAAGCCCATTTACATCTAAACACACGTACTCTCTACAAGGTTTTACGCTCACTCTTCCAGGAACAAACTATGTGGAATGAAGAGACGCTTGAGGTTTGCTTTGTTGGGAGCTTTCCCAAGAGTTGCCAACCATGCGCGGCAGCAGCACCAGCAACCTCTGCGTCGCTGGTGCAAGACAACTCGCCGAGATCGGTTTAGATTTGTGGCTGTCACACTCACAGCGAGTCTGTTGCGTGTAATGAATAAATGATCATTTCAGAGAAGGAGGAAGTGCCACGAAGAAAATAAAACAGGAATGAGATTGTGAGCAATATGTGCACGTGCGTGTGTGTGTGCGTGTGCATGTGTATGTGCGTGTGCATGTGTGCGCGCGCGTGCATGTATGTGCGTGTGCATGTGTGTGCGTGAGTGTATGTGTGTGTGCCCTGTGTGTATGTGCGTGTGCGTGTGCGTGCATGTGCGTGTGTGCGTGCACATGCGCGCAGGCAGAGGCAGCTTTATACAGTGACCCAGGCAGGTCTCTGAAGAGACGGCTTTGCGGGGGAGACCTGAATGACCCGAAGGAGCCAGCCAGGCGGGACACGTGGACTGTCTGTATTCCAAGCTGAAGGCGCAGCAAGAACAAAGGCCCTGAGGCAAGGACCTTTGCTCAAGGAAAGCACGCTGACCTATCCTGTGATCTGTCGGAAGGATGGCCTCAGTGCCTGGAACCCGGAGCACAAAGGAGAGAGTAGGAGGCAGTGAGACGGGAGGGGTGAGTGAAGATGAGCATGTAGAGCCTTGTGGCCTACGGGAGGGGGTCCGGGTGGCATTCCTGACGAGACAGAAGCATCAGAGGGAAACCACCCCGACCTGAGCCATGTAAGGGGTGCTCACTCTCAGCCAGCATGCTGCCTTGCAGACAATGTAGCTGAGACCCAAGGTCTGGCCGTGTCTAGTCTGGACTCAAACCCAGACTTCTTGAACCCACTATTTGTGCTGAGACCCCAACTGTGGCCTCAAGTACAAGAGTGAACCTGGTTTGTGATCTCTACACATGCGGACTACTTGCTTTCCTCTGCTCAGGGTTGCTTTACCATTCCCAAAGAAAACCAAAGCTGTGCTGGATTCCTGTTTCCTTCATGTGCATTTCCAATGTTCTTTCTGGCATTTATTATGCCAGGCATTTTCACGTATGTTACTCACTTGAACTTGGCATCAACACTCTGAAGGGTAGGTGTCATTATATTAAGACAAGAAACGGGCTCAGAGAGGCAAAGAAACCCAACCAAGACCACACAGCTTGTAAGTAGCTGGGATTCAAGCACAAGTCCATCCGGCCTCAGGGCGCATAGTCTTTCCTCTACGCCACGTCATATCACTCATGTTCTCCCATCCGTGTTCTCATAGACCCAACCCTTTGCCACAGTGGAGTGATCCAGCAACCTCATCTGGAACTGGGCCAGTCAGCTCCCCTGACGTATTTTTCAACCTGGAACTGGGAGGGAGTTCTCTGGTGGAGGCACCACAAGATATGGAGCTAGACGTTGTCTGCCATGTGCTACAGATTCAGCCAATGTCTGTAGTAACTCCCTGCCTGAGAATGAAGGCAATGCAGGAATGCAGAGCCGAGAGGGCAGCAGGGGCAGGAGACCTGGTGACCTCAGTTGAGCCTCTGGACCCACTGTGTTGGGTTTCTGTTGCTTGTAACTGAAGGATTTCTTACCCATCCAAGAAGGTAGGACAAGATGGGGGCTGGGGAGGGCTTTGGATCCCAGCTTGAGTGGAGGATGGAGGTCGACCCTGAGACATGCTTCTTGGAGATCAAAGGTCCAATCCAGGGTCAGGCACCTGGTAAGTGGCAGGGCCAATGTCGGAACCCAGGCCTGAGTCCGGGAGCAAGGTGCATGTAGTTCCCACCCTTGAACTCCTGAATTTCCTGAAGGTTCTGAACCCACTCCTTTTGAACAGGTTAATCACCAGTCTACATCTGCCCTTATCCTCCTCTTCTTTTCTAGCGGAAAAGATTCTGAAAGACACTGTCCCTTTCATCTCAAAAGCTCCTGCCTTACAAGATTAGCTTCTCAACTTACTAAATTTCCTGGAGAATTCTTTCCACTCTCAGGCTCAGGGCCTGGCTGGCCTGGAATAGGAGGTTTGGTAGTCATCAAGGACCATCCCATGGATCCAGCACCTGAGGGCCGTGTCCAGAGCATGAGGAGAAATTCATAATAGGACCCCCCACTTCAAAGCCATTTCCTTCAATGGCCCCCTGGGGAGTTCAGTTTGCCACAGAGTGGGAAGAGCGGGACGCAGTGCCCGGTGAGTACAGCCCCGTATTAGGAGGCTTGAGCTTGAATCCCTGATGCACCACTTTCTGATCATCCCACTGTGGGCCACAGTTTCCTCAGCTGTCCAAAAATGGTAATTCTATTTCACTGTTGCTATTGTGAGAAGTATATGAGATAATGGGCGTGAAACCACGCTGTAAACTGTAGAGTACCACAGGCGTGTGAAGGGGGTTATTATTATTAGTTGATAGGTCATCTTCACTCTTGGGAGCCTCAAGAAGTACCTCAGGAGGCAACCAGATTCCCTTCACCCCCATTCTCCAATATGAACACTCTACTTGGCCCTTATTTAAGCTAAAAACTCTTCATAGAGACTCAGGTACGACCTTGGACCTCCATTTTTTGATCTATAATGTGGGGCTGGGGAGGGAGAAGATCTTAAATTGGATCCTCCCTGAGAAACATTATGTCTCACTTACCAGGGAAGTCCACACCCCAAGTTCACTGCCAACAGGAGAAACCACCACAGACATCACATCCCAGAGCTGTGAACGACCTGAGCTGTCCCATGTACCCTCCAGGCCCAGTGCCCCAATTACTCCTGAACACCTCTGGACATCATCTCTCCATTTTACAGAAGATGAAACTGAGGCCCAAGAGAGCAAGGGGGATGACTATGGGATCTGTCCAGCACCCCCTTCCTCTTCTAGAAACTGCTCGATTCCCACACCAGCCAGGAGTTCACATGGTGGCTGCCCTGTTCTCATAGACCCAACCCTTTGCCACAGTGGAGTGATCCAGCAACCTCATCTAGAATTGGGCCAGTCAGCTCCCCTGATGCATTTTTCAACCTGGAACTGGGAAGGAGTTCTCTGGTGGAGGCACCACAAGGTGTGGAGCTAGATGTTGTCTGCCATGTGCTACAGATTCAGCCAATGTCTGTCTATCTGTCGCATTCCTGGTTTCTGTTGTTGCCAGAGCCAAGCCACCAACTACCATTCCCACTTGGTGGTATTATAATAGATATTTGTTGGTTTTGCCCACCCAGAATCCCTTTCCCTTATTTTAATGAAAGCACCCCACTTTTTCTTCAGGAAACTACGCCTCCACCATCTGTGTCCTGGGGAGACCATCTGTAGGAGTTCCTCCATCCTTGCCCCAGCAATGGAGTGGGCACATGACCCAAACTAGTCCAGCTAGACTCAGGTCTCTGGGAATTTTTAGCTAGAGCAGAGTGTTGTCACTCAGGCGTTTTAATTGCAGGACCCCTAACAAGGTGATTCATGGGCTCTAAGTACCTCCATCCCCATGTTGCCCTTATTCCTATCTTTCTCAAAGCCTGGTTGTTTAATTTGACTTTGACTTGATCTAGTATCTATCCCATGCAGCCATTTTTTGCTTAAGTTTTCCAGAGTTGGATTCTCTGGTTTGTAACCAAAGACTCCTAACTCCTAGAGAAATTGGAAGTAGAATGGAGTGCTACTCCACATCCTCCAGGAAGTGTGGGGTATTAAAAATTATTGGACTTTCCTGGGGCAAAACAGTGAGGTTGCTGTCGTGCCCCAGCCCTGGAGAGCAGCCCATGGGATGCAGCAGCAGAGGGCTATTTCCTGTATTACTTGGTATCATCTGGACCACCGAGAATGTGGCTCTCAGAGAAAGGGCAGTTTCTGTCACAGTTCAGTTTTGGGGAGATGAAGAATGCCCAGGCTGAAACTATGGAAAGAGCCAAGATGTCCATCGACAGATGAATGGATAAAGAAGATGTGGTATATATATACAATGGAATATTATACAGCCATCAAAAGGAATGAAATCTTGCCATTTGCAACGACGTGGATGGAACTGGAGAGTATTA
>NC_138378.1:13670422-13758442 GCF_054177405.1 Leptonychotes weddellii | reverse complement strand
AAGACTGTTGAATCACAGACCTGTACCTCTGAAACAATACATTACATGTTAAAAAAAAAAAAAAAAAGAAGGAGGAGAAGAAGATAGCAGGAAGGGAAGAATGAAGGGGGGAAAATCGGAGGGGAAGACAAACCATGAGAGACTATGGACTCTGAGAAACAAACTGAGGGTTCTAAAGGGGGGGGGATGGGTTAGCCTGGTGATGGGTACTAAGGAGGGTACGTATTGCACAGAGCACTGGGTGTTATATGCAAACAATGAATCATGGAACACTACATCAAAAACTAATGATGTAATGTATGGTGATTAACATAATAATAAAAATAAATAAAAATAAAAGAATGCCCAGGCTGTGGGATAGAATGTTTTGTTTCAACTGCACAGAGTAATGTAAAGGGAAAATCAACAAAGCAAGCCCAAATATCAGTGTGTGTGTGTGTGTGTGTGTGTTGGGGGGAGACACAGAATGAAATGTAGAGCATTTCTATGACCACAGTGAAAGAACCTCACGACTTGCTGCACGGCTGAGATCTCCAAAAACCAAAGTTGGCAGCTGAGTATGCAGGCTGCTGACCTGATGGGCCTGCTACACGGCTGTGCCGCTTCTGACCAGTGGAAGGGCCACACAGGAGGATGTGGGAGGAACCCAAGGCAATCTCCAACACTGGCTGGAAGCAGTCTCTGCCTTCCTGATGGAGAAGGCTCCCAAGTTCCTGCCTGCTCCAGCCAGCCCTCAAGGCTGCTTAGCTGGATGATAGGGATGAGTTTTGGCCCGGAGGGTGAAAAATAGACTGAGTAGGAAAGAGTCCAGGACTCATACAGAACAACAGAAACTTCACTGATACCAGCTCAAACCTGGGGAGTATTTGTGGGAATGGATTTTTGCGGTGCTTGATGAGGGAACGGAAAATGTGAGACTGATCTCCTTGATATGGATGTGTGGATCGGGGATTCTGCATTCTCTGTGCTGGCTCCAGGAGCTGGCTGGGTTCTAACCATTGATGGCTAAAGCAAACTTGGACCAAATGTGAAATGAAATTTAAAGGCCGCAAATACCCTGGCATCATATAGAGGAAGGGATTCAAAGATTTCTGAAGACAGGAATGATGGATTGGATTTATTTTGTGCCTCCTTCCCATAAATATCTCTACGGCCCTCACTGAACCCTTTGCTTTGAGGAAAGTCTACATCAGGCGTGCTTGGTGGAAGGGTTCCCTGATCTCCAAGGGAAGGAAGGAAGAATGCAGAGGTGTGGGAGGCCAGGTGTCGGCATTTAGGTGCCTCAGAAATTTTTTTTTTTAAAGATTTTATTCATTTATTTGACAGAGAGCGAGAGAGGGAACACAAGCAGGGGAGTGGGAGAAGGAGAAGCAGGCTTCCCGCCAAGCAGAGAGCCCAATGTGGGGCTCGATCCCAGGACTCTGGGATCATGACCCAGGCCGAAGGCAGACGCTTAACGACTGAGCCACTCAGGCGCCCCGATGCCTCAGGAATTAAGTGAAAATGTTCATCATAATATTCAGCAGGTTCTGAATGAGGCAGGATCTCTGCTGGAGGGCCCTGGAAAGGTAAAGCTGACCACCAGTCTAACTTAATTTATATAACCAATAAAACATAAGAAAGCAAAACAAAGCAAAGCACAAAACAAAAACTGATCATCACCTAACACCTAGGCTTGAGTTCCTTTATTGATCTAAAACCCCTGGAAGGCAGTATACACTACTTGCCCTTGGAGAAGGTCTCTGCTATACCACCACATGGGTGTAATGCGACCATTTCTCTTGCCTTCTCCAAAAGGGCCTGTGGCCATTTACCGGGGTACCTGGGTACTGAAGAAAGGGAAACACCCAAACTTTGGGAGCACTGGATGAAGAACTTTAAGCTAATACCAATTTCTTGGGCCTGAGAGTACCACCATGGGTCCACCAACCATGTGAAAAACAGTATTTTGGCCTTTGTCCATGTCACAGAGGGCTAGATCTCCAATTTCTGAGTGATAGTTGGAAAAGATCCCCACATTGGCTCCCTGACCCTCGGAGGCCATTATAATATAAAAGGCCAACAGATCCAACTGAACAACAGTTCTGAAATAGAAAACTCAAAGCCTTTGGGGAGGCTGCAGAGACAACCAAAGACCCCGAAGGGTGATGACTTCCCTCAAAACACCATTAGTTTCCCCTGTTTGGCCAGTGCAAAATTAGATGGGTCTTGGAAAATGGCAGCGGACAATTTAATCAAATGGCAATTCCAATTTCATCTGCGGGGTTAGATACGCGTTCCTCGGTACAGTCCTTGGAGCTCATATGCATCTATTGGTTTCATTTTCTATTCCAAGAAACAGAAATCACTGGAAGCATTCTGCTCTTAGTTGGAAGGGATAGCAGTTTTCCTTTACTAGTCAACTGAGGGATACCTTAGCTCATCAGATCTGCACCAGAAAGACTTTGATTGTCCTATTCCACAAGATAACAGACTGATCCACTACATTGATTAAATCACATTAATAGGGTCAGATCTGTACCTCTGAAACAAATAATGCAATATATGTTAAGAAAAAAAAAAAGAAGAAGAAGGTAGCAGGAAGGGAAGAATGAAGGGGGGGGAATCGGAGGGGTAGACGAACCATGAGAGACAATGGACTCTGAAAAACAAACTGAGGGTTCTAGAGGGGAGGGGGGTGGGAAGATGGGTTAGCCTGGTGGTGGGTATTGAGGAGGGCATGTTCTGCATGGAGCACTGGGTGTTATGCACAAACAGTGAATCATGGAACACTACATCTAAAACTAATGATGTAATGTATGGGGATTAACATAACAATAAAAAATTTTTTAAAAATCACATTAATAGGGCCTGGAGAGCACAGAGTATGCTTTGGGTTATATATATGATAGGTTCCTGATGTTAGAAACATTTTTTTAAACTGTGTGTCTGGGAAGAAGGAGTGAGCGTAAAGTGTGCTGGGCAGCCAAGGGTGGGAATGCAGTGGACATCTCCTAGTTTGCCTAACAAGCTTCCCCTTTAGTTTGGTGATGTCACATGACCTTTTCTTTGGGCAACTACCATTCTTCCATCCCATGTGGTCTGCTGTAGATGTTAATCCAGGTGCTCTGCCCTCCCATCTCCACCAAGGGAGAGGTACGTGACCCAAGCTAGGCAAATCAACCTCTTGGCTGGGATTGGAATGGTGAGCAGAATGACACAGGGGAGGAAGGAGACGGAAGACTGAGCATTTAGCTGGCAAGTGTCCTCAACAGAAGGTTCATGAGTCCTACCACTGAGGTCCTCAGAGCTCCCCTCATTCCTACACATCCTAAGGCCTGCTCAGTCAGCTTTTCCTTTGACTGGGTGAACTTCACCGATCCCCTTGTGGCAGGCTGAATGGTGGTCCCAAAGCTATGTCCATGTCCTAATCTCTGGAACCTTAAGTGTTACCTCATTCAGAAAAAGGGTGTTTTTGCAGATGTGATTACGTTAAGGGTCTTGAGATGAGATCAGCTTGGATCAGCTGGGTGGGCCCTCCATGCCATCACTTGGGTCCTTCTGAGAGAGAAGCCATGAGAGACTGGTGCACACAGAGGACAAGGTGACATCATGACCAAGGCAGAGAATGGAGGGACACAGCCATAGAACCAAGAACACCGGAGCCACCAGAAGCTAGAAGAGACAAGAAGATTCACCCCCGGAGCCTCCGGAGGGAGTGTGGCCCTGCTGACACCAGAACTGTCAGAGAATAAACTTCTATTGTTTTAAGCCATCAGTTTTGTGGGACTTCATTATGGCAGCCACAGGAACTAATACAACTTCCAGTAAATTATTTCTTTTTCCATAAGATAAGTTAGTCTTTTTTTTTTTTTTTAAGATTTTATTTATTTATTTGAGAGAGAGAGAGAGCACATGAGAGGGGGGAGGGTCAGAGGGAGAAGCAGACTCCCCGCCAAGCAGGGAGCCCGATGCGGGACTCGATCCAGGGACTCCAGGATCATGACCTGAGCCGAAGGCAGCCGCTTAACCGACTGAGCCACCCAGGCGCCCTAAGATAAGTTAGTCTTAAATCTTTTTGGAAATCTTTTAAAAGATTTATTTATTTACCTTAGAGAAAGCGAGAGCGCAAGTGCTGGGAGGGGGAGAGAAACCTCAGGAGACTCCTCACTGAGCTCGGAGCCCAACACGGGGCTCGATCTCACGACCCTGAGATCGTGACCTGAGCCGAAACCAAGAGTCGGACATTCAACTGGCTGCACCACCCAGGGGTCCCAGATAGTCAGTTTCTATTGCTTATAACCAAAGAACCTTAATGGTAAGTGTTCATCACTCCAGTTACTTGTAATGAATTACTCTTTTTGACCAAGTTAGTTCCAGCTGGATTCCTGTCACTTGCAGCCTGTGCCAAACCCGCCACTGGAAGCAGAGAAAGTAGATTCTGAGTCGCTCCACGTATCCCCCACCCTCCCCGTTCACCCAGAAAGCATGCCAGGCGGCCAGCTCTGGTACAGCCAGAAACAGGTCCCTGGGCCCAGCCTCTTTATCTGCATCACGGTTTTCTTTCACACCAGGGACTGGGAGTGAACTGTCGCTTTTCTGCCAGGACAACACATAACCTGGTGATGGATGCAGGCCAGACGATTCTCCCCTGAGCTTTCCCTCCACCAGCTTTAGGGACTTGTCTTTGGGGTCAGAAAGTCCGGAAGCTATCTGGCTCCTTGGTATGTTCAGCAGTTCGGTGAGGGTGGTGCGGACAGCCCTCCCGTCTCTGTGCCCCGACCCGGGCCGAGCGGGGCCTGGACGCTAGAGGGGAGCGTGTGGGAGGGCCGGTGTGTGGGCGGGGAGACCTGAGCGGCCCCTCAGCTCAGCTCCGGCCTCTGCTCAATCTGGAGACTCACATTCATCCGCACACGGGGGCCTACACATACTGTGCCCTCTGCTTGGAAACACTTCCTGGAGCCCCTATTGCCTAATTAACTCTTCATCCGTGTGACAGCAGCTGAAATCGTCACCCTCAAGAAAGTCTTCTCCGACCCCCGTTAATGGTCCCTGCTACATGACGTGCTTCTAGCTCCCTGTACTTAGTACAGCTCGCTATTACATATTTCTGTGATCCCTGGATTTAAATCCATCTCCCTCCCTAGTCTGTAAGCTTCACGAATATAGAGATATATATTTTGTTCCCCATTATATCTTGTGAACCTAGCGAGCAGTCAATGAATCAGAGGCCAGGTGTGTCAAGTGTATCTGAGAAGTGGCGGGGTGTGTGTGTGTGTGTGTGTGTGTGTCTCGGGGGCACACTACGGGGAACTGGAGAGAACGTGCCTCACCCAAAGGCATTCGAATTAAAAAAATATACTAAGGGGCACCTGGCTGGCTCAGTCGGTAGAGCACGTGACTCTTGATATCAGGGTTGTGAGTTCAAGCCCCACGTTGGGTGTAGAGATGACTTAAAAATAAAATCTTTTTTTTTTTTATAATTTTTTTTTTTTTAAGATTTTATTTATTTATCTGAGACAGAGAGAATGAGAGAGACAGAGAGCACATGAGAGGGGGGAGGGGCAGAGGGAGAAGCAGACTCCCCGCCGAGCAGGGAGCCCAATGCGGGACTCGATCCAGGGACTCCAGGATCATGACCTGAGCCGAAGGCAGTCGCTCAACCAACTGAGCCACCCAGGCGCCCCGACTTAAAAATAAAATCTTAAAAAAAAAAAATATATATATATATATAATATATATATAGACTGTTCAGCTAAATAAAACGAGTCTGCAGGCCACACGTGAAGCCCCAGCTTGTGAGTCTTCCAAAAGATATTTGTTGAATGAATAAAGTAAGGAGGAAGGGGATGACTGGTCTGGGAGAATCTTCTGTTCAGTCTTGTCTACACTCTCTCAAGGGCAAGACCTCTGTCTGGTCATTTCCTCTTCCTCCCCAGTGCTCTGCACACAGTATGCTGTATGAATTAGCTGATCCATGAGTTGGTATTCACTAAATACCTTCTCCTCACAAGCCTGGGCTCAACCAGATAATGTCTTCCATGTTGAAGCCCTGCATGGTGGGCCAGACAGAGGCATAGCCAGGAGATGACAGGACGGTAATGGGTGTTCTAGGAACCGTATGTGAACAGGGCTATGGGAACCCTTCCCTCCCAAATTTCTCAGCAAGTAGAGAGGATTCAGCGGGTGAGCATAAGATGCCCCCAGCAAGGATGAGGGGGCTGGAGCTGGCTGAAAGGGGCGGAGGTCTCAAGCATCTGCCTGGATGGTAACTCAAGGTAGGGCTGGAGGTCTGCATGGTGGGAAGAAGAGAACTGCCAAAGTCAGCCTGGGGGGACCCAGGAGTCACAGGTGTCCATGCACAGCAGTTCCTTGCCACCAACACTTCAGAGTTGAGCTGGCTTTAAATGAGTGACTTCCTGCTACATTTGGCTTTCATTTCCCTCTGGGGCACAGACTGACCACCTGAAAATGGGCCGAGATCTGGAGATGGGGCAGGGGCGTGTCCACTTCATACATCACATCCTAGGATGGGACAGGCCAGGGCCCCTCAGAGTCTGCATCTCAAGCCAGCCCTGGCAGGAAGCTGCAGGACAATTGCTGGGCAAATCTTACACGCCAGCTGAGGAGGCAGCTTCTCTCCCTTCCTCCCAGCCTCATCTTTGAGAGCTGACTCTTGTTGGAAGCTCCTGGAAGAGAACCACAGCTGAGGTGCAGCACTCCTCCATCTGAATCCCCTGTCTGGTCCTTTCTCTAGCCCTGACAGTGAGTTTGAACCCAACGGATCAACTCTGGAGATTCGTGAACCCCCTAAAACCACATGCAAACTTTGCGAGGGCAGAATAAAGACGGCATGCAAGGAACACCAGTCCTGGCAGACCAGCGAGCCTGGATTCCAAACTTGGCTCCACCACATCCAGTTGGGTGACATTTGGGCAAGTCCTCGCGCCTCTCTGAGCCTCAGTTTTCTCATCCTCCGACATGAATGTGACAGGGTTGACAGGCAGGAGGTGCTCAGGAACCGTTAGCGACCTTTCTACTCTTTGGCGCATGCCTGCTTCACGGGGAGCTTGGAGGTCCATGTATGAAGTTCTCCAGTGTGTTCACTAGGCTCACAGAACCTAGGGCAATGTTATCCTGGCCTGGGCCTTTGGGAGGAACGGACCTGGCCTCTGGGTGTCATTCCTCAGGCCTGGGTGAGTGATCCTGAGCAGTCATGCCCCCATGAACGCCGTAAGCAGGCAGGGATCTCTGCTGTTTCAGCTGACCTTAGGGGTGTGGGAAGGGGGACACACCGAGCCTTGGCTTTAGTAAGCCTGAGAGTCTGGAGGCCCAGTGGGGGCCTGGGCCTCCAAGTCTGTAGACCTCCCCTCCTGGGAGGTCTCACGGGACGTCTCCAGAAATACCTCCGACACCCCGTCGACACTGCTCAGCAAATCCTCAAACTCCCGGGGGTCGCAGTTGCGCACGGCGGCCTCCAGAGCCTTCTGGCGGCGGTAGAAGTGAGAAAACTTGTTGAAGATGATGGTGATGGGGAGCGCCACCACTAGGATGCCCCCGAGGATACAGCCTGAGGCTGCCAGCTTGCCGGCCACCGTCACGGGTACCACGTCCCCGTAGCCCACGGTGGTCATGCTCACCGTGCCCCACCACCAACAGGCGGGGATGGTGTCAAAGCCCACGTCCTCCTCCTTCTCAGCTGTGTAGGCCACACCGGAGAACACGGACACCCCCACGGCCAGATACAGCAGTAACATGCCCACCTCACGGTAGCTGTGCTGGAAGAGAATGTGGGAAGCCAAGTCAGAGCTGGGTGGGCCCACAGACCTGGTATCGAACAGATGGGGAAACTGAGGCACAGAGAGTAGAAGGGGCAGGTCCACAGTCATAGAGCAAAGTAGAGCTGGTGCCAAGGCCCAGGTCCCTCGACTCCAAACTAAGATCTTTCAACCACAAGAGGCAGCCAACTCCCTGGGCGTGAACACAGGCCTAACTTCTGTTGTCCAGGATGCCTGCTAAGCCACAGTGGTTTCTTCTAATGCAGGGGGGACCGGTGGCCCAGCCAGTTAATAACAAGCTTGTGATTTTTCCACAGTCACAGAACCAATGGAGAACCACAGTTTGTATTCCACAAACGCAAAGGGTTGGTTTCATGTACTTCTGGCTGGTCTACCTCCTTTCTGACAAGTACAAAAATACAGTCTGCCTCTCAAGAAAGCTGATAAGGTGTGTGTTCCCTAGACCACCCACTGAACGCACCTGCCTGTGGGTTTATATATGCTCTGCCCCTGAAGCCAAGCAGTGGTTCTCAAACAGGGCAATCTGCCCTCCAGGGGACATATGGCAATGCCTTTTTTTTTTTTTTAAGATTTTATTTATTTCTTTGAGAGAAAGAGAGCACAAGTGCAGGGGAGGGGCAGACGGAGCAGGGAGCCCAACGTGGGCCTTGATCCCAGGACCCCAGGATCATGACCTGAGTCGAAGGCAGATGCTCAACCAACTGGGCCACCCAGGCGCCCCAACATATGGCAATGTCTTTAAACACTTTTGGTTGTCACAACTGGGACAAGTGTGCTACCAGCATCTACTGGGTAGAGGCCAGAGATGCTCCTAAACATCCTGCAATGCACGAGACAGCCACCCCCGCCTCCACACACACAACAAATTATCTCCCCCCAGATGTCAGTAGTGCTGAGGCTGAGACCCCTCGTCTAGAGCTGTAGTTTCCTAGTCCCAAACTGTAATGTGTGGAGGAATCATGTTGGGATCTTGCTTAAAAGGCAGAACTCAACTGAGTGGGTGGGTCTAGGGTAGGGCCAGAAATGCTGCATTTCTAGCAAGCTTCCAGGTAATGAGAAAGCTGCTGCTGGTCAGGGGCCTTGCTTTGAGTAACCAGGAGTCTTACACCGGAGTCTTGGGCCCTGGCAGCCGCAATCAACATTCTTCTCCCTCCTTGCAGAAAAAGCTGGTGGCACCAGGCCCTGGCACCCTGCATGGCTGGAGGCAAGGCAGAGTTCTGGGGTGAAAGGATCTTCTTCCCTGGAGAGATACTGAGTTCAGGGATGTGCTTAATGGAATTCCTTGTTCCTGCCCACTGCCCCAAGATTCTCCTCACGTCACCCTGCCTGTACCCAGCATCCTGACTGCCTTGCCACGAGGGCATGAAAAAGGCTTTACAAAGCCATGGGTGGGAGGGGGTCTCCTAGGGATCCTTAGGAGGGCTGCCCAGAGCTTTAGGAGAAAGAGCAGGAGGTGCTGGAGTCATGCATAGCTGGGTTCTTCTCTGGGCTCTGCAACTTACTGAGGAACCTCTGACAAGTCCTGTCACCTCCTGGAGCCTCAGTTTCCACATCTGCAAAGTAGTGACAATAATTCTCGCCCCAGCCTGAACCCCTCCTATTACCTTGGGATAAAGTTCAAAATCCTGGGCCAAGAGTCCGTGGCCCTTCAGTACCCCATCCCACTCACCTCTTCAACCTCATCCACTGGCACCCCTCCTTCCTTGTCCCCTCCCAGTGTTCACCCTGTTCGCTCTCCAGGCCTTTGTCCAAGCTGCTCACATTTCCTCTGTCCCCACACCAGGCTAAATTCACCCCTTCAAGGTTAAGCTTGCCAGAGCAGTGATGCACCCCCAAGGGCAGGGCCTGGCACAAAAAGGGTACTCAGTAAATTGCAACCAGGCTTTAGAAAGCCAACTTTCTAACCTCAGGTTCTTCACCTACGGGAAGGGAATAAATAACCACATCTTCCTGAGGAAGTTGTCCTGAGAACAAAATCGATAATGGATGTAAAACTGGCACAGAATTAGCACTCAGTAAGTGTTAGTTCTGGGGCTGCCGCTGGACTTGGTCTGTCAAGGGTGACCTCCGGTGCCCCGCCATAATGCCAGAAGAAAGGCTCAGCGGAGAAGCCAGTCAGCATCCTGCTTTGCAAATTTCTGCACTATGTATTATCTGATGTTTGACAGAGAGGCCAAAAACGAGCTCTGTCTTGTGTTTTTGTTTTTCTAAAGCCAGAAAAGCAAAGCTCTGCCTTGGCTTTCAGTTTCCACCCCGGGGGAAAGAGCCCTCCCAGGGCTGTTGGGAAGGGCAGACGGGATGGGAAATGGACCCCTGGTCTCCAGCCCTGTGCCCGGCACACAGAATGTCCCCTGGGTGCACTGTGCCCCTGGACACCGCGTGCCTCTAAGTTCACCTGCTGACCTGCCCTTTGGTCACCCTCGCCTCCCCCCGGCCCCGCTCTCCGGGCCCAGAGGCCCTACCTTGAGCGTGGCGCCCAGCGAGCGCAGCCCGGTGGAGTGGCGCGCCAGCTTGAGCACGCGGAAGATGCGCATGAGGCGGAACACCTGCACCACCTTGCCCAGGTCGCCGAGGTCCTCGCCGCTCGCGCCGCCCCGGTCGCCGAGCGCCATGCCGGCCAGCAGCGTCAGATAGAAGGGCAGCACCGACACGATGTCAATGAGGTTCAGAGGGTGGCAGAAGAAGTTGCGCGTGCTGGGCGCCAGCAGGAGACGCGACGACACCTCGAAGCTGAACCAGGCGATGCAGAAGTACTCGAGGTGCCGCAGCACCGGGTCGTCGCGCACGCCGGCCGGGCCACGGCCCGCGGCCACCGCGGCCACGGCGGCCGCCGCCTCGCGGGCCTGGTACTCGGGCAGGCTGTGGATGCACATGGCGGCGATGGAGGCCAGCACCACGCCGATGGAGACGCAGCTGAAGAGCTTGCTGGGCAGCGAGTAGCCGGGGTTCTCCATGGTGAGCCACAGGCGGCGGCGCAGGCGGCCGCAGCGCGCAGCCCCGTAGCGCGCCAGCTCGCGCTGCACGTCGGAGATCTCGTCCGGGCACGGGTCCACGCTGCTCGGCGTGTCGCTGTCCTCGTCCCAGTCGCGCGGCCGCGCCACGCGCCGCTCCAGGTAGCGCGCGCGGCAGCAGGCGGCCAGCGCGCTCTCGCCCAGGCCCCAGTAGTCGGCCTCCTGACCGAAGGCGAAGACGCACAGCTCGTCGAGCACGTGCAGGCGGCCGGTGCGGTAGAAGTGCAGCAGGCCCAGGAAGAAGCCCGGGTGCCGGTCGAAGTAGAACTCGCGCGCCGCCGCGTCATAGTCGTCGCACAAGCGCCGCGCCTGCTCCTCGGACGCCGCGGCCTGCAGGCGGCCCAGCCGCGTGCCCGGGAAGCGCGCCAGTGCGCGTGCGCTCAGCCGCCGCCGCACGCCGCCCACGTTCACGCGCAGCGCCTCGTCGCTCCGCCGCCAGGGCACGCGGGCGCCGGGCCCCGGGGACTGGCTCACCATGGCCTGCGGACACGGGGACGGGGGGATTGGGGGAGGGCTCCCCGGGCCTGCCTTCCAGAAGGCCTGGTTTAAACCCCCTGCGCCCTCCACCAGCTGTGGGGTGCAGTGGGCGCTCAGTACGTGTCAAGTACCCTCTGCTCTCAAGAGTCAGGCTTGGGTTTGACTACCTTTCGCTCCGCGACCGAGGGTCTTTGGCCAGATCACTGAGCCTTCCCACTCCCATTTCATGTGCACAGAACAAATGCTGAGATCTGCCTTGGGGGCATTATGAAAGTGACTGAATGGCAGGATATCCTGGCACCCCCGGGCGGGGGTGGGGTGCTCAGATAGGGTATCTCCCTTTCCCAAACTTGGATTTTCGTATGTCGTACTGTGGGATCTTGGACACGCCAGCACTCTGATCCTCGGTTTCCTCCTCTGCAAAATGGGGATAGTAATGCTGATCACCCAAGGGTGTTGGGAGCATCAGTATAGACCAGTAATTCTTTAAGTGTGTCCCCTGCACTGGCAGCATCATGCCACCTGGGAATTTGTCAAAGATGCAAATTCTCAGCTTGCTCTAGACTTGATCAGAAACTCAGGATGGAGTTCAGCAGTCTGTGTTTTAACAAGCGTGGAGGGTGACTCTGATGCATGGTCAAGTTTGAGAGCCACTGGCTTAGACTTTTTAAGGCATCTGCGGAGTCAGTCAGATGGAACACTGAATTTCTTCTGTGACCAAAGGCAAGTCATGTCACCTCCCTGAACTTCTGTCAAGTGGAGATAAAAATAGCCACCTCCAAGTGTGGTTAAAAGATTAAATGAATTATTGTGTTTATGTGGCCTGAAGGGGTTCAGTAAATTATCCACCTGTTTCACTGTCTCCCCAAGTCAGCCAAATCTGGGGTTTATCTCCACCCCTGATGCACCTAGGGCTTTGAGGAAGATGCTTTTCTCCAGGTCTTAGTTTCCTACACAATGCACAATGCAGACAAAAGCACCTACCCTCAAGGCAGGCTGGAGGACTAAAGTAGCTTGTGGAAAGTGCTCCGCCTTTTTGATACCAGAAAATGTTAGATCCTTCCACTGCCCACGTCTCCAAGCTCTGCTGGAGCTGAGGGCTAGTGACTCACTTCCCGATCCTGGGTAATCCCATCTGCACCATCCCATCAGTAATGCCTGCTTCCCAGGGTGGACGGGGGATTGGATGTACATCAAGCGGCTGGTCCAGTGCCTGGCAGGGAGTCAGGTGAGGTGCCCTTCACTTACCCTGGGCTTGGAGTTAAGCTGGTCAGGATAAGGGTCGTGTCCTTAGCTCTGTCACTTCTGTGTCCTCAGGCCAGTCTCCTCCCACTCTGGGCTTTGGCTCTTTTATCTATAGAACAGGGAGAACAGCACTTTGGGTGGAAGGTTACTGTGTGTGTGCAAAGCCCTTAGAACACAGTAGATGCTCAATAAATGTCAATCCTTTGCACTTTCTTCTGATCAGACCTGTGTTCAAATTCTGTCTGCCACTTACTGTTGACCCTTGAGGGGATCCATTCTGAGCTTGTTTCCCCATCTGTAAACTGGGGGACATCACACTTTCCTTGAGAGGTTATGAGGATTAACTAGGGCAAGATGTTTATGGGCAGGATGGTGGCTCTGGTACATAATCCGTGCACAGTAAACACCTGGGACTCCGGCGGGATGCAGCTCCACTCCCACCTCCTCCACCGCACTTGGTGTCAAGAGATGAAGCATCCAACCCAGTTGCATCACCCACTAGCTGCATGACTGTGGGTAAATCCTTTTCTCTTTCTGGAACTCACCCTCCTGCTCTATTAATCGGGATAATTAATTCAGGAAACCTTCCCCAACAAGGATCTGAGTATCAGTAAGAAAGGTTCAATGACTTGCTCAACATTACCCAGCTAGTCCACGGCACAGTTAAGTTTGGAAACTAGACTTTTCCATTCAAGGCTCTCTCTACACACTTATTTTGAGCACCTACTACGTGCTGGTCACTTTGCAGGGCTGCATATACATTTCCCTCGATTTAATGCCTACACCAACCCTGCCGGGGAGGCTTTCTAATCCCATTTTACGGATGAACCAACAGGACAGACCCCAGAGCTTGGCCACCCCACAGTGCTCCCTCCTGGGTGTGGGAGGGGTGGTCTCACGAAGGGGGCGCGGGACCAGAACCCCGGCAGCCCCCCTCCCCACTCTGCAGCCTCCGCCCCTTCCCGGGCCGCGCCCCTCCCCGAGGGAGATTCCTTACCTGCCAAGCCCCCTCCAGGGCGCACCCGCCAGGCGCGTCTGTCCCCAAAGTCGAAGCCGCTGAGGCCGGGGAGCCGCGGACCGGCCGGGCTCGTCTCTGCCCCTGCTGCCCCGCGGAGCCTCCCTGCTGCCGGAGGCCCCGCCGCCCCGTACTTCCCTGTCTTCCTCTTTCCCCCGCAACGGAGGCCACATCGATCGCTGCCGGGGGAGAGAGGGAGACCGCGGACTGCCGGAGGCGGTGATTTCTATTCCTGACTCGATTGGGTGGGAGTGGTGTCTGAAGACGGGGCGCAAGAGCCAGGACATCCTCCCTAGTCAGGGACCAGGGGAGGAGGGGTCATTTAGGGGAAGGGGTCCCCCGCGAGAGAGGGATTTCAGCCCGGAGCATCGCTGACAAACAACAACGACAGTAATAATACCTTCCTTAATTGTGTCCTTCGTATGTACCGGTACTCTGCTCAGGGGACTTATCCAAGTTATTCCTGACAGAAGCTTGACAGGGACAGATGAGGCTCAGTCACCTGCGCAAGTCACTTAGCTTGGTGTTGTGGCCTTGGGATTGGAACTCGTGTCTTCCAGGTCTGCAGGTGGGGATCTGCATCAGGGAGTTGGAGGAGGTGGCCTCATTCCCCCAGAGCCCCCTGGGCTGTGCAGCTTGAAGCAGATATTTTGCCCCCTAGAAGTTCTGTCTCCCCACCTGGCCATGGGTCCCTGATTTCTGCCTCAAGTGGGTTGGGATGGTAAGGGAGAACTGTACCAAAGAGCTTTGTCAAGGTTATGTAATCTAGGGGGGCCTGGCTGGCTCAGTGGGGGGTGGGGTGGGGGGGGAGCATACAATCTCAGGGTTGTGAGTTCAAGCCCCATGTTGGATGTAGAGATTACTTAAAAATAAAATCTTTAAAAAAAAAAAAGGTATGTAATCCACAAGCATTTATTGAGTGCCTACTGTGTGTCAGGCTGGAGAGAAGGTGCTGGAGACTAGGACCTGGATACAAGAAAGGATTCCTACTTCACAGATATTATTAATAATAATAATAACCAATATTTATTGAGACCTTGCCTTGGGCCTAGTATCCTACAGGCCTCATCTCATTCATGCTGCCAATATTCTGTGGATAGGCGCTATTATTATTCCAATCTCAAAGATAAGAAATGCAAGGCTTTGAGGGTGACTCAAAGGTCAAATGGCTTACATCTGAGACCTCTAGAACAGAACTGTTCACTAGATAGAGTTTGAGCCACATATATGATTTAAATTTTTCCAATAACATTAAAAAAAATAAATAAAAAGAAACAGATGAAATTAATTTTTTAAATAATATATTTTATTTAACCCAGTATATTCAAAATAATATAATTTCAACATGGGATCAATAAAGACATTACTAAGGAGGTATTTTACATTTTTATCTAGTACTGTCTTGGAAATCCAGGATATTCAAATCACCACAAACTTAGCAACTTAAAACAATACAGATTTATTACCTCACCATTCCTATAGGTCAGAAATCTGAGCACAGCATGGCTGAATTCTCTACCCAGAGTCTCACCACGTTGAAGTCAAGGTGTCAGCCAGGGCTGGGGTTCTCATCTGAAGTTTCACTTCTAAGCTCACAGATTGTTGGTGGAATTCATTTCCTTGTTGTTGCAGGACTGAGGTCACCTTTTCCTGCTGGCTCTCTGCTGGGGATCACTCTCAGCTTCTACAGGCTGCCTGCAGTTCCTTGCCACGTGGCCCACGGGCAGTTCACAACATGGATGTTTGCTTTCTTTCAGGCAACCTGGAGTGTTGACGTCCTCTTCTGCAACCAGCCAGAGCAAATGCTCTGCTCTTAAAGGACTCACCTGCTTAGGGCAGGCCCACCCAGGACAGTCTCTCTTTCCTCATGGAACACATTTCACACATTCCATTTACACTCAAAGAGGAGGAGATGATACGGGGGAGGGGGAGAGGGTCCCTGGGAATCCTCTTAGAATTCTGCCTATATCCACGTACAGTGAATCTCATTTGGATTAATCACATTGCACATGCTTAGTAGCCTCATGTGGCTAGTGGCTCCCATATTGGACGCGTAGCTCTAGGCTGTGCCACTTCAGTCCTTCCCTCAAAGAAGCTAGAGCAGGAAGTTTGCAATCATCTTGCCTAACTCCCTCGTTTTAGCCACAAAGAAACTGAAGCAGATCTTTGGAGAAGCAGATCTCCCATTTCCTGGCCTCGTACTCTCTCTGTAGCCTTCACTGCCCCCCCAAACTTAGGGGGTACCTCCGCCTCGGAGTTAGAGCAGTAGCTTCAAAAAGAGAAAAGACGAACCTATTTCCCAAGGGCAGAAGAGATGGAAACTAGGATCTGGTTTCATCCCCAGATCACATGGGAAGTACATGGAGTGTTAGATTAATTCACCAGTGATAGGAATGGGAAGAGAGGCATTATGGACCTCTGAGGCTAAAGGAGGGTATCCATACCCATTATGTGCCACGAATGGGCTGTGCCCCAAATTCTCCTTCAGTCCCCAGCCAGAACTGGCCATCTGAATCCATGAGGGTTTACCCTAAAGAGTAAGCTTGATGTTGCATAAAGTATAGAAATTTTTGTAATTAAGTAGACTATGTGTGGCAGGCAGCTTCTAGAATGTGTCCCAGTGATGTCCGCCTCCTGGTATTCATGCCCTTGTGTAATCCTTCCCCCTTGAGCATGGGCAGGATTTCCTGATTTGCCTCTAATGAGCAGAGTATAGCAAAGGTAAGGGAATGTTGCTTCCAGGATTAGGTAACATAAGATTGACTTTTCCTGGTTCTGATGAAGCAGGTTGCCATTCTGGTAAGGCAAGGACCCGAGGTTAACTTCTGGCCAACGCTAAACTAGAAACTGAGGTATTCAGTCCTACAGCCCTCACAGAACTGGAATTCTGCCAACAACCATATGAACTCGAAAGTGGATCCTTCTGCTGTTGGGACTCAGTTAAGACCCCGGCCCTGGTTGAACACCTTTATTTCAGCTTTGTGAGTCCCTGAAGCTGAGGACCCAGCTAAGCTGTGCCTGGATTCTTGACCCACAGAAACTACAAAATAACAAATGGGTGTTGTTTTAAGCCGCTACGTGGCTACATGTGTGGTAATTTGCTATACAGTAATAGATAACAAATACACTGGATTTGCGTTCTGCCTTTACCACTAAATGGTGGTGGGATCAGGAGCCAAGTGATGTCTCCTCTTGAATTCTTATCTTCCTCATCTGTAAAATGGGAACAACGCCCCCCCCTCCCATCTCACTGCCTTCCTATCACAAACATTTATTTTGCTCTTGCAAGTTAAAGGATTGGCAGCTCAGCATCAGGCCTGCCTCAGCTATCCTTCATCCCAAGACCAGTGGCTTCTGGGCAAGCACTTTTCATGGCAGAGGGAGGAAGCTCCAAGAAGGCAGGTGCCTTGCCTTGAAACTGGCGCACTGTCACTTGGGGCCACATCCCATCAGTCCCAGTGCAAAGCCTTAAATCCCTAGGCGGGGGATGTGTGCTCTCCCCCAGGGAAGCCATGGTAAAGGTGGGGAGGGAAGGGGTGTGTCTTTGGGCAAACAGTACAATGTACCCTATTATCTGTGTCGACCACTTGAGTTTATAGATGGGGAAATTGAGGCTCAGAAGGAAAGGAAATACCCAAGCTCACAGGGAGTCAGTGACTCAGATTATTCTCCTCCTCCTCCTCTCTTGGGCTTCAGCATGTATCCCTATAAATAGCATTTGCTGATTTTGAGTTCAGCACTTGAACCCCATGAGAAGGACTATGAGTGAGGAAGTAGGATTTTTTTTCATCTTCCAACAGGGCAAACAAAATCCCTGAGTGGTGACTCACCCGTGACCACACTGCCAGGTCAAAAAAACAAGGAAAGAAGACCCAGGATTCCCAACTCAACCTGCCCAGCCCCACATTCCATTGGGACACAAGAGGAAACCCAGCAGATAAAGCAGGGAGGAGTCTGCCGCCTCCTGCCTCTCCCCAAAGCAAGTCCTGGGTGACTGGGACAGTCAGGAATCCAGCCCTCTGGGTCCAGGAATGTCCCTTGGGATGGCTGTCGTTCCCTCATTGACCTCCTTCCTCACCCTCTTAGGCCCTGACTACAGACTGACTGACCCTTGAGAAATCCAGGTGAATGAGGTATCGTCCAATGTGAGATAGACTCTCCATTAATAATGACATCCCAACTGTTCAAGCAACATTCCCCAAATGTGGAGCAATTTGAAATGATCTTAGGGTGGACCTGGATGCAGCATTTTACAACACTGACTCTTGAGAAAGTTCTCTTCTCAGTCCTTCTGATTACTCCAAGAAAGAGGTCACAGTTTTGAGATCTGTGTCTTTAACTTGTCTTTAACCCTTGCTAATCTTCGTTTATTACCAGAGACAGAGAGCAGCCTTCAGGCTCACCGTGTTGGCAGGTGGCAGCATCTAGGTAGAATTTAATACTATTATTTAATATCGTTTCATCTGACAACATTTACTTTAATGGACCTTAGCTGTTTTCACTGCATTTGCTTTTACAATCACATTTTATTCGTGGCAAGTGATTCTGCGTATTCCATTTATAGTGATGATGTCAAGGTTGTCTTTTGAAATAAATTTATTTATATACAAAAGGGAGTCCATTTAAAGAAAGACGTTAGATAAATAGTATAGGCCGTATGCAAGTTATCGAGATGCTGTTTTGCAGGTGTGGCACAAATGGTGGAAAGGGGTATGCAAACAGATAATGTCTGGAAAACTCTACTAGAACGTACGTTCAAGGTGGCTGGGCTGCCTGAGGGAGGGGTTTGGACCCCACAAAGAGGGGCCTACCTGTGTTGGGCATTTTAAGTGGGGAAACACCGGAAGAGATGGGGAGGGGGCACAGGGTGAGAGGAGTCTATCTATGCACCTTGACTCCCAGGAGGAGAAACCAGGGGTGGATGGGAGGCAAGGGAGGTGACAGCAGCTCAGTGTTCATCAGAAGGTTGGAACTGCCACTGGCAGAGATAGTGGTATCTGGGTGGCAGGGTCCCAGGCCCCCTATCATCATCCCTTCCTGCTAGGGACCCCATGCTGAGGATCCGAAACCAGAATTAGCCTGGGGAGAGAGAAGGAAAGGGTTACACCATCCCATCACGGGACTCTGGGGTCTTTAGAAACTTTGATCTCCATCCACCCCATCAGCCCAGCCCTGGTGGCCACTCAGGCCGGATGGCCCACCCTCCTTCACAAGGGCCACCTGAAGCTCAGAGCAGTTGCAAGATCAGCAAGAGAATGGAGGATCTCCGGTTCCTCCTTGGTCCTAACGGGTCCCAACAGGAGCCCTCCGGCCCCATCCCCTTCCCCAGCTCTAGCGTGGGCAGCCCCAGGCTCCTGGGAAGGTAGGTGTCCCGTTAGGCTTATTGACCTGGAAGGACGTCTAACGCTGGGGCTAAGAGAGGGAAAGAACCTGCCCCAGGCGCGCAGGAACCATACCTTAGATGGGGTTGCGACAGTCTCGGCCACAGGCGCCGAGGCAGCACCGATTGGAGCCCCTGCAGTCTGAGTCTCTGTTGCACAGATGCTGCACGGGGCTGAGGCAGTGCAGGTGGTCCTCAGGGCACCTGCCCCGCTTTACTGCAACACAGGGGCCTGGTGAGCCCTGACTGTGCCCAGCCCCGGGGCTTGGGCGCTCAGCAAGGTGGAGAGGGACACTCACCGGAGATCAAAGGGACACACTGGCGGAAGCAAGCTTTGTAGCAGCACTTCATCCTTGCAGGACACTGGCTGTCATCCAAGCAGTGGTCCGGCACCGAGAGGAGGCAGGGCCCATCGTCCGGTGGGCAGCCCCCAAATTTCTCTGTAAGAAAACCCCCAAATCTTGCAGCTGGAGGCAGTTCCAAGTCATATAATGAGCACCGATCTGGGAATTGCAAGATCCAAATTCTCTACCCCTTATTTCTTGCCTGTCCTTTGGCAAGTTCTTTTGTTTTTGTTTTTTTTTGGGCGGGGGTGGACTTGCTTTTATTTGTTTTTATTTAAATTTTTTATTGAGGTATAATTGACATAACATATTAGTTTCAGGTGTACAACAAAATGATTTGATATTTTTATGTATAATGAAATCATCACCACAACAAGTCTAGCTAATATCTGTCCCCATGCATAATTAGACATTTTTTTCTTATGATGAGAACTTTTAAGATTTTCTCTCTTAGCAACTTTCAAATATGCAATATAGTATTATTACCTACAGCCACCATGGTGCCCATTACATCCCCACGACTTATTTCTCTTATAATTGGAAGTTCGTACCTTTGACTCCCTTCACCCATTTCCCCTACCTCCCACCCATGACCCCTGGCGAACACGAATCTCTTCTCTGTATCTAGGAGCTTGTTTTTTGTTTTGTTTTGATTTCTTGATTCTAATCTGAGATCATACAGTATTTGTTTTTGCCTGGCTGATTTATCTCCCTCAGTGTAACATCTTCAAGGTCCATCCACATTGTTGCAAATGGCTGGCAAGTTTTTTGTTTTTGTTTTTGTTTTGACTGCAAGCCTCAGTTTTCTCTCCGTGGAATGGGAAGCTGGACTCCCTCCGGGGCTGGTTTGAGACTCAGATGCCATGAAGGATGGCAACAAACGAAGTTCCACATCTGCACCTGGGCCAACAGGCCGTGCCTGGCCTGGGGCTGCCCACCTCCCTGTGTTCATCCTCAACACCTTTTCCATTCGGGGCTCCTGCTCTGCTCCCCAGCTGCTTCTCTTCGTGGGGCCTTGCTTTTGCTGGGCACTTTGCCCGGTGCTCTCTCCTCCACCGCATTCATCAGGTCTCAGTGGAAACACTGCATCCTCGCATCCTGGGGACACCCTCCCTCTCTGAGTCCGGACTAACTAGGTCAGCCTCCCCCACTCACCCCACACTCTTTCCTTCAGAGTTTGTGACTCCGCATCTATTTGTCTGCTTCTCTCCCTTGGCTGGAGGCTGTGAGAATAGACCCCTTGCCTGCTTCTCTCACCATTAGGCACGGTCCTTGATGCAAAACCACCAGCGGCTCGGCTCAGCCACTCTTTGAAAGACAGATTTTGAAGGGCGACCCGGCATCGTCAGCTGTCGCCGGCCTGGTGCACTGTCACACGGCCGGCCGAAGTCAGCCACACGTGTACTGTGTGCGTGTCCTGTTGCACGTGGCCTTGTGTCCGGGATCTGTATGAACTCGCCTTTGAGGTGGTCCTCTGACAGCTCTAGAATGTTCTGTCCCAGAGCTGATCTAGCCATTTTTCTTGTTAGGATTTTGGGCCATTTCCAGATTCCATGCAGAAGGCTTGACTCAGTATCTTCTTCCATTTAGAGGAGGAAGTCAAGGGTTGGAAGGGTAGTGATTGCCCAGACCCACAGGGGCCTGAGCTAGGACTCTGACCTCCCACCCCTCTGCTCCGGCCACCACTGAGTCCTGGGGAGGATGAAGGCTGGTCCCAGGCTGTCACTTTAGTCCAGCGTCTCAGAAAAGGTTCAAGAGCCCCCAGCAGCCTGCAGCAAGCGCCCTGACTGTACCTTGCATCTCCCTTCCCCTCCAGCTCCCAACTGGACGCTGGCCACACACGTAGGGGGCACCTTGCTCACACAGGAAGTGCCCAAAACCCACTTCACTCGTTCAACTGGGTTGTCTTAAACTGGATTGCTGCCCCCTGCTGGAGAAAGAGCAGCTAGTCTGCGAGGGAGCCCCCTAACGGGATGAGCCCCTCCTGCCCCCAGCTGGGGGTAGGCGGGGCCCTGGGAAGGCTCTGAGGTCCAGGGGGGTAGCCCTGGCCAGGGGTGCTCAGGCCTCAGGGCGTGAGCTGAGAGGAGGTGCCTGAAGTCTGACAGGGATCTCCCTGTGGGCTGGGGTGGTCACACAGCCAGGAGAGCTGCTGGGATGAGGGGCCGGGAGCTGAGCCTTGAATAGACAGAAAGGAAGAGAGACTCAGAACTGGCATTTCAAGTGGCTCAGTTTTCTCACCTGCAAAATGGGGATGAAAATAGTCTCAATCTCTCCGCATCTCAGCGAGGAGGAATGCGGCTGAGCCACATGAATCACAGCCAGCAGGGGTCTGGCCTTGGAACTTGCCAGCATCCTTCCCTCCTCAGCCTGGGCCTGAGCACTCTCTTCCCCAAACCAGCTCGCGCCCCAGGGAGAGAGAGCCCCACCTCGGAGGAAGGCATAAGTTAGGCTAGAGGGGGCAGAGAGGAGGCAGGGAGCTGCTCCCCAGGACCTGCAGGGGAGGGAACCTGTCCCCATTACTGTCCCCGTCCCGCAAGGCAGGGCCAGGGATGCACAGGTGTATGTAGGTCACGGTGTCCCAGCCCCAGAAAGGGGAGGCACCTGTCTAGCCTCGCAGCAGCCCCATCCTCCCCCGCCTGTTGACAGGTCAGCCCCAGCCTTTTCCAGGAGGCTTGGAAGAGGGTAGGGGTGGAGCTTCTTCCCAACAGATCCCAGAAACCACACCCCCTACCCAGTTTGGGAGTCCCTTGCACAGGTTGGTCTCTGGGACACAAGAAGGACCTGAGAAAGACAGAAACAAGATGGGCAGGGACCAGACCAGGCGCAGCCTCGGTAGCAACAGAAGATGACGGAGAGGGTCATCTCGCTGCCAGGCGGGCCCACAGATCCTAATAATCCACGGAGACATCGATGGAAGAGCAGGTACAGACAGGTTTGCTCCCCCGTCCCCCAGAGACACGTGTGCACACAGGCACGACCCCACGGACACACACACGTGCAGCCGTACCTAAACACACATGTGCAGACACAGACTCGTACAGACAAGCAGGCACAAAGATGCACACGTACGCACATACACACACAATCCCACACTCACACGGGAAGACGAGCACCGAGACCCCGGCATGAAGGCATCCACAGCTGCCCACAAGGCCGGCTGGCAGGCACAGAGAGGTGCAAACCAAACCCCAGCTGCTGGAAGCACCCAGAAGAGGGCATCCGCAGCTACACACGCAGACGTCACACTGCATTGCCTGCCCCCCCAACCCTCACTCTCCCCAGAGAGGTAGGAACTACCTGGTCCCTGGAGCAGAGGAAGCCATCCACACTCACCTCCCTTCGTCCTGGCCGAGGCAGCAGGCAGCTGGCTCCCCAAAGCCAGGAGGGCCACCAGGAGGAGAAGGCTCCAGGCCCTCATGTTTCTGCTACCAGCACTTACTAAGGCAGGGCTCGGGGGCCCCTAAATTGACCCCTGCAGCTCCAGGGAGGCTAGAGCAGCTGAGTCAGGGGAGGAAGGAGATGAGCTGGACGGAGTGGCTCTTGTTTGCCTCGTCCCGGTCCCGCCCCCTGCCCTCGAGCCTCGGTGCTGGTGTGCTTGTGCAAGAACTGAAGATGGGTGGGTGGGAGCAGGTGCTGGTGTTGGGGGCTGGCATCCAGTCCTGCCTGCTGGGCTCGGGCTGTGATCTCGGGCAAGTCTGCTCCCTCTTCGGGCCTTGGTTGTTCTCATCCATATAAAGAATGAGGGTTGTTGAGACAGATGATCCCTCTCCTGGCTCTCTAGGGTCTTGCAGCCCCAGCAACGGCTTCGGCATGGGACAGAAGTCAGCTTTGAATGGCAAGAAGGGGGTGGCAGAGTTCTGGATGCCTAGGAGGAATTCGGGTTAAGGTCAGAGCTCCCTGCTGGAGAAAGTGGGCCCAGGTAGGCACGGTGAGGGAGGCCAGCTGTGGCCTCTCCTCCTGGGCTTCTGTGGTTAGGAGAGAGAGAGACCTCCCTGCCTCTGGTGAATCACCTCCAGTGACTTCTGGTAGAACTGCCCTCTGCCTGGGACTGGCTCAGTGGTCAGGGTGGTTGTTTGGCTGAGGTGACTGGTCACAGCAGATGTAGGAGGCTTCTGGGACCCCTTCCCTGGCCCTAAGAGATCCTGAGCAAAAAATCATCACAGCCAAGGACTCACCTTAGATTTCACATCTTTTGGCTCCTGCATTTGGTGGAAGAGGCCCTGGGGGTTCACTGTCTTAAGGGGCCCCAAACAGAGACCTCCACTGAACCATAGTACCTGACCAGAACTGCGGGAGGTCAAGACCATCCTCACCACCCTCCTTCTTGAAAGATGGGGAAACAGTAGGCCGGAGATGGGAGATAACTGGCTCAAGGACCCACGGTTGATTCCTAACTAAGGTGGGATTTCTGTCATTGCCTCCCGGTGATCCCCATCAGTTACTGGGCCTTGGTAGCAAGGCATTACTTCGTCTGACCCTAAGAAAGGAAGAGGATATTCCATTCCAGGACAACCCTCACAGCCAGGAAGTTCTTCACTGGGTTTACCTAGAATCCCTCATGCTGTCTTCTAAGCTCTCAGGAAAAGAGGGGCCCTATATTCTATGATCTGATGTTTCTTTTGGAATAGAAGGAGAATTTTATGGGGCTATTTTTTTCCCCGATTACAAACTACACACGTATATTGATAAATGCTTTTTCAATTAAGATGATTCTGTAGACATTTTCCTGTGTCTTAAAGTATTCTCCAATATCATCATTTTTAATGAATACATGGTATTTTGTAGGACTGATGTGCTAAAACATAGTTTCCCACCACACTCAAAGTGGCTCCTCCTGGGGCTTTGGCCTTCCTTGGAGCTTCCATGGAGCAGAGCATGTGACTGGTGCATAGACAGCAGAGACATGAGGTCATCCAAATCTGTCTAGGAACCCTCTTCCCTGCTTTAGGCTCCCCTCACCCCCAAGTCTGTCCTGCCCTCAAGTTACTGCTCACTCTATTAAATGACTCTAAGGTGTCAGAGACAGGGGTCACCTCATCATTTATTTCTCAAAAGAGACTACCCTAAGAGGTTCCTATGTAATCAGGGGGATGGAGTGCCGGTGGAGATCGAATCTCAGGCTCTAACAGGGGAGAACAGGGACCTCCCAAGTGGCGGGTGCAGCTATTTCGGGGACTCCCCCCGGGGTTGGGAGTCGCTAGAGAAAGGAGGGAAGGGGGCTGCAGAGTGGGACTCGGCATGTGTCTGGTGAGGCTGCAGGACAGGCAGAGCTGGAGGCTGGGGTAAAAGTGGGTGTGCCCAGCGGGGAGCTGCCTGCAGATGTGGAAGATGCATTTCTAGATGTCCAAAGGCCAGCGTGGAGCCTTCAGTTTCCCTGGCTCCTTGTATTAGTTTCTGTGCCTTAGAGAAAACAGCCACCTCCCCCAGTCCTCACGGAGGGGGTCTCACGTAGCAGATGAACCCATTGGTCAACCAGGCCCAAGCTCTTGGTTATCTCTCAAACCTCTGGGATTGTTCATGCTGCACTATCTTACATTCTCACCAGCAACGTACAAGGGTTCCAACTTCCCCATTTCCTCGCCAAAGCTTGTCCATTTCCATTAAGATAAAAAATTTTATAGTCACACTAAGGGGTGTAAAGTGGTATCTTGTGATTTGGGCTTTCATTTTCCTAGTGGCTAATGATGTTGAGTATCTTTTTGTGTGCTCACCGTTTTTTGGTGTATCTTCTTTAGAGAAAGGTCTATTCAAGTGCTTTGCCCATTTTAAAACTGGGTTGTTTTATCTTTTTATTGTTGAATTGTACACGTCCTTTATATATTCTGGATACTAGGCCCTTATCAGATATCTGATTTGCAAATCTTTTCTCCCATTCTGCAGCTGGTCTTCTCACTATCCTGGTAGTGTCCTTTGATGCACAAAAGTGGTTAATTCTGTTGAAGCTTACTGTGTTTTAAATATCCTTTGACTTGAAACTATTACATATATAGCAATCAGCGAGCTTACTCTTTTATCCAACTTCCTTCCCTATCGTCCTTCTATTTGATGGAAATTTTACTATTTCTACGTTTTCACAGTAAGGCATATTTACATACTATTTGCTACTACTTTGTCTTAGTCTTTGTTCCACAGTTAAAATGCCCAGTGTTCAACAACTGTCATTTTAGTAATTTCCACA
The DNA here is from genome assembly GCF_054177405.1 of Leptonychotes weddellii. Lineage (NCBI taxonomy): Eukaryota > Metazoa > Chordata > Mammalia > Carnivora > Phocidae > Leptonychotes > Leptonychotes weddellii. The sequence goes on along the minus strand of NC_138378.1, from coordinate 13,733,014 downwards.
AATCTTCCAGGTTGGGTGTATCTTGTCCCTTAGAAACTGCTCAGGAAAGCTCTTGGAAACAAGATTCCTTGAGTTCTTGCATGTCCAGAAATATATTCTTGTAATTGTGCAAAAAAAATCCTCAGTGTGTACTCTTTCCTTCAGTGCCTTTAAGTTTTGCTCTGCTGTTTTCTGGCCATCATTCCATCTGATTTTTTTTTCCAATTTTGTTTTTGTTTTTGTTTTTTGAGGGGAGATGCTTTCCTGGAGGTTTCTGTGTCTATCTTTACAGCCCAAGCGTTTTATTCGCATGCGTCTTGTGTTTACCACGGTGTGAACTTCCAATACATAGACTTGAGCCTGCTTTAATTTCAGAAATATTTTCCTTGATTAGGGTTTTATTTTTTTTAAAGATTTTATTTATGTATTTGACAGAGAGAGAGAGAGAGAGCACAAGTAGGCAGAGCGGCAGGCAGAGGGAGAGGGAGAAGCGGTCTCCCCACTCAGCTGAGCCCAAGGCAGACGCTTTACCAACTGAGCCACCCAGGCGCCCCTCGATTAGGGTTTTAAATAATTCTTTTATTTTGTTGTCTTGGTTTTCTTCTTGTGTGTGTGTGTGTGTATTTTGGTTTTCTTCTTTGTGCAACTTGATTTATATGTCTGTTGCGTCTCTGGTGACTTTTTATACTGAAGACTTTCTGTGAAATCATTTTAAAGCTATTTTTCATTTTTAGTTTGTGGTTCTTTGCTTTTCTTATTTTCTTTCCTTTTGTCCTTACTTGGTCTTTATTTCTGCAATGTTTTTGTCCTTGTCTTCAATCTCTCCCCTGAGGTCTGTCAGATTTCACTCCACATCTTCCTGTTACCTTGCTATTTCTTCTTTGAATTTCTATATTTCTGCTTTATGGGGGTTCTTCATAGTTTCAATTTGCTTCAGTAATTTTAGACATTCATTGAAAAAAAATTTCCAAATGCATTTTGGAATATCCATTTTTTTTAGTTTTGTGGTGACATTTTACTGAAGATTTTAAAAATCCTGTTTTAAATGTTCTTAAGCTTTGCTACTCATTTCCGCTTTTAAAAAATAGTATTTTTGTGTGGCTTATGTGATTTCCACATTTCTTTCTTATTTTGAAATCAGTAGATTTTCACGAATCAGCTAGTGAAAAGAGTATCTTACCTGAGTAGGAGGGGTGGGAAGTTAGAATGGGTTTCTTAGTTTCTTAGCTCAAGGGCTCCCTCCTTCCTTTGCTACAATAATGGGCAGTTCCTTAAATACGTGGACCTTTCCTGAGTCTTAAGTAACTCGTCTGAGACAGGAGGGCTCCTACCATCAGCCATGGCCAAAGAGATATTGCTGCAGCCATTGCAAGATGATAAGTTCTCTCCTAAATATGCCTCCTCCTTCTCCTGGGTGCATTTTCTTATTTATTTTCTCTCTACACTTTCCAGTACTTGTGCTCTACCTTTCTTGTTCTCAGACCTGCTCAAGGTGGGCACTTTTCCTTCTGGGAGGTGAATATTTGCTGATGTTTGGGAGCGTAAGTAGGGGATGGATCAGGGGCGTGAACAGGGGCAGGATGGTGGCATGCTCTGTGCAGTGTCTTCATCAATGTGAATTTCAATTGCTCCCAGCAAGTCTCCCTACAGCGGCTGACAATCCAGTGACTATCTGTCCCAGACTTTTCCGCATCCAGAACTGCAGAGGGGATTCAAGTTCCTACAATCACACGCACTCATACAATAGCTGGATTCTTTTTCTGCTTGAACTACCCAAAATGATTTATTTGGACGGCATCTGAATCATACCCGACACACACTATTACATTTTTACATTATGACACTTCTATTTTAAGCACACCTTCTCAACACTGGTACTACTGGTTACATGTATCTCATTGTTTATTTAGATATAACTGTCAATTATGCTGTTTTCTTCATTCATAAGATTCCTTGAGTTCTTTTTTCTAATTACCAATTATAATTTTCTTTGATATTTCAGATCACAACAGTGACTTTTTGTTGTGACAAGTAAAAGAATTAGAAACTAGTACGTGTGAAGGAAAACCTACTAATCTGGTTTTTTTCCCATTCTCATCACCATGATGTAAGCAATATTAACAGCGTAGTATGTATTCCTTCACATCTTTATCCTCTTTTGTACATGAATAAAGGCATTTATAGCACTTTTATGTGTTTCTACTAAAGTATTATCAAACACATATATTATCCCCTAACTTGTTTTCCTGCTGGTAAGATTTCATTAATATTTCTAGGATTCAGTGCACAGAGATCTAGCGATATTCATTCTTTTTCTAATATATTTATAAATATAATAGGATCACACCAGACATGATAAATTTTTTTGGTGAAGCAATACTTTTTTGTTTCTTTTTATTTGCTTTTTTTCTCCTTCTACCTTCTTAACCTCTATCCCCCCATCAACTCTTCAGTGAACCTGTATTAATATGATGTGCAGTCTTCTTAATATAATATAGCCAGATTTGTTTAATATAACCATATTAAAAACATGCTCTCACTCTGTGCACTGTAGCCAAACACTAGCAGGTAACATCAGATAAGATGAGGAAAGGAGACCACCCTGAGCAGTTCTGAACAGATCTTAGAATGACATTAAGTTTTTTTATTTGCAAACCATACCACAAAGGACCTTTCTCCATAATATATAAAGAATGCTTAAAAATTAAGAAGAAAAAAGGCTGGCGAATCTATTAAAAAGTGAGCAAAGGAAAAGAAGCTTTCAGAAAAAGAAATGTAAGTGGCTTCTAAAATATGCAAAAATAAAAATGAGAGAAATGCTAACTAAAAACATCAGCAAGGCATGATTTCTCACCGATCAGATTGGTAAAAAAAAAAAAATTAAACACACTGTCTGTGCCAAAGCCTGGATGCACACAGCTGATTTCATCTACTACTGGTATGGTACAAAATGGTACAACCCCCATCAAAGGACATAAGACAAGAGTATAAAAATTTCAAAAGCATCTGAAAGATGGTAACTATATGAGTTGATAGGTATGTTCATTAACTTGATTGTGGCCATCTTTTCATAATGTGCATGTATAGTAAAACGTCATATTGTACACATTAAATATATATATAATCCATTTGTCAATATACTGTAATAAACTGGAAAAAATTTCCAAATGCATTTAATCTTTGTACCAGCAAACCTACTTCTGGGACTCTAGCTTACAAGTTAATGCAAAAAGCCACGTGGGGTATAGTTTGTAATAGTGAAAGACTGAAAACCACCCAAGAGAGCAGCACTGCAGGTTTATGGAAAGCGAAGGTAATCCATAAATGATTTACCCCACAGCCTTGGAAACACACACACACACACACACACACACACCAGGGGAAATCACCAATCAACCCAAGTACTAGAACGTTACCAAGAACCAAAAACTTAAATCAACCTGAGTCCTTCCCACCCATTCAGAATGTTTCTTGCCTCCTTTCCAGAGTTAATCACTATCCTAGATTTTGTGTGAATAGCTTCCTCATTTTCATCCACCCCTGCGTAAATGAGTTGTACCACATACATAAGTATGTCTAGACAATCTAGTGTTTCTTAGTTTTGAACCTTATACACAAGCCTATAATTCAAAATATTTTCTCTTGAGACTTGAATTTTTCACCCAGCATTATTTTTATTAGCATTGTTATGTGAGATCTAGAATCCCACCTTCCCGATTACTTATGTGGTGCATCTCAGAGATGATCCGTGTAGTGATGTGTCATTAGATTTTCAAGGAAAATTTGCCTTCGAGAGTTTTCCGCAGGGCCAGGAGGGCATGAAAGCAAAGCCCAACTTGATGCTGGGAGGGGTGAATGGTTGGGGTAGGTCTGGGTGGGCCTGCAGGAACAGGGAGTAATGGCTTTGAAATCGGAACACCGGGCCCACAGCCAGCCCTGTGTCTCTGTCAGAAAATGGGACGGCTCTCGGGGCTATCAGAGGTGATGTAACACAGTGTCTGCCATTTATCTCTGTGAAAAATCCTTGGGGAAAGCCCCAAGATCCCTTCCAATATAGGGGTGGATCCTTCCTGGCAGAATTAGGAAATGTAGGTCTTGTCTCATAGAAAATCACAGACCCACCCTCCTGGCTCCAGGCCACGCTGGGCTGCATAAAATGGATCAGCTTCAGCTCGTAGCCACACAGCTTAGACAACATGAGGCCCAGCAGCTTCTTGGTCCTGGTGGTGGTCCTTATCCTGGGGATTCTGGCGGCACAGGCCGCTGTCACTGGAGGTGAGTAGACAAGTGCCCTGAGTGAGGCTGGCTTGGGCCCTGCCAAGAAGCACTCTGGGGCAGTGGGCAGGGCTGGATCTCACACTTTCTTTTAAAAATTTTTATTTATTTGAGAGAGTGAGAGAGCGAGTAAGCACATGATGGGGGAAGGGCAGAGGGAGGCGCAGACTCCCCGCTGAGCAGAGAGCCTGATGCGGGACTGGATCCTGGGACTCTGGGGTCATGACCTGAGCCAAAGGTAGACACTAACCAACTGAGCCACCCAGGCGCCCATGGATGGTCTGTGGCCGCTTCCACTGCATCCAGAGAGAGCAGGAAGTTGTCCAGTAGAATCAACATGCTTTCCACATCAGGACTGAGATATCAGGACTATTGCTGGAAGGAGTGTTGTTACGTGGTTGTGGCCTCAGGTGTGGATACCTGGGCAGAATGTGCAGTGAAGTGAGGAGCCCCAGGAATCTGGGCCTGGGTGTGGGGTCTGGCCCCTGCCTGTCTGCCCCCTGAAGGCATCTGGGTAATCAGCCTCTAAAAGGAGGTTATACACCAGCGAGACCTCAGAAGCCATGTAGTTTGAAGATCCCCATTTTATGAGGGAGGAGACTGTCCAGGAGCTCGCATCTCCTGGTGTGTGTCTCAGGCACTCCCCTCTCCCCCAAGAGCACCATGTGTCCTTCTCACCTCTGCGAGTCACCCCAGTCTGACCTCTCCTTCTGAAAGGACTTGTCATGGAGGGTGGGGGGATAAACGGACACCCAAGGGAACCTTGGTTTTGTAGATCCTCTCCCCAAAGCCCGGGGCACAGCCTTCCCGGGGTACAGACAGCAGTTGCCCAGAAGACCCTGCCCCACCTCAGGCCGTGGTTTGGACAACACAGCAGTGAGGAGGGGCTGGACGTGGAGGAAAGACTAGATAGTGAAGCAGGCACACACGGGCTACATGTGGCGACATTTGTTCTTTCAACAATTCCTCCTAAAGGGCAAGGCACTGACAAAGGTCGTGTTCCGGTCAAAGGACAAGATCCGGTTAGAGGTCAAGATCCAGTCAAAGCCAAAGGTCCCGGGTCCACTAAGCCTGGCTTCTGCCCCCACATTCTGATCCAGTGCGCCATGTTGAACCCCCCGAACCGCTGTCTGAGCGACACCGAGTGCCTGGGGGCCAAGAAGTGCTGTAAGGGCCCTTGTGGGCTGGCCTGCTTGGATCCCCAGTGAGGTGAGAACCAGGTGGAGGAGGAGGGGACCCTGAGGGCACAGAGAAGGCTGAGCAATGGGGAATGACCCCGGCTGGTTGAGAGAGAGGCTGCGGGGAGGTGGCTGAGAGACCAAGAGTCTCAGAGCCCGTGACCGAGTCCTGAGAGGGCTGCCACCTGGATGTGACCCTGCCCCCCACTGCCCCTGAGTGCTTTGAGCGGCTGAGTCACCTCTCCGGTTCTCTTCTCTCCCAGCCAGGTGGAGCCTGTCCTTGCTGCACCTGGGAAGTCCCCAGGGCTGCTGGTTCTGGCCCCTGTCGCATGGCCCTCTGCCTCCCTGGGCGTTCCGCCTCCCGCTCAGGATGCCCAAGTCTGGGCTTGGCTGCCTCCCTTCTTGACTTTGTAATAAAAGACGACTTTCTGCTTCGTTTGCTTCTGGCTCTCCTGACTCCTGTGCTCCCGGGCGCCCCAGGGAGATGGGTGGGGGGCTGGGACTCCCTCTCCCGGGTGGGTGTGAAGGAGAGCAGTGCCCGAAACAAGGGGCCCATTCCTGGGGCTTAATACTAGAAATCCACTAATCGACCCCAGACCCGGAGTCTGCATTTCAGTAGGGAATTCTGCCTTTGGCCTAAGCCCAGGGAAATAAGAAACTAAGCAGGACACAAACTGCAGGCTGTTTCTTTCCTCTCCCATCAACCCCGCGATCTGACCTGGCTATCGCCAGCCCTGCCGGCGGGACCAACCAACCCTAGTGGCTAACCCTCTAGCTCCCTCCCGCCTTTCCTTTTCATGTTCCCCAGGGTTCCACATCCTCCCAAGAGGCCACAGAAAGAAGCAGGGAAATCCCCGCTCTTGAAGCATTTCACCTGTCCCTGCCTGAGATGCCTCCATTAACAATTAATTCCTTTGGGTTAAGCCATACCCTCCCCCGGATTTCTATTTTAAGATGTGAATGAGGAGCCAGGACACACCAAGCCCTTGATCCTTTAGTGTGGGTGGTGAATCGTGTCCTCTGGAGATGCACAGGGTGGGGGCAGGCAGATTCGAATGGTGCAGACCGTGGAGGGTGTGTTAGGCAAACTCGGACGACCTCAGGGCTCTGCTGTTGACCCACCTGCTTCACTGCCCTTGAACAAGGAAGCTCTCCCAGAAAGAGAATTTGGGATGGAGTTGAAATTGCACAGGCTTAGGAGTCAGGGGACCTGTGTTCTAGTGCAGAGCCTCCCCACTTGCTGGATGACCTCAGACGAACGTCTTTCCCTCCCTGAGCCTCAGTTGTCTACTCAATTTGAGGGGGTTGGATGTAATTATTCGGGAAGTACAGTCTAGCCCTGACATTCTGGCCCTGAGACAACTCTCCTTTTTGTGTTGGGTTCCCACTGTGAGCGGAAGTGGGGGGCAGAGCCTCGGGGTGAGAGAACAGGGAGCACTGTGTCCTTTGCCCCTTCGAGAGGCATGCAAGCCAGGGCTCCCTCTCATTCTCCAGGAGACTGGTTGCACTGCAGTGGACCTGTGATAGCAGGACATCCTGGAAAGTAGGCAAGAGCCATGCCCAAACTTCTGGCCTGACAAGTACAAGATACACCACTGGTAGTAAGATTAGTTTATGTATTGACTGCTTCTCTGTTCCAGATCCTATACTAACTGTGTTATATGTACTGTCTTATTTATTTCTCGTAAGAACCTTCTCAAATGGGTATTATCTCATAACTTTAATTTTGTTAAAAGATTGAAGCCACGAGAGGTTCAGTAACCATCCACAGTCACATAGTTAGTACATGATAAATCCCATTTTTATTAGAATGAGCAATAATCAGAAGAAAAATTTTTAAATCCCACTTACATCAGTCAGAAAAAGACAAATATCATATGATCTCACTCACATGTGGAATTTAAGAAAGAAAACAGATGACTATATGGGAGGGGGGAGAAAGGAGAGAGAGAAACAAATCGTAAAGAGACTCTTAACGATAGAGAACAAACTGAGGGTTGATGGAGGGCGGTGGGTAGGGGATGGGCTGGATGGGGGATGGGCATTAAGGAGGGCACTTGTTGTGATGAGCACTGGGTGTTGTATGTAAGTGATGAATCACTGAATTCTACTCCAGAAACCAATATTGCACTGTATGTTAACTAAGTAAAATTTAAATAAAAAAATAAAATAGAATAGAATAAAATCCAACTTATAATATCAACAAAATCATACCATTCCTTTAAATAAACGTAACAAGAGGTAGGCAGAACTTTAAAAAAGAAACCTACACAACTGTTCACGAAGATTGAATAAATGCTGTGCTTCTGAAAGGGAAAATGCCCCATGGGGAAGATATCAACATTTACCTCTTCAATTTACTTTTTCCCCCAGCTTTATTGTGATAAAATTGACATACGGTGTAATTTAAGGTGTACATGTAATCATGTGATTCACATATATATTGCAAAATGTTTATCATGATAAGGGTAGTTAGCAAATCCTTCACCTCACATAATTACCATTTTGTTGTTATGGTGAGAACATAAAGGCTCTTCTCTGATGCAACTTTCAAGGATACAACACAACATTGTTGACTGTATTCACCACGCTCCATGTTAGATGCCCAGAATGTGTTGGTCTTGTAACTGAGAGTTTGTGCCCTTTGACCAGCCCATTTCCTCCACCCTCCGGTTACCACCCCGGCTACCACCATTTTACTCTGTGTTTCTATGAGTTGATATTTTTAGATTCCACCTAAGTGAAATCATACAGTATTTGCCTTTCTCTGTCTGGCTGATTTCATTTAGCTTAATGCCCTCAAGGTCCATCCATGCTGTCAAAAATACAGGAACTCCTGTCTTTATATGGTTGAATACACCACGTTTTCTTCATCCATTCACCTGTCAATGGACGCTCCCATCTCACTAAAGCTGGAGAAAAAATTCACCACACTTCCAGGGTAGCTGTTGTCCTTATCAATTTAAATCTTCAAGTACATTCTTTCACAACTATAGAATTCAACAACAAGAAGAAAACCACATAAGCCCCCTGACATCAATATAGTCAGAAGTCAGGGAACAGCAAAAACTTCAAATTACCTTTATTGAAAAGACTCTTGATTTTCAAGGAGGTATCTTTTGAACTCTTGCCTCTACCCTTTTCAGAGAGCAAAGTGAGGTCCAGAAATATCTGTGTCAAGAAGAAGAGATGAGTGGAGAGCCTAGAACTGACCTAAAATCATTCCCAGAGAGGATGTCTCCATTAAGTGTGAAAATCCCAGAAAGGAGACTGAGTAGAGCACAGCATTCTGTGGATTAGCACACCATTCCTCCCAGTATTAACAAACACCCTACATTCCTCTGGTACAGGTGTCATGATTAATGAAGCAATATTGATGCATTAGTGTAAACTAAAGTCCAAACTTCATTCCTATTGCCTTATGTTCTTTTTCTTTTTCGGAATCCCACCCAGGATACCATGTTACATTTAGCCGTTGGGTGTCTTTAGGCTCCTCTTGGCTGTGACAGTTTCTCTGACCTTCCCCATTTTGATGACCTTGACAGTTTAGAGGTGCACTGATTAGGCAGTTGGGTAGGTCTGATGTTTTTTCTCATGGTTAGACTGGGGTTATGGGTTTTTTGGAGGAAGACCACCAAGGGGGAGTGTCCTTCTCATCACATCATGTCAAGGGTACGGACTATCATTGGTGATGCTGACTTATCATTGGTGATGCTGACCTGATCATTAGGCTGTTGGGTTCATCAGGCTTCTACACTGTAAAGTTCCTTTTTCCCCCTCCCTCTTTCCATATTATTCTCTCAGGGAGAAAGTCACTGTGCATATCCCACACTTAAGATACTCCTTGATGCTGAGGAATTTAAGAAACAAAACAGAGGATCATAGGGGAAGGGAGGGAAAAATAAAACAAGACAAAATCAAAGAGGGAGACAAACCATAAGAGACTCTTAATCACAGGAAACAAACAGGGTTGCTGGAGGGGAGGGGGCTGGAGGGATGGGGCAATTGGGTGAGGGACATTAAGGGGGGCATGTGATGTAATGAGCACAGGGTATTATATAAGACTGGTGAATCATTGACCTCTACCTCTGAAACCAAGAATACATTATATGTTAATTGAATTTAAATAAAAATAAATTTTTTAAAAGATACTCCTTGAGGGGGAGGAAGCTCAATTATTTGGAATTAATCTGTATGGGAGATTTGTCTATCCTCCTTGTTTTTTCATTTAACTATATCAGTGTGGACTTACAGACATTTTATACTTTGGGTTGCATTTTATTTTGTTGCTCAAGTTGTCAGAAGGACACATTTAATGTTATTAACCAAAATTCACCGGAACGATGTGCGTTGTAAGCACCACATAACACATATAACATTCTCCTTCACAAAGAAGTAACTACAGCAAAACAAATGGACAAACAAACAAAAAATGGAAACAGACTCATAAATACAGAGAACAAACTGGTGTTGCCAGAGGGGAGGGGAGTGGAGGATGGGCAAAACAGAGGAAGGAGATTAAGAAGTGCAAACTTCCAGTTATGAAATAAATAAATCATGGGGATGAAAAGGATAGCATAGGGAATATCGTCAATAACATTTTAGTAACACTGTATGACAGGTGGTGACTATGCTTATCATGGTGAGCATTGCATAATGTACAGAGTTGTCCATTCACTATGCTGTGCACCTGAAACTAATATCATATTAGTTCACTTCAATTAAAAAAAAAGAAGTAACTACAGGATATGCAAGGAGACATAGATTGCAGCTCACCAACGATAGAATTTAACACACTATCATTGTAAGATGGTTCACGTGAACAACAAAAAACAAGGATACAGAAGATCAGAGGAGAGTACCCTGAAATACTTATGTCAATAAAAACAAAATAATAAAAATAAGTACATCAAAATTTACATCAAAAAAGCCAGGAAAAAAAAAAGGATAGAGTAAACCAAGGGACATCTAAAAAAGTAATAATAGTAAAGGTAAAATAATAAATTTATGAGGTTGAGGATGGGAAAACAGTAGCTGTAATTAATAAATCAAAATCTTATTTTAAAAAATATTTACTGAATAGGCAAACATCTACCTTCTTAACCTAGATAAAAAGAAAGGAAGCAGAAATAAATAAAATGAAGCACCACGGTGGAAACAAGTACTGAGAGAGACAATCATCCTGAGGCCACTCAGACCAGCTTCTCTCCTCACCCGTTCAGGCTGCTGTCCTGAGGATGAGGAGGCGGAGGGAGGGAGGGAGGGAGGACGCTGCTGGGTGTGGTGTGCCTGGTTTTTGTTAGCGGGAGGACAGAGGGGACCAGCGACTCTCTTCCCCGATGCACTGATGCACGGCAGGGCTGTTGTTTTCAAGGCTGGTGGGAAATGATGTTTCAGCTTTACAGAGCCAGCCTGGGGACAAACATCAGGAGAATTCCAGGGCAGGTTCTTAAGGACCCGATCTGCAAAACCAATCCGAGAAGATTTTTCCTAAACGTAGACAGGATCTCAACAAGGACAGGCCCGGCAGAGCCAGGGGACAGCAGGGAAGATGACCAGAGGAGAGGCACAGAGTTTCTCGGCATCTTTCCCGTGCGCCCGTGAACGGACGGGTGCAGCTGCCCTGTCCGCTCAGGGCCCAAGCAGGGTGTGGTGACCCCTCAGAAGGAGGGTCTGGGTCTCACCCCCAGGTAAGCCACAGAGCATAGCCCTGATGGCAGCCGAGGACAAGGAGGCTATGGAATGGAGTGACCAGCAGGGTGAGGAGGAGGAGCGACAGCTGCAGGGGCTGGTGCCGAAGTTTGCCCCACTTACCCCCATCTTCTGTGGTCTCCAGCAGGAAGAGCACCCCCCGGAGGAGCTGTGCCCCCAGTGTGTGCGGAGACACGCATCCCGCAGCATAAGGGTGGCACTAGGGTCTGACTGGGACAGGTACAGCTCAGACCCCCTTCAAGGAGCCCCAGCTGAGGGCTTCTCAGGCACTACCATGGTGCTCGAGCTGGGGACCCCCAACCAGGGACAGGCTAAGGCTGTGGTGCTTTCTGCCGGAGGGAGGACTCCTCTAATGGAAGATGTTTGCTCCAGAGCTCCCGGCGAGGCTGGCAGAGATGCCGTCAGGTCTGCATAGTGATGGCTCCCTGTCCGTGCCCAGTCCTGCTTCTCTCCAGTACTTTCACCGGTGGCCCTTTGCAACGGAACTTGCACCCCTCACTCTGTCTCAGCTCCTGCTCCCCTAAGAACCCAATCTGCAAAATCTGGCTCTGGGGATGATGAAAATTCAAGCTCAGGGGGTATTGTAAGAAAGAGAGCCTCCAGGCACCGTGACCACAGCCAGAAGCACAGCCCTACAACTGTGTGATGTGGGCAGTGGACTGCTGCACACTCGCCATGGCCACCAATGGCCCTGACTTGGGTGCTGCTGTGGACAAGGCTACTGTGTGGCCCTGGGAAAGAATACCCTTGCATCCTTGCTGCTCGGAGTCACTCGGGGAGATCGAAAGTGCCAGGGAGAATGTTGGATTTGCTGAGCAGCCCTAGGTGTCAGGGGTGAATGAAAGTGAGCCTGGTTGTTCAGTTTCTATGGTGGGAGCCCGTCTCTGTCTCTCATCGGACTCAAAAAGGAAGGTGCTAAACCTGTGAGAAGAGAATTCCACATAGTGGGCAGTGAACAAGCATTAAGTAGTCTCTCCTCTGTGGATTTCCATAAGGTTCCAAATTCCCCATCAAACTCCACTGGGATAAATGTTACAGCCTCTGCAACAGAGACCACACTCCCTAGTCCCCCTGGGAAAGTGCCCTCTCATACTGAGCTCCACAGCAGACAGCTCTGTTAGCAGTTTCTCCCTCAGCAGTAATTTATTTCACTTTTAATAAACCCGGATCACTTTTCTGCCCCTCTTCTAATTCCGGTTTACATTCTCAACTTCTCCACGCTACATGATGCTTGGTCCTCCTTAGTCTGCAGCCTAGTGTTTTTATGCGGACACGAATTCTTCAATAACACCTGTCTTTTACTTTTTAAAACACCCAAGGTCTTTTACTGCAGAATCACAATAAAGCACAGTCCTGCTGCCTCCAGGCAAGCTGATGTCACCTCTTGTCCGCCCACACTGCCAAAGCCTCAGCCATCTCCTTCCCTCCCTCCCTGGCGGTGAGATGCTGCAGCCACTAGCTGCCGGAATAAATCCTCTCTCCTTCCTATCTCGGTGTCTGCTTACTACCGCTCGCCCTCGCAGCCACGACAGTCCGCGCATGCGTTGCTCGCAGCCACGACAGTCCGCGCATGCGTTGCTTGAGCCAGTACCGGTGCACGCGTGGTGGCCGCCGAGAAGGCAGAGAGAGCAGGCAGCTGGACTTTCCATCATCTGTGGGGGACCCGGGCTCGGCCTCCCACTGCCAACACTAGCCCGACGGGAGATTCCTTAATTATAGGAATGGTGTTTTGTATGCTCAGCTGTCAAGAAATGAACACTGTCTAAACCACCCCCGTTCCCACTGCGAGCACCCTCCCCTCTGTTCCGTTCCTGGCCCCAGCTTCCGGCCTGGAGTTCAACCAAATGTAGAAAGAAGGGGATTGGAGCAGTAGGGCCTCCGAAGCCTCTTGGCTGGCATTCTCCAAACCACCTACTGCCCCATAAAGACACTTTCAACTCTGCATGTAGTGGCGAGGAGAGGGAGCGAGCATAATGTGGGAGGCTGTGTGATATTAGTGAAATTATCCAGAGAGGCTGGCGGACATGCCCAAGATGGACGGGCACAGTCAGAAGGCATGTGGTTAATTGGGAGCAACTCACTGGCTACCATGCTTCTCCCCGAGACACAGCATTCCGAAGCTGAGGAGGTTTGGGCTGAGATCAAATCCTGATGTCATATCTGCAGGCTCTGTGTGAGCTTTGGGGATTGAGTAACCAGATTCCCTGGTAATTTTTGCACACCCTTTGGCCACTTCCTAGGCTCTCCTTGTCCAGAAAGCTCCTCAGAGGAGGAGACTCTGTTCTAGCCAGCCATGTGTGTCTGCCCGGAGGAGTTCAGCATGACAAGGGTCATGCACAGACACCACGTGCTTCTTAGCTTGTCACAGATGCCCTAAGCCACAACCTTCCATGGCATGTGGAGTTGGAAGTCCCCTTTGACATAATCCAGATAAGCACCCTCACCCTGCAGATGGGAAAACTGAAGTCTAGCGGAGACATCAAAGTTCATGCTAGGAGTCAAGGGCACAGCTGGGCCCAGAACTACCTATCCTGGTACTACATTTTTTCTCTTTCCATAGGATGCTCATTAACCCTGGAAGATGGGTAACCTTTCAAAAAAGACTTGTTGGTCTATTGGTTTTACCTGAACCAGAAATCGGGGTCATAGCAGGCATTCCATGGTGATGGGATGACTCAAGCCAAAGCGTAGAATCAAAGATAATGTTGGTTTGGGGACAAGAGAAGAAGTCAACTCCACAAAATGCCAAGTCAGCCATTATCACCAGGTATTTTGTATCATTTTAGTGTCCTCCCAATGATCTTTCTGCTCTTCTCTTGTCAATTTACTCCTCACCAGGCAGAGACCTTTGCTTAGATGCTTGGAGTCTTTCGCAAGTGAGAAAAGTCCTAAGAGACCAAGTCACTCATTTCACAGTACCTGAGACAGAGGCCAGTGGCAGATGGAATTGCCCAAAATCAGCGGTGGGAAAGCAGTCTCATAGGCCCCCATAAAATAGGAATCATGTTTTGTTTTAACTTGTACTTCTTTAATTATCAATGAGGTTTTATTTATTTTCATAGATGAATTATCCACTTGTATTATTTTTTCCGTAGGCCATATATTCATGGTCCATGCTCATTTTTCTATTAGGGCATCTGTTTTCTTTATTATGTTGTAAACAGTCTTTCAACAAATTATAGAATATATATTCCCATCATACGTGTTTACTTACATTTTTCCAATTTCTAATTGTTTTTCCTACCATATGATTGATTTTTGCCTTGCAAAAGTTTTTCATTTGTAGGTGGTTAGCCGTATCAAGTGGCTTTCAGAAGATCATCTCCATATCAGGATTATATAAAAATGCAGTTATGTTTTCTTTGAGTATTTTTATAGCTTAAATCCTTAATCATCTAAAACTTATTTTGAAATAATGGATGGGACAGAAATCCAGTATTTCGCCCCTGAATTGCTGACAATCTGTTACGATATCATGTACTGAGTTTTCTGACATTTCTCTGGTGATGTGGAATTCTGCCTTTATAATTTGTAAATTCCTATAGGCACTGAGTTTCTCTTTTCTTCCATTGATATGTGTGTGTATTCCCCCACCATTCCCCCTAATTATGTTGATATATTTATGATAATCTTGGTTGCATTAAAATGTGTCAGTGGGCTTACTGTGGTCATCATTTCACAGTGTGCACCTGAAGCTAATGTAATGTTACATGTCAATTATACCTCAATAAAAATAAAATAAAATAAAAATTCCTGACAGTGCCTAGCATGGGGGGGGGTGTATGTGTCATTGGGTAACTCCTTCTCCCATGATAATTTATCATCAGTTTTTTCCTGGCAAATCTCAAATGCTTACTTTATCAGGTGATATTTATAACAATTTTAAATCATTTATAAACCCCAACTATTGGTTATTTCATCACAATGCATCAAATTTATAGCATAAGAAATAGTGTGTTTTTGTGAATGGAATCTTTTCTTTCACTATGCTTTCTCACTGGTTATTGATTGTATAAAAGTTACTTGATCTGTGGTATACAGTAATTTATTATTATTATTATTATTATTTTATTTGAGAGAGCGAGCACAAGAGGGGGTAGGGTTAGAGGGAGAAGCAGACTCCCCGCCAAGCAGGGAGCCTGACGTGGGACTCGATCCCGGGACTCCGGGATCATGACCTGAGCAGAAGGCAGTCGCTTAACCAACTGAGCCACCCAGGTGCCCAGTAATTTATTATTTAAAATGGTCTTGAGAGCAGTAGAAAAACGAGAAACACACTAGGACCATTTCAGAAGCCTTCTCTCAAAGATGGATTGCACAAAGAATCAAAAGTGTAATAAAATAAAGATAAAGAGCCTTTAGAAATAGACTGAAAACTTTCAAACAATTTTGTGGACGAACTTAACAGCTGAAGTAAAATGGGACTTGTCCTGTCCCTTCATAAATAGGCTTCTACTTGAAATAGGGCATTTGTTACCAAAAAATAAACTGCAAAGGGAAATTCCAATTACAAGATTTCAAGCATGTTACAGAACATGTTCAATGGGCTCTAAAAAGTAAACAAACTAAAAATCAAAACACACTCCTAATTTTAAAAAAATTGACCTTCAAAATAAAACCAAGAGCTGAAGTTCTCCTGCTGAGAATCTGGAATCTACGGATTAGGAGACCTTTAGGTATTATGATCAGAAGAGCCACTGGAAGAACTGATGTCTCATGAAGATCAAGATGCAAAAGGACAGCTGATCAAAATCTGCTTGATGCTGCAGCTTTCAGAGAAGACCCAAGACCCAGTCATGTCCTTTCCTTAACTGTCCTTGATGAACACAAGTACTAGTCCATCATACCCAACCCAGGATTCTTCAGTCTTGGCACTATTAACATTTTGGGTCAGATCATTCTTTTTTGTGGGGATCAGGGCTTTCTTATGCATTGTAGGATGTTTGGCAGCATTCCTGGCCTCTACCAGACTAAATGTCTCCAGGCACTGCCCAGTGTCCTCAGGGTGAGGGCAAAAACAGAACACTGGATCCCTCCAAATACTAAAAACACTCAAATACTGGAAATTTCCAAGAAGCCTAAGTCCTTTCCCATGTCTCAGCCTCAGTGTTCCTTTAGGAAGATTATCATCAGTCTCCATGGCTGTCTGTTAAGCTGTGTGGCTGTCAGCATCACACCCAGCTTGTAGGCTCCACGAAATTGTCAGTTGATCGTTCTATTTTTTTTCCAAACATTCCCTGTGGCAGAAATTGTTTTGCAGTTTTATCTAATTATTTGAGCCCCTTTGCAGAAGTAGTCCTTGAGGTTTGTTCCCACCCTAGGAGGGTTCTCCTTAGTTGTCTTTTTCAGTGAATCTTTCTGGGAATTACTAGTTGTAAATTAGTAAACTAGTTGGCTTGTAGCTGAGCTTTTTGCTCTCATGGAGCTGCCGGCTTCCTCTTAATTGATTACCACCAAAATCTCCATTGTTTTAAAGAGCGCCTATAGGCTTGAACTTTTCCATGCTCTGTTCCAAATAAAGTCCATTTTTAGAGGGAGAGCTTCAGAGGTCTCTGTTGTTACAGACTGCCTCTTACCCTGGACAAAATCCCTGAGCTACTTCTATGGAGCTGTATTAGAGATAGTGTTCAGTGTGGCTTGTGAGTAAAGAAACTAGAAAATAAGTCATTGTTTGACACCACACTCCACCAGACACCCAGAGTTCCCCAGTACCCACTAGTTGTTGCTGAGACAAGGAACTGGATACCATCTCTCCAGGGTCTTTGCACACCCCAGGGGTAGAGCAACAAATGTCACTATAAGCTCAGGCATGCTTGAGCCATTTTCCAGGACCTTGCAAGCTCTGTTCTAGCCATCCGTGTGTGTCTGTCCCCAGGAGTCAGGTTCTTTGCAGCTTGTAACAGATGCCTTGAGCCACAACCTTACATTGAGTTTGGAGTTGAAATCCCTGTTGACAGACTCAGAAAACTGCCTCCATCTTACAGATGGGAAAACTGTTTGGGAGTCAGAAGCAGAGCTGAGAATGGGAATTATCTGTTCTGATTTAAAGTCATTTTTCTTTCCATAGGATGTAGACCAAGGCAAGAGGATTTAGGAGTCTTTCAAAGACGACTATGGACACACTGGCTTGGCCTGACTCTGAATGAAAGTATAGGTTATACTTTTCAGTAGCAATTGCTACATTTCTGGTAGCAATTCCAGACCAATAGAATAATATAAGCCAAAGTGTGGAATTAAAGCACATGCATCAATTGCAGCATTGTTTGTAAGAGCTAAATATTGGAAAAAACCTAAATGCCCACACATGGGAAGGAGAGTGATTGGATTAAGGTGGTACATGTGTACAGTGAAGTGCTATGCAGCTGTAACAAGGAATGTGGATGAAATATTTACCTTTACTATTATTCTTTATTTCCTTTTATGGTTTGGAATTACTATGTAGTGGTTCTTTCAGTTCTCCTCAAGGACTCCATTTAGCATTTCTTGTAGGTTATGTCTAGTAATGACAAAATCCTTCAGTTTTTGTTTTTCTGGGAGTGTCTTAATTTCTCCTTCACTTTTGCTGGGTAGTTTTGCTGGGTATAAGACTCTTAGAGATGAACACTACTCCAAATACAAGTGATAGAGAGGAGTGGACTTTGCTGTACTAGCTGATCCAAATTATCACACTGGCGAATGTCCCTGTCACCCATCCTGCTCCTGTATGTGTTAATGTGGGGCTTGTACTTTCTCCCCATCATTTCTTCTTCCACAGTCTTAAGGAAGTTTCTGTAGGAAATTTCTACCATGATTTTTCTCATCTTATTGCTCTATATTAAATCATCTGAGCCTAGTCTTTGTGGAGCTAAGGCAAGAGATAGTTAGGGGCGCCCGGTTGGCTCATTCAGCTTCTGCCTTCCACTCAGGTCATGATCCCAGGGTCCTGGGATTGAGCCCTGCATCAGGCTCCCTGCTCTGTGAGCCTGCTTCTCCCTCTCCCTCTGCCTGCCGCTCCCCCTGCTTGTGCTCTCTCTGTCAAATAAATAAATAGAATCTTTTTTTAAAAAGAGAGAGATAGACAATTTTCTATACTTCTTTCATGATATTTGTATAGTTTGGGTTCTCTCTCTATTCTTAAAGCAACAAGGTAATTAATTCTGTTACATTTTCTATGTTGTCAAGTAATTTTGCTTTGAATTGCAAAACACTGTAAAATTCCCCCTTTTAGTCTTTGAGCATATTATTTTCCCATTCTCATGTGAAATTTTATACATGTTAATATTTTCCAAACCTTTTCTTGATTTTTCCAGGAGGAGCTTTTCCTCCCCCTATCAAGATATCATACCAAGGATTTATTCACCAATCATACCATTTTTCTGCTTTTGAAAGCACAGATTGCTTCTTCCATTTTTATCAATACATTCCTTTTTAATTTTGAAATGTCTTTTCCCCCCAAATTTCACTGAATTCTATTCTAATATGAGTATCACTATCTTGTGCTATTTTTGGCTTGCAATTGTCTGGTTGTTTTTGCAAATCTTCACCCACTAGTTTTATCTGTACCTTCTGCACACAGGATTAGACAAAGGTTTTGTTCTTTGATCCACAAGTAGGATTAATACTGTCAGATCTTTTCTTCTAGTAGTCAGCTTGGAATAGAGTGTTTTCTGGTATTTTCTTGAGGCAATGGTGGGAAGAAGTGCATAGGTAATTAGGGCACAGTAGGCACTGTAGGCAATTATAGTTCAGGAACATTTCAACTTAATCTGCTCAGGTTTCTGCCCTAGGGAAATATTGCCCCTCAGCTTTTGATATTACCATGCTTGGGGCACACACATAACCTTGGTAGGAGCTCAGAGTGGCTCAGTGAAACCGTGTAGCTCACATGCCTTATGTCTGACAACTTAGTAATTTTTAATCTATGTTCTTTACATAAAAAATTGGTTGGTCTTTCCCTTTTCTCTTACAGATGGCATTCCCTGCAGGTAGATCAGGATTTTAGTATAGAGTGATTGGAAATACGTTTTCAAGCTATCCTTCCTCCAGAACCACCCTCCATGGTGTTCTGAATGCATATAAGGTCACTACTGGGATGCTCCACTGGTCCTGTGGTCTGCCCACAAGCCAATTTTCATGGGTCAAAGTAAAGGAATGTTCTTTGGACTATTCAGGACATTCTCACATTTTCAGGAAACTGCACTTCTCTAGATAAGTTTGAAATATTCTCTTTGCATCTTCTGTCAATATATTAATAAATTCATTGATGGTGGCAAATATTCCTCACAGACTATTGGGCTGTAGCTGTTTACTATTTACACAGGAAATTTTTTGTTAAAAAATTAATTTTGTTGTTTAGGTAGATTTACTGAAAAGACCCCAATAAGGAAACCAACACTCTTACTTCTTTATCCAACACTCATTCCCATCACCATGAAAACATGTTAAATTCCTCCCATCCTTTGAAAATATCTCTGGGGCTCACCTTGCCCACAGGTATGGCCCAGACTCCCACTCCATTGCAAATTCAGACTTCTTGAAAACACTACTTCTGTTCTCTATTCTCCAACTGACAACTGAACATAGCAACTATTAATTAATCTTCTGTAATTAAAGTTAGTAGCAGCAGCTGAAGACAGTAAAGCTTTGGGCATATGTCAGTCTTTTTTTTTTTTTAAGATTTTATTTATTTATTTAAGAGAGGGAGGGGGAGAGAGAGAGAAGTCGGGGGAAAGGCAGAGGGAGAGGGAGAAGCAGGCTCCCTGCTGATTAGGGAGCCTGACTCAAGGCTTGATCCCAGGATCCTGGGATCATGACCTGAGCTGAAGGCAGACACTTAACTGGCTGAGCCACCCAGGTGCCTCCACATGTCAGTCTTTATCATGATGAACCTCACAGCCAGTTTCGTAACTGGTGCACACTGTTTGCTTCTTGAAACCTTCTTTACTTGGCTTCCATGAAGTTGCATTGTCTTCAGTGTCTTTCTACCTCTATGACTATTCCTTCTCAGGTAAAATAGAATGTTAACTCAAGCCCATTTTGAAACAAGAAGTACAGAGTTATATTTGTGATGGAGTATTTAAATGATGGCATCACGGAAGAATTAGTTTCATAACCTGAAGTAAGTCTCTTCTCTCTGTACTGAATTGCTTCTGTAAATAATGAAGGCTTAGCGTGATGACCTATGAGTATTGATAAAGATCTGCTGGAGCTTTAGGGGAAAACAAAGGCCTCTGACATGGTGTCTCTGTGCAGTTCCTGGGGACTCTAACAATGTCCCCTATTGAGCCGGACTGTGGAAGTTGGCATTTATCGATAAGCTAAGAAAGGACAGTGCCTTTTGTGACTTCAGCCAACCCCGGTACACAGAGTCAAGGAAGGCATATGTGAGAAACTCAATTCAGCTCTAGCCACGGATTTCCTGGCAAGATGAAGTCCAATATCTTTGTCCTTTCTCTGCTCCTCATTTTTGAGAAGCAAGTAGCTATGATGGGCCTCAGTGGTGAGTGTAGGAGGTGGGCTCGGGGAAAAGCTGTCAAGGAGAATGATTTTTAAGGGTTTTCTGGGTGCTATTCAGGCACATATTCTTCTTCCTGATGGGAACTAATTCTTCTGCAACCCAAGTCACAGCCCTTTGTGGAACACGATGAGTTGGTGAGGAGCAGATGGGGAGGGGTGAGAGGTGGAAGGGAACCCTGGAGATAACTGAGCCCAAACACTCTTATTATCAGTCACCAGATGGATCATACAGATTTCCAAACAGAGAACAAGGTCCACACTCTTCTGGATAAAAAGGCCGACACCAGGCTGGCTCCAAAGGCAGTTATAATATCCTAACTTTAAAGCAAGTATATGACAGTGATCATAATCAGACACATCCTATCCTAATCAAGATCAAGGATGTGGCCTATATGCAGTGACATGCCAGGCTAATAGCAAGGGAGAGAACCACTCCCTCACCTACAACAAGGCGGACACCAAGATAGATCCCAAGACAGCGACTATATTCAACCCAAACAGCAAGTACAAGACATCAATCGTAATCAGCCCTAAAATCCTAATCAAGATGAAGGATGGGGCCAATATGTAAATAGAACAGCAGGCCTGTCCGCAGAGCATGTACATAGCACTAGGCCTAGACACACCCCCACACGTGTGTGTGGCCTTCCCCACTTGTTCTTTTTTATTTTTTTTTTGGTCAGCCTCTCACTAGCTCCAATTGGTCTCACTGTCTGAAGATGCCATACTGTCAAAAAATTGACCCAAGGAGAGGACTGACCACAAAGAGCAAGCTCTGAGTTGGGTGAAATAAAACAGGCTCTTTTTATGAAGTTGCCAGACAGGTCAAATAGGGACCCTTTTTTTGGTGATGGAACTTTCGAGTAGCATCAAATGCACTCTGTACTTCAATGAGTGCCATGCTGCTGGTTTTCACACCCCCCACAATGCAAGCCTGCTGGCCTCCAGGCTACCTCCCAGCCAGGAAGAAAGGGATGCGAGTGGGGCAAGTCAGATTGCCACGAAGCTCTCTCTTCTTGCCCAGATGCAATTGTTCTTCTTGAATAAACACTTCATGGATTGTTGCACGCCTTTGGTAAGTTGCAAAGTTCTGAAAAGGTTGATTTTGACAACATTTGTTCATATTCTAACACGTTCTGCTTATGGAGGAGCAGCTCTTATTCCACCATTCTGAAAATGCTTACTTCTGCAGTAGGGATTTTATAGAGGCTTTGCTATCAAAGTAACCAAGTGAACTTCTAATCCTATACCATTATATTCTTTTATCATTAATGGATAAATAATTTTTTACATATTCTACTGCTGATGTGGAGATGATCATATGATTTTCCTCTTATTTCTTAGTAAGGACTAATCCACTGGCTGACTTCTGAATGTTAAACCAATCATATACGGTTGAAATAAGTCCCCACTTGTTCATGATGCATCACCATTTTTATATATGACAAAATTCACTAGCTAATATTGTGCTTAGGATTTTTGCCTTACGTTTATAGGAAGATTGGCATATAGCTTCCCTTGCATGTCATATCTTTGTCATATTTTAGTAGCATAAAACTGCAGTGAATATCAAGTTTCTTTGAAAATAGAAAGGTCATGAGTGGGCGTGTGGGACTGCAAACAAAAATCTTGAGAATAAAAGTGCAGACACTTGAAGTTACTGCCCTGTTAAACCTATTGGAAAGGATCTTTTTTTTTTTTTTCTAAGTTTGGACTGAACTTCACAGAGAACAGGCCAAGCTAGAGCTAGAAAGGAAGATGAACAGTGGAAAAACGCCCGGAGGTAGCTACAACATGGCGCTGGAAAGAAAGGAACAGGACAGAGTTGCTGCTCCAGGAACTGACTCTTTTCAGCAGCTCTCTGCCTCCCACAGCTGGTACCCATTCTCCTGTGAGCATCCATACATCTGTTTGGATGGATATGTTCTTTGCCACTAGGCAAGCAGGAACAACGCACCCTTGTGGGAGGGGCGGGCAGGGTGAGCTAGCAGGGTCTTGGGGCCTGGGTTTCACGTTCCAAAGTGACCTCCAGTTAGACCTGATCAGCAAATGAAGTGTTCACAAAGTCGTGGAGGCACAAAGACAGGAGTTAAGGTAGAAAACATTCATACAACTTCGAGTTCTGTCTCCGGTGCCCAACGCATTGATATTCTCCCTAAGTCTAGATACGATCTTGCTAATAGCTCGTTTTCTTGCCTTGTCTTTGTGCCTGTGTCTGTTTCAAAGTAAGCTCTTCAAATGTACTCATTTCTGAAATCCGCTGCTTTCAATTGTTCTGGAGACACAGTGAGAAGAGCGGAGTGTGTCAGACCTAAGGAGCGCCCCGGGAAAGCCGGTTCCCTCCTACCGCCTCCAAATCCACGCCGTAAAGCACCGAGTAGTAAGGGCCAGGCCAGCCCTGACCCTCCCTGAAAAAGAGGGGTTGCTGCCAGGCCTCTCCTGGGGGGTGGCGGGAAGGCTGCTCTTTCCAGGTCCGAGGGAGGCACCTGGGACCTGGGACCCCCCCCCCCGGGAACCACAGCGCCCCCTGCCGGCGGGCACCCGCCAGAGGGGATATAAGCCAAGAATCACCCCGCATGTTGCGCACACGCTCGGCCGCGCCATGAAGCTGCTCGGCCCCTCCGCACTCACCGCGATCCTCCTCCTCCTGCTCCTCGGCCTCCACACGGCGCGGCCCGGGCGGCAGAGGCCGCGGAAGGGTGCGTGTCCCCGGGCGCGTGGCTGGGGTGGGGGAACCTTCCTCGGAGCGGTCCCGGGGGCCTGCTGGCCACGACGCTCCGGCGCCCCCAGCTCACCCTGTGGCGTTTCTCCTCAGTTGTAAAGAAACCTGGATATTGCCCAGAGTTTTCACTTGGCTGCCCTTTCGTCCTCTTACCTCTGTGCTGGCGCGACAGAGGTTGCAAGGGGGACAAGAAGTGTTGCTTCTACAACTGCAGGCAGCAGTGTATGGAGCCGTGGCTCAGCTTGGAATGAGGTGAGAGCCCCTCTCCCCGCTCTGCTGCCCTGGGCTGTGTCCCGGGAATGTTCCAGAAGAACAGGGTGTCCCGGAGGCAGGCCAGAACTGGCAGTGCTCTTAGAAATCTGTGACAGCAGAGCTTTACCACCGGGGTCTGCCTTGAAATTTGGTTCGCAGGTCGGGCCGTAGCGAGGGAGGCCCAAGACCCCTTCCTCAAAAAGGCACAGTTCCATTTCCTGTCATGGGCATCCCTCCTTTCTTCTGAGTGACCGGGCCCTTCGGACAAGGTTATCGGCAAGCCCCTCGACCGTTACTGAAGTTTTATTATGACGATTTTCAACTGCCGTTGTTTTTTTTCTTACAGCTTGTAATAATGAGTCACTTTCCTCTCCACATTTAAACTGTCAGGTAAGGGATGATAAGATTCTAATTCCTTAGGATGGCTTTCCTAGAATTCCCTGTCCCCTGTCCCTGATTCCTGGGCAGCGCATCCCAGTGCTCCCGGGAGGAGAGTACCCAGCAGGATGCAGACTACGGGGGTCTTGCGACCCAGTGTGTGTCCCTCCCACATTTGCACCTTCCCACATCTCTGATTCCCTCCTCTCTTCCCAGGTAGAAACCCCTTCTTAACCAGACCTGAGAAGACCCATCGGACAGGCTCAGACTTGGATAACTGATCCCCAGTTCCTCTGTGCTCTCTCCTCACTGCCCACACTTTCTTTTATCAAGAGTTTAATGCTTATTAACATGAAAACAACACAAAGAAATAAAGTTATATATTTAAAACTACATGAAAATCTAAGACTGTTGGATATCCACCCACCCCCGTTTCTCTGTCTTCAGCCTTTTGGGGGGATCCTTTAGAGTTTGAGGTTACTGTTTCACATTTAATTTTGGTTGGTTGTTGCACTTCTCTTATTCTGATTTATTTCTCTCTTTCAATGTCTCCTGACCCTCAGATTTTCTGTTGGTCAGATTCCAGGGGCATTTTTGAGTCCTGTCTTCTGTGTGTGAATCCTATGAAAGGTGCACACGTTACCTGGAGATGGAGGAAGAAGCATTTTCACTACATCGTCTCTGGTACTGCTGCTCGCAGCCTTTCCAGTTGTTGGATTAGAAGATCGAAAGCCAGGTCTGGAATTTAGGGCTGGACATGGAGCAGGTCATGCCTTAGTTCTAAGCTACTTTAGGGTCTAAAATTTAGGCCCATCATCAATCAGGAAAAGGAAATGCTGTGACCCAGGTTAGCTACCTTGAATCTTAGTTTGGGTGTTTAGACCCTGATCTACCTAATAATGAAGTGTTATTTAGCCTTGTATTTTCTCACCTTCTGCTGTGTGACTCAGTCTTGAATAGGGGTCACACAGGATTTCAGGTCTGGGAGAGTGGTCTTCAAAAAAATTCATTTTTCCTTGACACATACATCTGAAACAAATTTCTGTGAAGCTACTATTGCCTAGAAGGTTTTAAGTTGACACCGAATATTTTTCGTCATAGTTTACATGGCCATAAGGGCTGAAATTTTAGGTATACGCTGAATATAGTCATTTAAACAAAATGGGGACCTCACTCTTTTTAATGTTTCTCATGGAATATAATTACCATCTTTATTCGATAATGATATGTATCAGAGAAAAACATATTCTCTCTCTTCCAAAATTTCTTCTACCTCCTTACTTTCTTTTCCTTCGCTGCCTGAATAATTCAAGCCCAAACAAATAGATGCATGTGTTCTTTGGAACCTCTGAAAAGCAGATGTCAAGATGAGATTAGATCAAGGGTTTATTGGGGGAAATGTCTGGGAGACAAGGAGAGCCATCAGGCCATGAGGCAAGCTGCCTGTGGAGGAGGGGGGCAGGATGCAGGAAGTCTCAGAAGACAGGGCAATATAAAAAGTGTCAGCCATGCTGACAGGTAGCACCTGAATGAACATCACCCACCACGGGAGTCCCCTGTGTCTCTGAATAATAAGTCAGAGATGGCAGGGCTCCTGTCTAGCTTGGGGGTGACCTCCTCTTCCTTTCCTAAGGCAGGAGTTCAATCAAGTCCTTCCATTGGGCATGGTGGGAAAGAGAACTCAGACAAACACTGGGCAGGTTCTTTGTGAGGACTCCGTCTGAGAGCGTGTCTGGATGACCTGAAATCAGCCCTTGCCTAAACAGCTCTGTCCGCCATATTCCCTCTGTCTCTCTGTTGTCCTTCACCTCACTCTCATGCTCTACATCTCCTTGTGCCCTTACTCCTCACCTCATTCCCTCTCGATAGCTATTTGGTTATATTTGAAGTTCTGACTCATTTTACTTTTTATTACTGTATCTTACTCTCTCTGTCTGTCCGTCTGTCTGTCTGCCTGTCCTTCTGTCTCTAACACTCAGTTTTCATCATGTTTCCAGATGTTTGTCTTTATTTTCTCCCTCTCTCTGTTTCTGTCGGTCCTTGTTCTGCATGTCTATCTTTCCCCAGGCCAGGAACGCCTGAACGTGAACCCTATGCGTACCCTCCTGAGCCAGTGACTCTCATTGCCCACCTATCAGGCTGTCCCTGGCACTCTCCCCTCGCCCGTGTCTGGGTCATGACTGCCCCCCCCCACCCCCCACCACCTTCCTTTTGGCTTCTGGGGACTTCCTTCACTTCCTGAGAAGAAGCTCTTTTGTGCATTTGTCACATGCACTCCTTCCTTGTCCATGTTGTCTCTCTTCAGAGGAAGAGAAAGCTAGAGCCTGCTCCCCTATAACCCCCCAACTGGCTGCAGGTTGGTCAGCCCTCAGGTTCATGCCAGGATGACCAGTCATGCTCAGTGAAGAAGCAATGCTTATTGAATAAGATGCAGGAGTCCTACAAATGTTCTGAACCTGGCGGAGAAGGTCCTACCTCCAAGGAAGGGGCAAAGGCTGAGACAGAGGACAGAGAGTCTTGGGGTGCTACAGGGCTCCCTCTGAATCTGGTTGGGGACCAGGCCTAACTAGGCCCCTGCCACTGCCAACTTTGTAAATCTTATTAGTGGCTAGTGACTGAGGTTCAGCTACCAGTCAGTCCCCCAGGGGGCCCACTGGCTTAAAGGAATCAGGCCTTCCTTTATGAGATGTTTCAGCCTCTGGGGGTAGGGGACAGGGGAGAGGGGGTGGCTTCTATGGAGCTGGGCAGCCAGGCGGGGCTGGGGTCCTGGACAGCAGGAGGGTCTTGGGCTCTGGACCTGCTCTCTCCAGTTCAGGTGAAGCCTGGGAAGTCTTCAGTGGTGAAAAGCACGTGTAGGATGCTCAACCCTCGAAACTTTTGCAAAAAGGGTACTCTGGGCTGACACAGCCTAAAGCGGGACAAGGGCAAGAGCAGGAAGCGGTGCGTGGTCCTGGAGGAAGGTAAGATGGACAAGGCTCAGATATAGGACCCCCTGGATGGACATCCCCCTCCCCCACTGTGGCCTAAATCCACCGACCCTCTGCACTCCTTGGCAGAGAGAGAGTCTCCCATGCCAGGGCTTCCGTGCCTGATCTCTCTGAGCTGCGCCCTAGGAGGGAGAAGCTGGGAGAAGCATCAAGGAGCAGCCCTGCTGCCGGGCTCAGGAGACCTCGGTTTGGATGTCAGCTTTGCCTCGGCCTTGCTTATTGCCTCAGGCGGCGGCAGTACCCGCTTGAGACTTGGCGACACTCACTTTCTTCACTATTCAAATGGGCGTAATGATGTCCTTCAAGGCACCAGTGGTGCAAGCCAGGGAATTGGTCCGCTGAAAAGCGCTTGTACATGGAGGGCTGTTGCTACGGTTATTCCCCAGGTCGAATGGATTCTAGCCTGACACCAAGGGTCAAACCCAATAGGACCACCAGAATACAAAGAACAACTTGGATTAGTCCAATGGCCACATTTTACAGATGGGAAAACTAAGGCCCTGATGCAGTAAAAAAGTCAGGATTTGAACTTGGGGTCCTGACCTCTGAGCAGTGCTCATTTGACTCTGCTGCCACCATTCTCCCTCTCTGCCTAGCCTAAGGAGATGCTGGGGACTGGTGGCTGGGGGGTGCCTGTGGACCTGGAGGCCATCTGGCTGGTTCTAGTGCTATAGCTCTGACCTGCTTTTCTCTCCACAGACTAAGCCCTGGTGTATGTGGTCTCTGAATTCTCTTTCCCCACTAAGCCCGAAAACTTCCAAAGCTCCCTGATGAAGACATGGTTTTACCACCAGGACCTTCTATGGGTTCAGATTTGGCCTGATTGATCTGTGTATACCTAGCAACCAGGATAGGATTTGCATACAGTAAACACTCTGGAAATGCCTATTGATTAGAAAATGAATAAGTGAACGTGCTTCTTCTTCATGTCCAGTTTCATTGGTCTGGTAGCTGGGTGGAGGAAGTGAGTGACAAGACATCTACATGTGTGGCCTCTGCACAAGCATGTGGAGTGTAAAGAATAAGGGGCAGAGGGCTTGAAATAAATTTGACCAAGGAGGTGAAAGATCCTACACTGCAAACTTCAAGACACTGATGGAAGAGATTGAAGAAGACACAAATAAATATTAAGATATCCTGCGTTCATGGGTTGGAAGAGTTAATACTATTAAAATGTCCATATTCCCCAAGGCCATTTACAGATTCAATGCAACGTCTATCAAAATTCCAATGGCATTTTTCACAGAGATGGAACAAACAATCCTAAGATTCCTATGGGAGCACAAAAGATCCCAAAGTATCAAAGAATCTTGAAAAAGAACAAAGCTAGGAGCATCACCCCTCCTGATTTCAGACTCTTCTACAAAGCCATAGGGATAAAAAGAGCATATTGCTAGGGCACCTAGCTGGCTCAGTCGTTGGAATGTGCAACTCTTTATCTCAAGGCCATGAATTTGAGCCCCACATTGAGCATAGAAAAAAAGAGCATATTACTGGCATGAAGGTGGACACATGAATCAATGGAATGACAGCCCAGAAATGGATGTTTGCATATATGGTTGACTAATGTTTAACAGGGCAGCCAAGAATACTCAGTGGGAAGAGGGTAATCTTTTCAATAAATGGTGTTGGGAAAACTGAATATCCAGATGCAAAAGAATGAAATTGGACCCTAATCTGCACCACTCACAAAAATTAGCTTGCAATGGACCTTAAACATAAGACCTGAAACTAAAAATACTGGAACAAAATACAGGGAAAATCATTGGTCTTGGCAATGATTTTTTGAATACAACACCAACAGCACGAAAGCAAAAATCAACAAGTGGGACTACATCAAACGAAAACACTTCTGCACAGCAGAATCAACAATCAACAAAATACAAAAGCAACCTACAGGATGGGAGAAAATATTTGTAAACCATATATCTGATAAGGGCATTAATATCCAAAATATATAAAGAATTCCTATAAGTTAATAGCAGAAAAAAAAATCCAGACAACTTGAATAGACATTTTTCCAAAGAAGATATAGAAATGGCCAACAGGGGGGCACCTGGGTGGCTCAGTCAGTTGAGCATCTGCCTTCGGCTCAGGTCATGATCCCGGGGTCCTGGGATCGAGCCCCGCATCGGGCTCCCTGATCCATGGGGAGCCTGTTTCTCCCTCTCCCTCTGCCTGCTTCTCCCTCTGCTTGTGCTCTCTCTCTCTGTCAAATAAATAAATAAAATATTTTTAAAAAAAGAAAAGAAATGGCCAACAGGTACATGAAAAGGTACTCAACATCACTAATCATCATGGGGATGCAAATCAAAGACACAATCAGATACCACCTCACGCCTGATAGAATGGCTATCATCAAAAAAACAAGAGATAACAAATGCTGGCAAGATGCAGAGCAGAGGGATCACTTGTGCTCTGTGGGTGGGAACGTAAATTGGTGCAGCCACTATGGAGCCCAGTATGAGGGGTCCTAAAAGAATTAAAAATAGAACTACCACATGATCCAGCAATCTCACGTCAGGATATATATCCAAAGGAGATTGGATCACTATCTCAAAAAGATATCAGCATTCCCAAATTCACTACAGCATTATTCACTGCAGCCAAGACAGGGAAACAACCCAAGTGTCCACTGAAAGATGAATGGATGAAGAAAATGTGGTACATATATGCAATGGAATATTATTCAGCCATTAAAAGAGAAGGAAATCTTGCCATTTGTGATAACATGAATGGACCTTGAGGGCATCATGCTAACTGGAATAAGCCAGAGAGAGAAAAACAAATACTGTCCACTCTCACTTATGTATGGAATCTGAAAACATCCAAACTCATGGAAACAGAGATTAGAATGGTGGTTGCCAGGGCTGAGGGGTGGGGGAAATGGGAGTTAGCCAAAGAGTACAAACTTTCAGCCATAAGATAACTAAGTTTGGAGATAAAAGATGACTTAACTTCCAGGGATCACTATATAGCATGGTGACTGTAGTTCACAAAACTATCATATACGTGAAAGTTGTTACCAGAGTAGAGCTTTACTTTTCTCACTATAACAATGACAACAAAATGGTAACTATTTGAAATAAAGGATGTGTTAACTAACGCTATTGTGGGAAACATATAACAACATATACATGTGTCCAATCATCACATTGTACACCTTAAACTTACACAACGTTACGTGTCAATCATATCTCAATAAAGCAGGGGGTGAAAAATCAAAATTATATAAAAGGTTATAGTTATAGCAGGTTTTTTTCCCATCTCTATGCTCTTTATCCTACTTCCACCCAACCCTTATAAGTAACAATTTTATTTATTTATTTATTTAAATTTTAATTGTTATGTTAATCACCATACATTACATCATTAGTTTTTGATGTAGTGTTCCATGATTCATTGTTTGTGTATAACACCCAGTGCTCCATGCAGAATGCGCCTTCTTTAATACCCATCACCAGGCTAACCCATCCTCCCACCGCCCTCCCCTCTAGAACCCTCAGTTTGTTTTTCAGAGTCCATCGTCTCTCATGGTTCGTCTCCCCCTCCGATTTCCCCCCTTCAGTCTTCCCCTCCTGCTATCTTCTTCTTTTTTTTTTTCAATTTTATTTTTGATTTATCCTTCTTACATCTTCATTATGTATATATATTCTTATTTGCATTTGTTTCTTTTTTTTAAGATTTTATTTATTTATGTGACAGAGAGAGACACAGCGAGAGCAGGAGAGCAGGGAGCCTGATGCGGGGCTCGATCCCAGGACCCTGGGATCATGACCTGAGCCGAAGGCAGACGCTTAACGACTGAGCCACGCAGGCGCCCTCTTATTTGCATTTGTTTCTTATGTGAGGGATAGCTTACTACATACATACAGTGTAACTGACAATTACTTCATCTCAACTCATAGTGACCTTCACTCGATTTTTAAAAAATGATGTTATAATATTATATTGTATGGATATGTCATAAGTTTATTTATCTCATTTCCTTGTCTTGCATTAATAAGCAAGCTTTTGTTATTACAAATGTCACAAATTATGTTAGCATGATTGTTGACATATGTCCTCAGGGTAGATTCCTAGAATGTGATTGATGACAGGATAGACACATAATTCGGTTAAACACTGCTAAATTCCCATCCCCAGGGATAGCACTATTTGGGGTTCCTACCAGCTATGTCTGAGAAAGACTGTTTCTTCACAGCTGTGCCAATGGAGTTTGTTGTTAAACTTCTAGATTTTTGCCAGTCTGGTAGAAAATGGTATCAGAGTATAATTTCAATGTATAGTTTTCTTTTTTTTTAAACCTTTTATTTATTTATATGAGAGAGAGAGAGAGCACATCAGAGGAGGGATGGTCAGAGGGAGAAGCAGACTCCCCACTGAGCAGGGAGCCCGATGTGGGGACTCGATCCCGGGACTCCAGGATCATGACCTGAGCTGAAGGCAGTCACTTAACCAACTGAGCCACCCAGGTGCCCCCAATGTATAGTTTTCTGAAATGAGAGGCTGATATTTATTTTTTCCTTATTTCAGGAGCCATTTTAATTTTTTCCTATGAATTTTCTATTCCTGCATTTCAATCACATTCCTCTTGGGTTTTTGATAGTTTTCTTCTTTATTTTAAAAAGCTCTTTATATATGAGGGAGATCAGCTGTTTTTCTATGATATTAGCTGAGAATACTTTCCCCAATTTTTCCTGTCTTTTGATTTTGACTATAATTTCTTTTCTTTTTTGGCCACGCATTAAAAAATTATTATGGCTTTCTTAATATCGTGTGTTACAAAGTATATATTTCTCCAGTGACTGGAAATGCCACATTTATCATACATGATATTTCCATTTGTAGCTGATGCTATTCTGAACTTTCTGTTTTGTTCCTTTAATTTGCCTATTCATATACCAGTACCACACTGCTTTAACTCTAGAGGCACGATAGTATCTTTTAACATATGGTAAGGCTAGTCCTTTTTGATGCTTTGCTTTTTCAGGGATTTCCTAGCTATTCTTGCTCGTTTGCTTTTCATATGAAGTTTAGAATCAACGCTTCTAAGCCCTGGGGGAGAAAAAAACCTTACTGGTACTTTTATTGCGGTCATATTAAATAAACTTGAAGAAATTTGACATTTTTATTATGTTGCAACCATTCCATCCAAAGACAAGGGATGTCTTCCAATTTAAGTATACTTTTGAGTACTTCAGAAATGTTTTTAAATTTTGGTAATTCCTTATGGTGTGTATTTCTACTGTTTAAATTTTTTTGTTGTTTTGTGAATAAAATGTTCCCTCATGTTAAATCTCCTAACTTCTTTACATGTAAGAAGAACAATGACTTTTGAATATTAATACAAAATTCTCACTATGTTAGGTGTAGCATGGAATCTTTTGGCTTTGATAGATACACTATCATGTTATCTGCAATGATAATTTTAATAATTTATTTCTAATTTTTATGTGTCTAATTTTTAAAATCCTGTACAATAACACTGACTACCTCTTCCAATATAATATGAAGTAGTAGAGAAGTTAAAGGATATCATTCTTCTTAGCCTTAATGGAAAAAAGGTTTTGTGTTTCTCTGTGAAAAAGGTATTGGTCAATTTTTTAGTTTATCAAATGTGAATACATTCAAAGAAAATAATAAATGAGAGTGAGTTAACTTTTTGGAAGGTCTTTTCAGCATCTATGAGAATGAATCCTATCATTTTTTTCCTCTTTAAATATATATACGTTATATGAAGGATTTCCTAATGTTTAGCCATCTTGGATTCCTCGGGGGAAAAAAAAAACTTTCATTTGTTCATGATGCCTTCCTTTTTAAATATGCTATTGTATTCTGTTTACTCATATTTTATTTTGGATTTCTGAATTGGTATTAATTAGTGAAATTGATGTGTAACTTTCTCTTTTTATGTAACTTTTGCCAGGCTTGGGTGGGTCAATTGTATACTTACTTCATAAAAAGACCTGGGAATATTATTTTTTTGATACTTTGGAATGGTAGTTTAAGTGACATTGGATTTAAAGTGTCATGTCTTCGAAGGCTTGTGAGCAGCTCCTGTGGAAACAGAGGGGGTAGTTTTGCAATGGTCTCTATTTCTTGAGAAATCGGTCTACTTTCACCTTCTATCTCTATTGGGGAAAAATTGATACATGGCACTTTCCTAGGAAATTACTTATTTCACCCCAAATTTTATATCTATTTGCATAATTCTGTACAAATAAGTGTCTCGTGATTTTAGAAATTTCCCCTGTTGGAGAGCTGTTTCCCTTTGCTCTGTCCTTCCTATGTTGTGTATTTGTGCTTTCTGGCTTTTATTGATATTAGATTAGCTAGCCATTTGTTTATTTTTATGCATCTTTTTCTGAAGACACCATTTTATTTATTAGTTCAACTCTACTTTTGGGGTTCTTGTTATTTTCTGCTTTTATCTTTATTAATGTTTTTTTAATTTGTTTTGCCTTGGTTTACTTTTGTGTTTCTTTTGTGCTTTTTGAGCTGTGTATTTAATTTATTTTCACCCTTTCAACTTTTTTTTTCTATTTGTATTTAAAACTATGGATTTTCCTCTGATTACTACTTAACTCAAATTATTTAGCATCTCATATGTAACATTTCATTATCAGTAATTTTTTAGAAATTCTGCGATTCTAGTTTTTATTTCCTCTTTGGACTAATAATTGTTTTACAGAGAGTTTCTAAATTTCTGGGAAGAAAGACACTTAAAAAATTAGTATTAATCTCTCACCACGTTGCATGGCTACTAGAGAATATCGTTTGTATTGTTTCTACTTTATAAGAACATATTGGGGGTTTCTTTGTGATCTGGTATATAATGAATACTTATTAATGTTCCACTACTTGAGAAACATCATAGTTTCTGTTACCAGTATCCAAAATTCAATGGTACATCCATAAGAGTACTGTAGTAATTATGTTGTTTAGTTCTTCCCAGATCTTCACTGTCTTGGTGGGAGGCATTTTACAGAGCTGTTGCAGAGTCACAGACTTAGCTAGAGTTGTTTTTCTTTAAGGGGAAAAAGAATGAAATAATAATGCAATTGATCTCAGGAAAAAACAAAAATTGTATGAAGAATGAAATGTGGGGCGCCTGGGTGGCTCAGTCAGTGAAGCGTCTGCCTTCGGCTCAGGTCATGATTCCGGGGTCCTGGGATCAAGCCCTGCATTGGGCTCCCTGCTCAGCAGGGAGTCTGCTTCTCCCTCTGCGCCTCCCCCTCTTCATACTCGCTCACTCTCT
This sequence comes from Leptonychotes weddellii, assembly GCF_054177405.1. NCBI lineage: Eukaryota > Metazoa > Chordata > Mammalia > Carnivora > Phocidae > Leptonychotes > Leptonychotes weddellii. The sequence goes on along the minus strand of NC_138378.1, from coordinate 13,698,775 downwards.
CTCATAAATAAATAAAATCTTTTTTTTTAAAGATTTTATTTATTTATTTGAGAGACAGAGAATGAGAGACAGAGAGCATGAGAGGGGGAGGGTCAGTGGGAGAAGCAGGCTCCCTGCTGAGCAGGGAGCCCGCTGTGGGACTCGATCCCTAGACTCCAGGATCATGACCTGAGCTGAAGGCAGTCGCTTAACCAACTGAGCCACCCAGGCGCCCAATAAATAAAATCTTTAAAAAAAAAAAGAATGAAATGTGATCATGGCATTCAACTCAACTCAGCAGTAACAATTACACTGAGTTGTAATAGTGTTTTCCTTGAATATGGATTTTACTAAAATTGTGATATATTTATTTTGGGAGGGTATAGAGATCTATAGAAGAGTGAAAATCCATAACAGGAAGTAAGCAGATAAGGTCTACATCTGAAGAAGTAAAAGTGGGCAGTATATACATACAATTATAAAGTATGGAAGTAAATGTCACAAAAAATAGAAGAATTGACGGCCATTACTTCTGGGGGACCAGAAAGGCAGTGGGGTAGAAGTTGGGGGTTGGCACAGTCAAGAGGGAGGCCTAAATGTCCTGCTGGTGGTTTTGTTTTGTTTTGTTTTGTTTTTATGTAGGCTCTACGCCCAGTGTGGAGCCCAACGTGGGGCTTGAACTCACAACCCTGAGATCAAGACCTGAGCTAGATCAAAAGTTGGACTCTTAACCGACTGAGCCACCCAGGTGCCCCACTGGTGGTTTGTTTGTTTGTTTTTAAAGTACTATTTTAATCTTCAAGCTGTGTACATGTATTGCTATGTTAATGAAAAATTAATTTGAGGTACTCTAGACAGTATAGTTCCCATTTTGTAAAACAACACACAGGACAAAAGCTGGGGTAAACAGAATATTAATGTTGAGCGTCTGTTTGTAATGGAACAGTTGGGAAGTTTGTTCAACAACCCGCAGTGTTGTTGCTGGCATCTTTCACGGAGCATCCGCACTGAGGGTTATAGGGCTGGGGAGCTGGTTGAGCTCCCCCTCTGTCGGTCCACGTCCTCTTCCCCAGATGTTCATGCTTTCTGCTCCCCTCCCCACATTCCAGGGCCACTCCCCTGGGGATGGACTTCAGTTCTCATTTCGGCAGAGAATTGTGGCAGTGGCCAGGAGGGGAATCAGCATTGCCAAAACCTCTAACATTCAACCCAGGAAGAACCTGGCTGAGGAACCCTTGTAGGGATGGGCATTAGGCTGTGAGGACAGGAGGAGATCCTGGGGTCCCAGCTGTCTCCCTCCGAAGATCGGGAAGAATTTTGTTTACTTATTTATTTTTAATTTAATTTAATTTAATTTAAATTCCAGTGTAGTTAACATAAAGTGTTATGGGAAGAATTTTACCTATAAGACCCCCTGTTTTTTCCACTCTTTCCAAATCTCTCTGTGGCAATCGTCTCAGGTTTCTTTCCTGGAAACTTCATGTCTGCTCAGATCTTGACCTGAAGGAAGAATTCTCTACTTGTCCTATGTCTGAGTAGGCATAAATGCCTTTTAAAAATAGCCCTTTTAAATAGCATGGTATAAAATGACAATACCTGGATAACGTCAGGTGGCCCCGGGGACAGCCACAAGTTGGTGACATAGTGTTGATGGGCCTGGGTGAGGAAGGGACTTTTACCTAAGGCAAAGAGGGCATGTGCTGGTCAGAGCAGAGAGAAACAGATCTGAGACAGGGCAGGGGCTGAATGGCCCAGAACACCTGCAGTGCAGACCCAGTGGCCTGAGGCCCAGAGTGCAGCCCAGCAACACCTGCTGGGGTAACATGTGCAGGACCCCTATGGTAATAAAAGTAACACCCACTATTTACTGACAGCTTTCTATGTCAGAACAACTCTACTGAGTGAGGAAGTTAAACCCCTCCTTTCAAACAAGAGGAGACTATGCCTCAGAAGGCTGAATGATTTTGCAGCATCATAGAGATGGTTGCTTGCAGAACTGGGCCAGCTTCATGGGTGTGGGAGCCTATACAGTCACACGGGAGTCATGCTCTGCTGCCACCATTGAAATCCTTAATGGTTTTTGAAAAGGGCCTTGTATTTTCATGTTGCGCTAGCCTCACAAATTATGTAGCTGGCTCAGGGATGTCTTCAATAATACTAGCTTCTGGGTTTTCCTTCTTCTCTCCAGACTGAACCTGGTGTATATGCCTTATGCCCAGAGGAGCTGCCCAAAGTCTGCTAGCCAATTATGGAACCTTTTTTTTTAAGTTTTTATTTAAATTCCAGTTAGTTAATGTACAGTGTAATATTCGTTTTAGGTGTACATTAGAGTGATTCACTACTTCCATACATTGCTCAGTTCTCATCACAAGTGCACTCCTTAATCCCCACCCCCTATTTCACCCATCCCCCCGCCCACCTCCCCTCTGGAAACCATCAGTTTGTTCTCTATAGTTAAGAGTCTGTTTCTTCTTGGTTTGCCTTTTTTTTTTTTTTAAAGTAAGCTCTACACCCAATGTGGGGCTTGAACTCACGATCCTGAGATCAAGAGTTGCAGGCTGTACAGACAGAGCCAGGCAGGTGCTCTGATTATGGAATTCACCCAGAGGCATTACTAATAGAAAATTGATCACTTCTGTATAGATATTTGAATTTCTTGAATCCCTCAACCCTGCTGGTATTCTGTAGTTTGTGATTGCCTCTAGGAGGGAAAGATGAAAATAACTGTGGTCATGTCCAAGGAGACCTTTATTTTGTTTCTAGTGGTTTGTTATTTTTAAAATAAGTTTCTGGGGGCGCCTGGGTGGCTCAGTCATTACGCGTCTGCCTTCAGCTCAGGTCATGATCCCAGGGTCTTGGGATTGAGCCCCGCGGGAAGCCTGCTTCTCCCTCTCCCACTCCCCCTGCTTGTGTTCCCTCTCTTGCTGTGTTTCTCTCTGTCAAATAAATAAATCTTTAAAAAAATAGAATAAAATAAGTTTCTGATCTCAGAATTGCAAGTGAACCCCTTCTGCCCTCTTCTCTCTAAAATACTTACAACATAGAGGACAAGAAAAATCATAGGAAACAAACTGAGGGTTGCTGGAGGGGAGGTGGGTGGGGGGATGGGGTAACTGGGTGATGGGCATTACGGAGGGCATGTGATGGAATGAGGACTGGGTGTTATGTGCAACTGATGAACCACTAAACTCTACCCTGAAACTAATCATACAGTATATGTTAGCTAACTTGAATTTAAATTAAAAAAAAACCTGCTTTTGACTTACAGTATGACTATGAAGGATGACTGTATCTCTTTGGGCTCAGTTTTCTTATCTGTAAGGTGGACATAATCACTTTGATCAGGAAACATCCTACACAGGGCTTTGTAATCCATAAAGAGTGTTCCTCTGGGTCCTCGGGGATGTCCAGATTAAAGCCCACCAGGACCACTAGCCTTGGGGAACTTGTAAGGATCACTCAGCCAGTGTCCTGATTTTCCGAGTGGGAATACTGAGGCAGTAAGCCACTAGGATTGCCACCGCATGCTCTTTCTTTCCTACCTCAAGTAGCCTTCGAACCTGATGGCCAGAGGTCCCCCTTGAAGTGGAGGATCTGGGAGTAAGGTGGCTGCACCATGGCGTGGAAGCTCAGACCTAACGTTCTGCTGTAGATAGATGGTGGCCAGCGTGGTGACACTGAGGATTCCCACTGTGAGAGGTCCAGGGTGTCCGTTCCCCACACCAGCCCAGAATATTGGGCATTCCAAGCTGAAGCCTGGGTTCTACCACAGATTCTTCTTCATGCCTAGTTCTTCTTGTACCCCTGGCACCCAGAAAAGGGCTGGGCATAGAAAATGAGTTTTGATTAGAGAATTCATAAAAGCACTTGCTTCTCTCTGCATACCCCGCGTCTGTGATTCAGAGTCTGGCCTGGAGGCTGGGAGTCTCTGGGAGCAAAGAGACTCCCTCCCACAGCAAGAATCCTCATACCCCTGGGCATGTTTTCCCCCTACGCTGTATACCTAGAATTCAAATTGCTTCTAAGTTTTTCCTTTTGGCAAGGCTAGGTTGTTCTTACAGAAAACATCAAGTAACTCTGCCAACCGAATGGGCAATTTATACTTCTTCCAGTGGTATCTGAGTCTCTGCTTGCCTGTAACTTAATCAATTAATACGTGGTCAGGCTTTAAGTCCCTCTGTAGCTCTATAGCAGAACTAACCTACTTTCCTTGAGATTTGCAGACCGCTGGCCTTGAGGAGTGAAGGACCAGACTTTCCCAGAAGATAAGGCCTGACTATATTTGAAAACAGCCCTCCTGATGCCAGCAAGTTTGTTCAGGGTAACGGTGACGTACGACTAACAGCACAGGGAACGTGCTTCTCCTGCATGTAGCCCCCTTCCTTTTTTCCCTGCCTTCCTCTTAAAACCCTCCAGCTGTCCTGGACTGGGAAGATGGTCTTTGAGATGTTAGTCCCTCACCTTCTCAGGTTCCCAGCTTCCTAGATAAAGCAGCCTCTGCTTTCCCACCATCATTTGTCTCTCAAGTATCAATTTTCAAGTGGTGATGAGCCGAACCTGAGTTGAGAACCAGTCCTCGTCCGATAGCCCTCGTGACTATTAGACACCACAGCTTCATTCTCTCACAGAGGAACCAGGTTGAAAAAGGCTGTTAAGGGCTTCAAATACCTCTATCCATATTTGTATCTATATCCATCTCAGATTGAAATTAAAAAAATATCTATTGCCTTAAAAAGTAATGGTAATATATGGCCAGACTAAAATCTTTTATCAATTGCTGTATGAAAACTGATGTTCTCTTTCAGTTTGCACACATGATTATTTATGAGGCCAAATATATGTTCGAGCACTCAAATAATCATGATATAATTAATATCCATGTACTTAGTGCTGCATTAGCAAGCAACTGCAAAGTCTAAAGGGCATAGCATTGTGCGAGTTTACTTCCACAGACTCAGTGGATTTGTGGGGATGGTTGAGAGGGCATTCAAACCTTCTGTAAGTTTCAAAAGATCCATCTAGGAAGAGGTGCATAGGGAAAACCCCAGGAGGAAGGAATCAACTGTGAAGCTCATTTCAGTGGGAGAAGATCTGGCAACTATTGTCATCCATGAGATCACTGGTAGAGAGGGGTGTGGTTGATGTAACCCTCCCTTATTTTTACCCCATTTCTCAATCTCTATCTTCTGGCTCAATCCAGTAGGTTTCTGTCCTGACACCCACCACCAATTTGTCGGCACCAGCCCACCATCTCAAATGGCCTGCCTGATGGTCGAGGGATCCTCCATTCCCCTTGGAGATTGCTGGCATATTTCAGAGAACCTTTTCCAAATATAAGAAAGAAACACTACAAATCTGGACATGAATGCGTGTCCCCAAGGACTACCATGAATTGGGAAGGCGGGATTGAAATTTGGCTAATGGCTCTTCCTGGCTTCCTTCATTAGTTCATTCAGTGAATTATTCATTGTTTCATTCATTCAACATGTACCGTGTTAGGTTCCTGAACTAAACATTGTCTTTGTATTTTGTATTTGTATTGTCTTTGCTTTGTATTGTCTTTGCTCTGGCGAGAACAGTTGCAGTCTACAAGTGGCAGTTATTGAGCTAGGTGCTGGGATATATCTTTCCTGGAAGCAAGACCCTGGGGCAATAATTTGAGGACAAGTAATCTATTTGGGAGTTGACGAAGGAACACTATTCAGAGAATAGGTCTGTGAGACAGGGCAGAAGGAAATTGAAAAGGGTGTGGTACTGAGAATATTGCTGGTATGGGCAATTGGGGCTCAATACTGTTGGAAAACTCTGGAAGGTAGTATAGAACCTGCCTTGGAATTTCCCATCCAGAGTGAAAAAATGGGGGTATTTATCCTCCAGCTCCCATCTGTCACTGGCTGGGTTTTCTGCTCCCTGAGGTCTTTGGCTCCCTTGACTTGGGCTGAGAGAAAATCCTCAGGCAGGGTAGCCCAGGTGCTTATACTAAATGCCACTGGCAGGTACTGGGATGGTGAGCGCCCTGAGATTAAGGACAGGGCACAGCCAGGGTCAGCTATAAAACCTGATGGTAAACCATAGCCAAAACAATTTGGGCTGGAATCAAGATTTACGATAAAGCTCCGTGTTTTAATCTGCTCAGACTGCTATAAGGAAACATCACAGACCAGGTGGCTTAGGCAACAGAAATTTATTTCTTACAGTTCTGGAGCCTGGTAAGTCCAAAATCATCGCACTGGCAGATTTGGTGTCCAGCAAGAGCTCTCTTCCTGGTTTGCAGATGGACACCTCCTTACTGTGTCCTCACGTGGCAGAGAGAGAAAGAGAGAGAGATCATCTTTTTCATATCTCTTCTTATAACAGCACTAATCCCATTCATGAGGGCTTCACCCTCCTGACCTAAACATCTCTCAAAGGCCCCACTTCCTAATACCACCACAATTGGGATTAGGGCTTCAACATATGGATTTTGAGGAAACGCAAACATTCAGCCCATAGCACTACAGTAATGAAGGTATTGTGGTATTGGCCAAAGGACAGACAACGTAGATCAGTGGGGAGTGCAAAAAGAGATTCATGCACATAGAGTCAATTGACTATTGGCAAAAGTACAAAGAGAATTCACTGGAGAAAAAAATGGTTCAAATGATACCAGAACAGATGAACATCCAAATGTAAAAATATGAACCTTGATCCATATTTCACATCGTTTACAAAAACTAACTCAAAATCGTTCACAGACGTAATTGCAAAAATTAGAACTATAGAAAAAAACGTAAGGAAGAAAATCTTTGTGACTTTGGGTTATGCAAAGATTTCTCAGATACAACACCAAAAATATGCTAAAAAGAATGATAAGTGGGATCTCATCAAAATTAAAAACTTCTGCTCTTTGAAAACCACTGTTAAGAAAATAAGGACAAGCCACCAATTGGGAAACACTATCGGCCAAATGCATATCTGATAAAGTATTTGTATATAGAATATATAAAGAACTTCAAAATTCAATAACAAGAAAACGAACAACCCAATAAAAATGGGTAAAAAATTTGAACAGACACTTCACCAAAGAATATATACAGATGGCAAATAAGCACAGGAAAATAATCATTTCATCATTAGTCTTTAAGGAAATATAAGGTAAAAGCTCAATGAAATACACTATGTATTTATTAGGATGACCAAAAGCAAGCAAACAACAAAACCACACACACACACGTCATTACCAAGTGCAATCACTGATGCAAAGCAATGAGAACTCTGGTGAGAATCCCCTGCTGGTGGAAATGCAAAATGGTACAGACACTCTGGACATCATTTGGCAGTTTATTAGAATTAACATATGTTACCACACTACCTATCGATCCTACTTTGTGTTACTACCCAAGAGAAATGTCAACCACATGCACACAAAAACCTGTACATGAATACTTATAACTGTTTTATTCATAACCACGAAAAACTGGGAGCAACCCCCAAATCCTTCAACTAGGGAATGCATAAACAAACTGGGACATCTCTGCAGAGGCCCCTTTAGGCAAACAGGCTTGAGCAATGGAATCCAGACAGACCCATCAGGCGACCCACCTCAGAATACCCATAGGCCCTAACTGACCAATGGGCTACTTACAACTAGGGACAGTTACCAATAAAGGAAGATTCCATACATGGCCATACCTCCTCATATTCCCCTCCTTTAAAAGCAGCCCCCACCCACTACCCTGTGGCAGACGGCTTCTCCTCTGCTTGTCCTACCCAATGCTCCTTTGTGGTATATTCAATAAACTTCTATCTCCTTTGTTCAGCTGTGGGTGAATTCTTTTGCCACCCATGCCATTGGCTTCCACCTGATTATCACCCCACATTTGGGGGCCCCCATCCGATCGCGAGACACCCCATTTAGACACCACAATCTCCATCCAACACGATATTGCTTAGCCATAGAAAGGAACAAACTCCTGGGAATACAGACATTCTGCTAAGCATAAGAAGGCAGATTCAACAGGTTATATGGCCTGTTCAATTCCACTCATATGACACCCTCAAAAAGGCAAAATTATAGGGACAGAAAACACATCAGTTGTTGCCAGGAGCTGAAGGGGGATCACGGGATCAACTCCAAAGGGTGCGACGAGAATTTCAAGAGGGGAATGGAGCTGTTCTCTCTCTTGGTTGGGGTGGTGGTTATGGGGCTGCACACCTTTGTGACAACTCAGAGCCACACACTAAATTGGGTGACTTTTACAGACAACATACACACAGTCTTTCCTATTTAGGACCTTATCTTTTCATGGAGCAGCATCTTCATAAACTGACACTGACAATCCTTGGTGATAATCATTAAGAGGGTGTTAAGTGCAGGGCAAGATGGGGAACAGAGGAGGAGCTCCCAACTCAGTGAGTCTTATGTCCAAAGGGACCCTATTGAAAGAAGAATAATGTTTAGTGCTTTACCTGGATGATTATACATCTTCATGGTAAGCTAAGTGAGATAATAGACTTTCTTTTTAAATATCTTTATTTTTATCAAAGTTATACATGCCAGTAGACTCAAGAGTCATATAATCTCACAAAGCTTATTGTGACAAACAGCATTTGCTTACTAACACCCACCCCCAGAGGAAACCACTTTTAGTCTAGATAAGACATTGTCACTTATCTCCCTGTCTCTAAGTAATATTCACATTGTTAAACTTGACTTTGCAGTTTTAGATATAATCTACTGACTTCCCATTACTGAAGATGAGATTTTTGTCCACTGCTTTCCTCCCCACACCTCTAGTATACAGACTCACCCTTCCATCTCCTCCCTCCCATTAGTTATGTGACAGGTTTTCTTTAATTAATTTATTTATTTTAGAGAGAATGTGAGTGGGAGGAGGGGCAGAGGGAGAGGGAGAAGCAGACTCCCCACTGAGCATGGAGCCCAATGCAGGGCTCAATTCCAGGACCCTGAGACCATGACCTGAGCCGAAATCAAGAGTCGAACACAACCTACTGAGCCACCCAGGCACCCCATTTTTTTAGAAGCTGTATTTATTTATTTTAGAGAGAGAGAGAGAGTTATGTGACAATTTGATGAGATCAGCACTGCAGTTTACTTCACTATGACTATGTGGACACTCATCATGGCTGAACTAGGTAATAAACCAAACTACTTTTCCTTTCTGGCACAACTTTTTCTTTGACATGAAAAATTGTCAGGTTTTATGTTTGCTTGGTTTTCTACTTACATATCACTTTTCAATCACAAACTCTTCATTGGTTGCCAAAACCTCCTCCCCGTGTTCATATGCACCAAATGTGCTATTAATTTCACCTTCCAGAAGGTGAATTTCCTGGAACCCTGTGACCCTTTCCAGTTTGGACTGGCCGCCCTGTGTTTCTGGCACTCCGCTGTCACTCTGGGACCTTCTGTTACCCCATCGTGGAGGCTTCCTTCTTTTCTCCCCTACATTCTGGTTTCTCTATCCCCTGCATTTTTTCCTTGGTTACAATTTAATAGGCTTTCTTTTGATATTTAGAAATGTTCCACACGAACTTCTTGCCACTTAGCCAACGCTCAGTTGATGAGAACCTTCATTATAATTATGAAAGCACAGTGGGGGTAACTTGAGGTGTGGGAAAACTTTTTGAACAGGACAAAGGGCACGCTTTGCTTACCTGGTTGACCAGCTGACTGCTGGGAAGCGTCCTATCAGTTCATCTCAGGGAAAGGGGCTCAAATGTGGCTTCCCATCCACTTCGCTCCCCCCACCCCACCAACCCCCCACCCCGTCCCTCTGGGGCCTGTGTTCACTCTGTTCAACGCCCTTCCACCCCCTTTATCTCCGATCCTGCTCAGTGACCCAGGCAGGTAGGACTACCCCCACCTCACAGCGAGGAAGCCGAGGCCCGAAGTGGTTTGGGTTGCTGTCCGTTCTTCACTAGTCATGTCACACGGGCTCCTAGGGAAACCCCCGTGGGATTGGCAGAGTGCCCGGGACTGCGGGTTTTACGTGGACACAAGTCCAGAGTGAGCAGGCGAAGGCGTCACCTGAAATCTGGGAAAGGGAGTGACGCCGGGTAATCAGCAGCCAGTCCAGGAGTGTGGGAAGGTCAAGGCAAGTAGAGAGGCTCATTTGTAATGACCTCTGGTTCTGCATTGTAGGCTCCCTTCTGGGCCCCTCCCCCGCCCCCCCCCCCAAAGGCCCATGACAGGTGCTTCCAGAATGGCCTCCCAACCAGCCTGCTGACACCTCCCCCTCCAAGTTCCACACGTCCCTTCCTAGGCCTCAGGCTCCTGCCATCGATACTCTGGGGGGTGGAGTTACTATCCTCCCCTGAATTTCCGGCTGAGCAGGGAGCAGCAGGGAGGGCCTCCAGCACTTCTGCAGGGACCACACCCTGGGAGGATTTTAAAGGGAAAGGCCAGCACTGGCCACCACCGCCCCACCTGCCGTCACTATGAAACCCGGCAGCCTCATCACCTTCACGGTGCTCCTTGCCCTCCAAATCCTCACATCCCGGACTGTGGAAGGTGCCAGCAAAGGTGAGTTGGAGACTCTCTGGCCATATCCAGGTGCCAGGGTCCATGATGGCTCAGCATGGCGGTAGCCTCCTCCTCTTAGTCCAGGGGCTGACCTTGAAGTCACCTTTCCTGTGGTCTGGCCCATGGCCCCTAATTTCAAGCATCTCTCTGAGGACTTCAGCTAAGAGCTTCTGAGCGTCCAGAAACCCACCTTTTGCCAGATGGACCCGGTGACCCCAGCCCCTGTATTGCTTATTGTTCTCTCTCTGCAGCTCCTTCTCTATTTGGTCTTTGGCTCTGTCGCATTATTTGGGTCTCTGTTTAATTTTCCAAAATGTTCTCTTTTTCTCTTACTGTTTCTTTTTAAATGGTCACTCTGTCTCAACTGACTTGTCAGTTGATCTGCAATCTTTCCTTCAGGCTCTGATGACTTGCCTCTCCTACTACCGTGGTCCCTCTCCGCCTCGCTCCCAGTCAGCCGCGGGCCAGGAGCACCTGACTGTGAGCTCTGTCCAGCCGTGTGCTGGGGCTGGCTCACAACAGCCAAGGCGTACACTTTTCAAGACTTTTGCGGGCTAGTGGACATCACGTTGGTAGCTTGGAATCAGCCACGGGAGCAGTATTTACACCATGGCAATTGGCAAATACCAGCACACCACCATCTATACCTTCTTTCCTGTGCCATTGACTCCCTCTTGGTTGAGTGGCTGGCTGAGCCTGGCACCGCCCCACACCTGCCTTCAACCTGGAACCCTCACAGCTCCCTCTCTTCCTTTGGGGTCGGCTGCCTGAGTTAGTTTTCTCTCCCCTCCTGGGAAGCTGATTCTTTGTCTGGGATTATAGTCATGACTCAGAATCAGCTCCCTCCTCCTCCTTTGTTCTCACCCTTAGAAAAAGCCAAGCATGGAGTCTGCCCCTTCAGGCCTCATGTGATGTGCCTTATATTTGAACCCCCTCAATGCCAGAGCGACTGGCAATGTCCGAAGGAGAGAAATGCTGTCACGACTATTGTGGCATCAAATGCATGGATCCTGTAGACCCATCAAAGCCAGGTGAGGAAACATAGCCCGGGAAGAGGGGACCCGGGGGACTTTAGCTTGAGGACACACATGTCGGAGAAGTGGTGGGGGCTCCCCGGAACTGGGCTGGAGGGTGGGGCAGAGCCACAGCTGACTGACTGCTATTCCCGGCGAGTCAGTCCAACAGCTGGGAAACCAGTCAGTCAGTTAGCTGCTCATTCAGCTCATGAGTCACTGCGCCTCTCAGACACTTACAACACTGGTTGGGGCCCCCTCGGTGGAACGGGGGCTCCATCAGGACACGCACTGGCCTCGGTATGGGTGCCAAGGTAGAGAGAAAGTGATTTACACGCACGGGTTAGAGATGGGGTAGGAGTAGGGGTGATGCCTAGGGGGGCAAGCCTCTGAGTTGTGGCCCCGTTCTCACCAGTTAATGTCAATCCTGGGAAGTGTCCAGTGGTCACTGGCCAGTGCAAGAGGCCCAACCCCATAGACATCTGCCTGAATGACGGCCACTGCCTGAACAGTCTCAAGTGCTGCAAGGGGGTGTGTGGGAATTCATGTGTCAAGCCAGTGAAAGGTAAGATCTGGTGCAGATCCACATCCCCGGTGTGGTGCCCTGCCATGAGAAGGAGGGTGCTTAGCATCTCCCTATGCACCACTGGCCCCCCCTCAAGTAGATCCACTGCCCCTTAATACCATTCACCCCCAGTTTTCTAAGCAAACAGTTCCCAGGGTCACCTGTGACTAATAATGCTGGGTCTTGGGAGGAAAGGCTTCTTGGAATGAGTCAGAAGAAAGGAGCCATGATACAAGAGGCAAGAATTTTATCTTTTCATATCACCTCTGTCTCTGACCCACTGTGTGACTACGAGCAACTGACTGAATCTTTCTTAGCCTCAGTGTCCCCAGCTGTAAAATGGACACAAGTATATCCACTGGGATACTACATGTAAAAGCTCCTGTTAAACCTCAAAGTGCTGTGTGCATGGAGAGAGTGTTGCTGAGGTGATGGCCTTGATTGGCTAGGTTATCTGGAACCACAGGAAACCCCAGGGTGATGCCCAGATCGAGAGGCCATTCCAGGATGATCTAGCCCAATGCCCGGATTTTACCAGAATGAAGATGGGAGCAGTCCAAGAACAACCTGGATTTGTTCTGGAATCCTAGACCAAAGACCAGCGCTGTTTTGACTATTCCAGCTCCATGTTCTCTCTCTTCTTATCCCAAGGGATGTAGGGCCCACTGACAGGGGGACCCTCTGGCTGGGAGGAATGTAAGGCTCCCTGGGATTGTTCCTGTGCCGAGGCTCTGTTTTATTTTCTTTCCACAGATGTATTCTTGCCAGTTCAAAAAGATTAGGACTTCCCGGTATGTGTGGTCTGAGGATTCCTTTGTTCCCCAAGCCCGAGAAAAGCGAAAGTGTCTTGATGAAGTTGTGGCTCCGTGACCAACACCTCCAGGAGGCTAAGGTTGGGCCTGTTTTATCCGTGTATGCCCAGCATCCTGCCTGAGGCTTGACACACAAGAGGAAATGACAGTTGGCTAGTGAATAAATAAATACACAAGGTTCTCTCTGCATTTCCAACTTCTTTGACTCATTGCATCTGGTCTAGATATGAGGGGTGAAGTGAAGAATGACACGTCTGCATGTGTGGGGTTTCTCACCTAAGCTAGGAAGTGGGAAAAGAGAACATTTCAGAGCCAAGCAGGTATGGTTTTGAATCCTGCGTCTGTAGATCACTGGCTCTCTAATTTGGGACAAATTTATGGGACTTTGTCCCACTGAGCCTCAGTTTTGTTACCTGTACCATGGGGAGGAGAATCGCAGTGCCAGTTCCATGAAGTTGAGGATGAGAGGTATAACGTGTGAAATGATGAGCCCAGTGACTGTCACCTGATGACAGGAAGAGGTGAAAAGCTGCTCACAAATGGTGAGGTCCCCCCTCACCTCGCCCTCACTCCCAACCTAGCTGCAGGGGTCCCACAGTCAGGCGTAAAGCCATCAGGCAGAGAATGAGGGGATCCTCATCTGGAAAAACTGAACTGATCCAGAGGACAGATCCTGTAGCAGGAGACAGGGGGCGCTAAAGATAACTAATCTTAGTGAGCACCAGTACCCACGGTGTCCACTCTTCCCTGGGCCCGTGGCTAGGCTGAGTTGTTCACCTCCCTTTTCAACTGAGTGTAGCTAGTTGTGCGCTCTGGTCAGTGAAATGGGAGCGGGAGTGATGTGTTTCAATTCTGGATCTGGCCCATCAAACTCTTTCAGCACCTGCTGACACCATAGAGAGGACATCAAGGACCTGGAGGAAGGAGCCCGGGGTTCTGAATTCCTGGGTGGGTCCAGCCTGTCCTCTGCACTTGCCTGGGACTATGACATGAGCAAGAAGTACATGTGTACCGGGTTAAGGACCTGAGATTTGGATTTGTGCAGGACATGAATGGTACAGTTCCTGACCACTGTTTGGAGTCCAGTGTCAGCTCACTGGATGGCCTTGCTCCATTTCCTGCCTTTGAGTTCTTCGTGATGCCTCATTTCATCATGGATCCCCTATGAAAATGTTTCGAGTCCATCTCTGGGTAGGGGTTGAGGGTGGGAAATGAAGTGAGAAGAATCTGAAACCTCAGTTTTGCTCTCTCTGGCCAGATGAGGAACTTTCCTGATGCAAATTTATGCGCCATAGACCCTGACCAGGGTTAGACATTTTCACGCAGGCTTTTCCATCTGCAGCCAGGCAGAGCTGCTAGAGAAAAGCGAAAGTGTCTTGATGAAGGTGTGGCTCCGTGACCAACACCTCCAGGGGGCTAAGGTTGGGCCTGTTTTATCCGTGTATGCCCAGCATCCCGCCTGAGGCTTGACACACAAGAGGAAATGACAGTTGGCTAGTGAATAAATAAATACACAAGGTTTTCTCTGCATTTTCATCTTCCTTAATGGAAGGAAGGTGCTCACCTCCTTGCTCTCTTAGACTGCAGTGATGTCCCTGCCCCCTGCTCTGGGTGCTGGGCCTTTTGGGGTATCTCTGTGGATCATCCCCAGGACTCTGGAGGATTCTCCAGATGTTCCTTCCTTCCCAGCTCTCCCCCTTCTCTTCAAATCCTATTCCTTTCTTATACAATTCTCTTCCCTGTGCCTCTACACCCCCTTTTCCTGGAATGTGCCAACCCTCAATACAGGAATGCCATGTATCAATACTTTATCCGCACTCCTGAGTCCATTAAACAGCAAGCAACTTTCTCAAGTTTGGTGGGGAAGTGCGGGGCTCAAATTTCCGAGTCTTGATTCTGTGTGGCGCAGCGGAGATGGTCTGGAAGAGGGGAGGGAGAAACCAATCTTTTGGGGGGTGGGTAAGGGAAAAACATGGCAATCTTCCACCCTGGCTCAAGCTCACTCTCGACCAGCTTATCTAAACTCAAATATCTGGGCCACAAGATTAATTTTTCCCTGAAAGTCTAAGGTTTATATGAAGGAATTTGATCTTATTACGTGGGGTCTATTCATTCTGACCTTATTGTGCTAAGACAGTGTCTGGCCCTCCCCCATTCTGGATACATTTTGAAATTGCCCTACACTGACTGACAGCTCTGTACTCAAGTCACTTCTTTCCTGTCCCTTGGTTTTTCCCATTCTTAAGAAGAGGATGGAGAAAATCTTCTCTCATCCTGACCCTTTTCAAAGAGATCTCCCTTCGTGGAAGTTAGCTTGAGGGGGTATCTCTTTCTTCCAGCCAGTAAACTTTGACTCAGTCTCTCGAGGTACAGGCAGCAGGGACACTGAGAAATCACCTGGCCAGGTCTCAGGAACAGTGGTTGTCCCCATCTCGGCTGTTGACTCAGTGTTGACATTGGGCATGACCTCTCATTTGTGTAATGAAGGGATGGTTCAGCCAACTTCCAATGTCCCACTTTGTTCTGCTGTTTTACAAACTAATGATTCACAGATTACTTTGGAAGGAAAGCCCTGGAAAGATAGGCTACCTCATCTTGCTCTAGGAACTCCCTGAATTCCATGAACTCTCTCAATCTCTTGGCCTTGCCTTAGCCTCATCTTCTCTGGTGGCTCCGGCCAGCTTCCAGAGCACCTGCTTGCCTGCTGATTGTGACTCAGGAGTGTCCCAGTAGCCACAACTAGAAAGTCAGAGACCGTCTGTCTAGTAGCACCTTCTTAGGGTACAGATGGGGAGAATGAGGCCCAAGGAGACAATGTGCCCAAGATCACACAGCAAGTCAGTGGTGAGACTCAAAGCCCTGCATTCTTTTTCTTTATTTTGAGTTTATGTTTTCCAGATGATATAGTGGTTGCTGTGGTGTGTTGTCCAGATCCTCCCACAGGAATGGGGCACCCAGACCTGCAGGCCCTGAGAGGACTGGCTGCTGACACTCCCAGCTGAGTCCCTCCTGGGAATTTCCCTGGCCAAAGTGAGCTGCTACATCTGAGGGTACACCCCATTCCCAGGGCAACCTGGGGAACTGTGCTGACTGATGGATGGTGGGGCACAGAGGTCAAGCTCCCTAGTTCGATTAGGGACACCTCTGAAGGGCCCCTGCAGCTCCCGAGCTCCTGGTGGGATCGGCTGAGCCTTTGTTGTAACCGCGTCCCACATCCACTTGTCCTTCTACACAGTCCGCTTCTTGTACCTCTCTGTTGCTCTCCAAATACTCCCCAGGAAACCTCTTGCACATAAATTGCTGCCCCTGACCCATTTCCCAGAGCAGCTGACCTAAGGAAGATAATAAAAAAGACACATCCGATTAAGACGTTTACCCAAAATCTACAAAGAACTGTTTAAAAATCAACCACCAAAAAACATCTCAATTAGAAAATAGGCCAAAGACCTGAACAGACACCTCACCAAAGAACATCTACAGACGGCAAATAAGCACAAGAAAAGGTGCTCCGTGTCCTATGTCGTCAGGGAAATGCAAATAAAAACAATGAGATACTTTAGACACCTGTTAGAGAGGCTGAAATCTGGGACACCGGCAACAGCAAATGCTGGGGAGGATGTGGAGTCATAGGAACTCTCATACGTTGCTGATGGGAATGAAAATGGTACAGCTGCCTTGGAAGGCAATTTGGCAATTTCTTACAAAACGAAACATACTTTGACCACGTGACTAAGCAGTCATGCCCCTTGGTATTTACCCAAAAAAGCAGAAAACTTATGTCCACACAGAAGAACTGCACAAGGACGTTTATAGCAGAGGTGTTCATAACTGCCCAAATTTGCAAGCAGCCAAGATGCCCTTCAGTAGGTGAATAAATCAATAAATTGTGGCACATCCAGACAATGAGGTATTTTTCAGAAGAAATGAGCTATCAAGCCATGGAAAGACAGGGAAGAAACTTCAGTGCTTATTACCAAGTGAAAGAAGCGGATCTGAAAAGGCTACATCTTGTATGATTCCAACTGTATGACATTCCAGAAAAGGCAAGGCTATGGAGACAGTAAAAAGATCAGAGGTTGCCAGGGATTGGGGAGGGGGAAATAAATAAGTGGAGGATTTTTATGTATAATACCATAATGATCGATATATGTCATTATACATTTGTCCAAACCCATGGAATGTACAAACACCAAGAGCGAGCCCTACTGTAAACTCTGGACTCCAGGTGATTGTGATGTGTCAAAGCCCAGGTCCATGGATTGTGACAAATGTACCACTCCGGTGGGGAATGGTGATAGTGAGGGAAGCTGTGCATGTGTGTGGGGGGGGAGAAAGTATACAGGAAATCTCTGTACCTGTCTCTTAATTTTGCTGGGAATCTGAAACTCCTCTAAAAAAAATAAAATAAAAATGAAAAAACCTGTCTTTAAAAAAAAAGAATCAGGGAATCAAATGTAATTTCTGAACTCTTCCAATATTTTTTAATTCATTGGTAAGAGTTTCATTTTTTTTAAAGTAATCATTATCCAAACAATTGGAGAAGAAAAATAGAAAGACAAGAAGAACCAAGCACCACACGTGTTCTGTGTGCAGCCCAGAACTTTCTCTCCTTTCGGGGCTCAGCCTCCCCCTCCTACAAGGTGATGCACGGGCATATCTCGGCACCGTATTTCCCTGTGTCTGGGCTCCTCAGTCTGGAACCGCCCCTGCTAAATGGTCTAGGAGGTCTTTGGCATTCCAAGTTTCCCCAAAAGATCCAGAGCGAGCACTGACATAACGTGATTAGTCCTTTTGAGCCCTCCACCTGCTGTAATTTGCAGGTGATCTTTATTTTCCAAGAGTCCCGATGACAGACAGACAGACTTAAGACAACCACCCCCGCCTCAAAGCATAAACAATTCACAGATAATGCACAGTCTAAATCTACACAGAGAAAGAGAAACATTTTCCTAAAAATTTTCCCATAACTTGCAAAGCCATGCTCTCCACAAAGGAGTTAGTATTCACGTTATTTCACAAAGCATTTCCTTGATTGCAATTACACCTGATACACAATTTCAAATATTCCTTTAATTTTTTTAGAGGAGGGAGGGGCAGAGGGGAGAGAGAGAGAGAATCTCAAGCAGGCTCCACACCCAGCATGTGAGTCTGATGCGGGGCTCCATCTCATGACCCTGAGATCATGACCTGAGCCGAAATCAAGAATCAGATGCTTAACGGATTGAGCCACCCAACTGCCCCTGATATACAATTTTAGATCTTCTTTTTTGGTTTACATTATAACACAATCTCCCAGTGTTATACAAACTTTATAAATATCTTTATCTTCATGACAGCAGAGGCCATGTCGATCTGCTCTATGAACCCTTTGCGCAGCACACACTTGGATGGACAGGAAAAGCATGGTTTAGCTGAACTCAGCTAATGGCCACACTGTTGCTCATTTCAAGTCTATGTCATCATTTCTATAACTCCACAGGACAAATCCGTTGTTCCCAGTTCTTGGCTTCTATTGTAGATTACATGCATATGTAAATCTTTGCACATGAATTTTTTTCTTTATTTCAGATTTTTCTGCTAGGACTGATGTCTAGAAGTGCAATGTACTGGGTCAAAGGGTTTGGATATTTTTAAGGCTGTCAACACATATCACTCCCTCTCTCTGCTCCCTGCAAAGCCTTTATGAAAATCAAACGAGGCAGAGGATATAAATGATCGTGTTAGAAACTTACGGGGGTGCCTGCCAGAGACTCAGCCCTCAAGAAATGCTGTCCACCTTTGAACAGAGACACATCACACTTACATACAGAGACACACAAGTGTGCCTATAAACATCCAGATCTGTAATACAAATGCACCCATCCTCTTGGTACAAACCTTCTCGCCCACATAAAGTATGTGTTCTCCTGAGTCTCTACAAACAGGCATGATGGGCTTGTCAAATACTAACGTGCACAAGAACCATAAAATGCAGATTTGGAGGCAGTGGGTCTTGGATGGGGCCCGAGCTGCCATATGTCTTAAGCTCTCAGGTATGCCGATGCTGCTGGCCTGGGGACCACCGCTTGGGTGGCAAGCAGGTATGCCACAAAGAACAACAGGCACATAGAAACACACATGTAGACATAAGTAAAAACCCCCACATGGACACAAATTTACAATTTCTCAAAAACACACTAGGAAACAGGAGTCAGACTTCCGAGGGCAGGGATCCACGCTTGACGGAAACCATCTGTTAGCACCTACCTAGAACCCAAGAAAAGCTATGCTGCGTTCTTTAGGACTGCATTGAAACCCCTGCTGGTCCTTCCTTGCCAATAGAGCAGGGAACAGATAAAGCGATGGCCAGTGTTCGGTAGTGCCAGGGTGGGGTGGGACAGAGAAGGACAGGACAATCAGGACATTCTTTCCCTGAAGTTAGTGCTGCTCCCACGAATGGGGCTTGGATTCTTCCTGAAATGTCGGATCCGACCTCCTAGAACCTGGCAGCCTTCCCTTCCTCCGTACCATGCCTTAAACGGCAGCAAGCTCCTCAGCTGCCCTGGGTCAGTAAGGCTGGCGGGGTCAGGAGGGGCACTTGGCACTGTGGCTCTGGTTCTGTCCCACTCTTGACATCCTGTCATGTGGGCAGGACCTTGCCCTTTTCCGAGCCCCAGTCTGTCCACCTCTGCACCAGGATGAGACCCATCAGCATCCCTTACCCATTTCTTGCTTCCTTTCTGCCACCCCCAACTCACTCTGCACCTTTGTGTTTCGTTCAGTTGATATTCCAGGGATCATGTAATCCAGTCTCCACCGTGTATTCATAGGGAAACTGAGGCCCTTAAAGGAGAAAGCGCTGGTCCACATTTTTGGAACCTGCGAGGCTCCTCTCAGTTGACCTTGTAGCCCCAGCTGGTGAATTCCCCTAAGGGGAGTCTGTCTAACAAAGAAGCCAGCTCCAGATCCAGCTCGTTTTTATGACACTGATTTAACTTCTCATGTGACAGAATACCTTCAGGCACTTGAGAGAAAGTCTGCGTTCTCTTTGAGGGGGTGTGTATGCCTACTTCTGAGATTTTTCCATATTTTTCTGGTCAGTTTTTTCACTTTCTGAGTAACTTCTTATTTCCAATACTTCCAATGTACAGACTTGATATATAATTTGCCAATATACTCATAACACTTAGGTATATTTTAATTAACCTGCTGTACAATACAGTATAGGGAGAAAATGCCTAAAACATAAAACATGCAAATGTAATGAATTGTTATAAAGCAAGCCCCATGTAAACACCACTCAGATCAAGATGAAAAAAAATATTTCTAGTGACTTAGAAGCCCCTATATGCCTGTTCCCAGCCATAACCCCCTTCCTCAGGCAAAGGGAACCAGTAAGCTGATTTCTGGGATAATCACTTCCTTGCTTTTAGTTGTATGTTGAACTTTATATAAATATTTTCAAGTCATTTGTATGCTTTCACTCGCCATTACGCTTTTAAGTTCATCCAAGTTGTTGAGTGTAGCTGTGTATTGTCCATTTACATTTATATCTAATAGTATGAATATACCACACTTTCTCCGTCATTCTCGTGCATGCCAATGGACAACTGGGTTGTTTCCAGATTTGGGCTATTTTGAATGATGCTGCTACGAACATTTCTGTACCTGTCTCTTGTACACATGCAAATGCATTTATGTTGGGGTTTGTTTGAAACGATGTGTTTCCTCAAATTTATGAGATCACAACCAATTGCTTTCCAAAGAATTGCCCCCAGCTCACTCTCTTACCAGCAGTTGTTTCTCATCCTTGTAAAAAAACAACTCAGGCTTGCCAAACAATTCAGTGTTGGCCAATTTGGTGGATACATAGTAGTGTCTCATTTTTGGTTCTAATGTGCATTTCCCTGAGTAGTAATGAGGCTGCAAGCTTCTAGGATGTTTATTGGACATGTGCATTTCATTTTTGTGTGTGAGGAGGCTATTTGTCTATTTGGTAGATCTTTCTACTAGACCAATTATTCCTTTTTTTTTTTTTTTGTCAGAGAGACAGAGAGAGAGAGCGCAAGTGAGTACAAGCAGGGGGAGGGGCAGTGGGAGAAGCCAGCCTCCCACTGAGCAGGGAGCCTGATGTGGGACTCAATCCCAGGACCCTGGGATCACAACCCGAGCCGAAGGCAGACGCTCCACCAGCTGAGCCACCCAGGCGTCCCTAGACCAATTATTCTTGACATTTATTTATAGGAATTGTTTCTATATGTTCTGCTTGCAAATATCTTCCCCCACCTGTGATTTGCCTTTTCATTTTCTTAACAGTACCTATTGTTAAACAGAAATTTTAAATTTATTGTAGTTAAACTTACCAATCTTCTTTATAATTAGTATTTTTGTGTCTTCTTTAAATAACCTTTCTCTAAAGGGGAACCCTCTTACACTGTTGGTGGGAATGCAAACTGATGCAGCCACTCTGGAAAACAGTATGGAGGTTCCTAAAAAAGTTAAAAATAGAACTACCCTACCCCCCAGCAATTGCTCTACTAGGTATTTATCCAAAGGATACAAAAATACAGATTCGAAGGGGCACATGCTCCCTGATGTTTACGGCAGCATTATCAAGAGTAGCCAAATTATGGAGAGAGCCCAAATGTCCTTCAGCTGATGACTGGATAAAGAAAGTGTGGCGTATATATACAATGGAATATTACTCAGCCATCAAAAAGAATGAAATTTGCAACAATGTGGATGGAACTAGAGTGTATTATGCTAAGCAAAATAAGTCAGAGAAAGACAAATACCATATGATTTCACTCATATGTGGAATTTAAGAAACAAAACAGAGGGACATAGGGGAAAGGGGAAAAAGAGAGAGAGAGAGGGAAGCAAACCATAAGAGACTCTCAACGATAGAGAACAAACTGAGGGTTAATGTAGGGAGGTGAGTGGGGGATGGGCTGGATGGGCGATGAGTATTGAGGAGGGCACTTGATATGATGAGCACTGGGAGTGATGAATCACTAAATTCTACACCTGAAACCAATTTTACCATATATGTTAACTACCTAGAATTTAAATAAAAACTTAAAATAAAAAAAACAAATCTGTAGACTGAGGTCATGAAAATATTATCCTCTATTACATTCTAAAATTTTTATGGTTTTGCGTTTTTATATTAAGTCTACAACCAGTTGGAATTAATTTTGCATGTGATGAGAAGTACTGATCAGGTTTCTCTTCTTTTTCTCTTTTAAAAATACAGATATGGGGCGCCTGGGTGGCTCAGTCAGTTAAGCATCTGACTCTTGATCTCAGCTCAGGTCTTGATCTCAGGGTCGTGAGTTCAAGCCCTGAGTTGGGTTCCACACTGGGTGTGGAGCCTACTTTAAAAAAAATAAAAATTGAAAAATTAAAGTACAGACATGGATATTTGTCCCAGGGGCATTTATTGAAAAGACTCTCTTTTCCCTATTGGTTTGCAGGACAACCTGTGACATAAATCAACTTCCTGCATATATGTAGAGGGCTGTTTGGGGGCTCAAGGGAGAGACTGTTTTTGTTGCTTTCCAATTTACTGACTCTCAGTTGCGAATCCATCCTTCACTGCTGGCTTGAAATACGGGAACGTCTCTCCCTTGCCGACTGGTACACGGTTAATCAGTGGCGGGACAGGCATTGGAGATGGAAGGGGCTTCTCTCCTGCTCCAGATGTGCTTTCCTTTTTCTTGCTCCCTCACGGCTGCCCTAGTGTGTGTACTGCTACCAGACAGAGAACCGATTCCGAACTCCGGTTTGGCTGCCTGACACTCAAAAATCAGTACTCGAGAGACGAGTGATGGTGAGAAAGGAAAGGTTGCTGGCAACCTGGGAAGATGGTGGACTAACGTCTCAAAGACCATCTTCCTCGCCCAGGGGAAGCCGGAGGGTTGTAAAGGGGAAGGCATGGAAAGGGGAGGAAAAGCAGGTGCCCTGGCGGTTAGTCGAAAGTCGACGTGACCCCGAACAGACTTGCTGGCATTGGAGGCAGCTGCTTTCAAATGTGGTCCAGCCTTATCTTCTGGGAAAGTCTGGTCCTTCACTCCTCAAGGCCAGTGGTCTGTGAATCTCAAGGAGAGTCAGTTCTGTTACAGACCAAGGGACTTAGGTGAAGCAGCAGGTGCAAAAGCTTGAAGCAAGTTCACCCTTCAGACCGGTTGGAGTGCTCTGGTGGAGCTCACCCAGCAGGTGCATTCAGTGGAACTCTACACAGGCAGCTCCTAAAAGACTTCCTAAAATAACCGGCCGACTTCCTAAGCACCAGTCCTGCAGGTGCCCGAGCTTGCTTCCTGGTGACTTGCTGGTTACCGCTTCCCAGTTAGTTTAACAGCACCACAGGCAGAGCCTTTCTCCAGCACCCAGCAATTCCCTGCCCAGAGGCTGTGCACCAGCTCTGGTCTGGGACAACCCAGCGAACCTGTCTGCCAACCAACGGGCTGCCACCACACCCTCTCCAGCGAGTCCAATTCCTAACTTTGGAGAGGATTCACTCTTCTGAAAGTTTGTTCCTTCCTTGACTACTCTTCCTTAGCTCTAAGGTTTTCTTTAGCCTACTCTTTTATTCCCTTTTAGTTAATTCCCTGAAACATTAATAATAGTCATATTCAATGTGTCCTGTTCACATCAGTGTGTTCTTTCTGTCTTCTCACTGGATGCTAATATACCATTGGTCTGAGTCTAACCTTGGCCAGTATCACAATATTTTACTTACCCTAACTTTATAAAAATCTTAATAGCTTGTAGAGTAAGTATTTATGCCTTATTCTTACATTCTTCAAGGATATGTCTTTGCTATTCTTGTCCCTTGGCTTTTCCAAATGAATTTTTAAAATAGCTTCTGCAAGATACATACACATATAAGCAAACAAGACAACAACCTGTTGGGATTTTGATTGGGATTGTGTTGACTCTATAAATAAATGTGGGGAGAAAGTACATCTTTACAGTATTAGGGTTTCCAATCTATGAATATGGTATAGCTCTCATTTTACGTAGATCTTCTTTAATTTCTCTCAATAAAGTTTCACCATTTTCTACATAGAGATCATGCACATCTTTTCTTAGTTTTATTTTCTATTTGTTTGATTTTTTTTGTGCTACTGTAAGAAGTTTCATCTTCAATTTTTTCTTGCTGGAATATAGACATATAATGAATTTTTTCAATACTTGATTTTTTAAAATATTGATTTTGTACTCAGGGACCTTAATAAACTTCCCGGTTAATTTTAATAATTTATCTGTAGGTATTTTTGTTTTTTTCATTATCCTTTTGGATAGTGACAGTTTTCTTTTTCCTTTCCAATTCTTATAACTTTAATTTTGTTTACTTGTCTTAATGCACTGGCTGAACATCCGATACAGTGTTGAAAGAAATGGTGATAACAGGCATCTTTGTTGTGTTTTTGCTTTCCAAAAGAAAAAAAAGTCTTCAACATTTTGCCTTTAAGTATGATTGCTGTCTGGTTTTTTAACAGATACCCTTTATCAGCTTGTTTCCATCTGTTCCTGGTTTGCTAAGAGTTTTGTTTTTGTTTTTTGCTTTTTTCTTTTAGATTGATTTATTTACTTTTAAGAGAGAGTGAGGGAGAGAGAGCATGAGTGGGGGAAGGGGCAGAAGGAAAGAGAATCTTCAAACCGACTCCCCGCTGAGCTCTGAGGCCGATTTGGGACTCGATCCTACCACCCATGAGGTCACGACCTGAGCGGAAACCAAGAATGGGACATTTAACTGACTGAGCCACCCAGGCACCCCTGGTTTGTTAAGAGTTTTGAGTTGAATGGCCACTGAATTTTTATTAAGTGCATTTTCTGCAACTATTGAGATGAGCACATGATTTCCTCCTCTATTATGTTAAAGTGAAAAGTTATAGTGATTGCTTTTCTAATGCAAAAACCACCTTCTATCTCTTGGATAAACACAGCTTGATCATTATCCTTTTTGTAGATTGTTTCATTCTGTTTGCTTATATTTTAAGATTTTTTTTCCCCCCATGTTCATGAGTAAAAGTGGGCCTGTACTTTCCTTTTCATAGTGTTCTTGCTGCACATGGGTACTAAGGTCATGCGAGCCTCATTAAATGAGTTGAGAAGAGCAACTTTTCCTTTGAATCTCCTGGAAGTTTTTTTAAGAATTAACATTATTTCAAAAAAAATCCTTTGATACTTGGGTAAAACTTGCCAGCAAAGCTGAGTTAGAATTTTTCACAAATTCAGTGTCTTTAATATCTATAGTAATAGTCATGTTTCTATTTTGTGTTATGTTCGTTCGCGCAAGTTGCATTTTTCTAGTGAGAAAGTAAAATTAACTCAGAAGTAAAAATCTGCCCAGCCATTCATCAGGTTGGAGGAAGGACAAGAGCTAAATCTCACGGCAAAGTTAACAAAGGCTATTTCTCCCTATAACATGCTGTAGCTGTCAAGTGCCATGAAGGACCCACTCTTCGAACAAAAGTCATTTTCTCTTTTTTTTTTTTAAAAAAAGATTTTATTTATTTATTTGACAGAGTGAAACACAGCGAGAGAGGGAACACAAGCAGGGGGAGCGGGAGAGGAAGAAGCAGGCTTCCCGCGGAGCAGGGAGCCCGATGCGGGGCTCAATCCCAGGACCCTGGGATCATGACCTGAGCCGAAGGCAGACGCTTAATGACTGAGCCACCCAGGTGCCCCCAAAAGTCATTTTGTCACCTGGAAAACATGTTTTCTAAAATCACAGACTATCAGAAACTATACCTGAAATTTTATCTTAAGAATAAAACATCCCTTTCTTACCTGAGGCATCTAAGTTACTTTGACATTAGAGAGGCAGCCTTGATTTCCAATCTGGGTATAGAGCTTCAGATAAGGGATTTCTTGTTTCCTTAAACTACAAAATTAAGATAAATGTGAAATGTGTTAAGAAATCCCTTTCTCGCTTGAATTTCGCCCAATCCCTACCTTTCCCTCAAATCTTACGATAGCTCCATCTTCTCCTTTGTTGAGATGCCGCGTTGTCCCTCGGTGCGTGGCCCCCTCATCGCAATGAACCTGCCTTTTTGAGGGTACTAGTTTGCTCTTTCTCCTCTCGGGCAGATTATGTGAAGTACTAGGAATTTTTCCATTTTGATGAGGGACCAGCAGGCTGGCTGAAGACAAAGCACAAGCGGACGCCCTACAACCTTCCCGCAACCCCCACTCCTGGGTGGGACATGTGTCACATTCTTCCAGGGATGTCCCAGCTATCTTAATGTTAATACCTTGCTAGAGGGGAAAACAATCTTAACTTGACAATGACAAGACCTTTGGTATCCGATAGGTCCTCTTTAACATATGAAAGTTCTTTTGAAACCTCCCTTTTCCTTCTGGCCCCAACTCCGGACTATATAATCACCACTCCTCAAGCTCCCAGGGCAGCAGCTCTTTCTGCCCACGGGTCCTGTCCCCGCGCTTTAATAAACAACCATTTTGCACCAAAGACGCCTCAAGAATTCTTTCTTGGTCGCCGGCTCCGGACCTCACCCCACCGAACCTCACCTGTATTCCAACACCCCATCAACGTCCACTTTTTATTTCTGATAATGATTATTTTACCTTTTCTATTATTTATTCAATCGGTGTTGCCAGAGGTTAATTTATTATGAAAACCTTTTTAAAGAAGCAACTTCTGGGGTTCCTGGGTGGCTCAGTCAGTTAAGCCTCTGACTTGGGCTCAGGTCATGATCTCAGGGTCCTGGGATCGAGCCCTGCTCCGAACCCCACGGCGAGCCCCTTGTTGGGGGCGGCTGCCTCTCTCTCTGCCCTGCCCTGTGCCCCCTGCTCATGCTCTCTCTTTCTCTCTCAAATAAATAAAATCTTAAAAAAAAAAAAAGAACCAACTTCTGGCCCAGATGATCTCTCCGTGGATCTTCCTTGTTTTTTATTTCATGGTTTTCTGCTCTTTATCATTTCTTACCTTATGTTTTATGGTTTCTTTTGTTGTTATTTTTGGAAATGCTTGAGATGGCTGCTTTGCTATTGAATTTTACTTTTTCTTTTTTACTAATATTTGCATGTAAAATGATACATTTCCATTGAAGTTCTGCTTTAGGTCCATCCTGTTAGTTTTTTTTTTTTTTTTTAAACGGGATAATTAGCTTTTTTTTTTTTTTTTTAGATTTTATTTATTTTTTAGAGAGCGAGCGAGAGAGAAACAGCATGAGAAGGGAGAGGGTCAGAGGGAGAAGCAGGCTCCCCGCTGAGTCGGGAGCCCGATGTGGGACTCGATCCCAGGACCCTGGGATCATGACCTGAGCCGAAGGCAGACGCTTAACCATCTGAGCCACCCAGGCACCCCATCCTGTTAGTTTTGATACATAGTTTAGTCATAATCATTTAGTTCAAAATATTTTCTCAATTTCATTTTCATTTCTTCTTTGACCCACAGGTTGTGTTGAGTACATTTTTTAAATTTCCAAACATATGGGCCTTTGGCTGTCTTTTTGTTATTTATTTCTATCACAGTTGTGTTTCCATCAGAGAACATACTTCAAATGATTTCAATTCTCAAAATTCTCTGATGTAAGTGTATAAAATATGGTTTGACTGTGGACAGCCAGACTGTTTCCAAAATGGCTGCACGATCTATGTCCCCACAAGTCATGCATAACCATTCCTATTTCCCCACGTTCTCACCAAACCTTGGTAGGATGTAGCTTTCTAATGTTTGCTGACAAGTCCCTCTCCTGAGGTCAGACCCATGTGGCATTCAGCTGCCACCAGTCCGAGCGGATGGTAAGAGGATGGAAGATTCAGGCGTTTTGTTGACCATTTGCTGTGGATTTTTGTTTGTTTGTTTTACTTCTGCCTTTAGGCATCTGATAACACCTGCTGGGGGTCCACACCATGTGGCCTCTTGGTGTCTGCCTCACTTACTACTCCACAGATCCACCGTGGAACTCCCACCACCATCCCAGTGTAGGACTATCCCAGGTGGGAGACTTTCCCCACGGAAGCATAGGGTGGTCAGCAGGGGAGAACTTCATTGTCTTCTGGCTACAGATGCCCTGAAAGAGCTGGTCATCTGGCTGAACAGAAACATCGATGATCAGGTAGCCACCTTAGCCGACAGCTGCTAGAGTCTCTGAGTACGGGCACTTGGAATTCAGAAAATTCACCATGAAAGGGGAATTTGGAGTTGGAAGGAACATGATTAGAAAATCGGTGACAAAGAAATCTGGAGAAGAGATATATGGATACACCTCTCTGAACGGGCAAAAAAAATGTGAAGATATTTGTGTCCTATGTGACTGCTCACCAAAGGGTGACCTCAGCAGGAAGATTTTAATAATCAAATGAATAGCATGATCTGCTTTGTGGATACTAATCAGCCTCTTTCCTCACTTACCCCGGCATTGCCCTGTGGGCTCGTGAACAAAGTGGCCGCGGGGCAGGGATGGAGGTTAAGCATGCGCTCAGTAGCATGGACTCCCTTCACCA
>NC_138378.1:13605650-13670322 GCF_054177405.1 Leptonychotes weddellii | reverse complement strand
CACCCCCCTCCCCTCTAGAACCCTCAGTTTGTTTTTCAGAGTCCATCGTCTCTCATGGTTCGTCCACCCCTCCGATTTCCCCCGCTTCATTCCTCCCCTCCCGCTACCTTCTTCTTCTTCTTTTTTTTTCTTAACATATCTTGCATTATTTGTCTCAGAGGTACAGATCTGAGACTCAACAGTCCTGCACAATTCACAGCGCTTACCAGAGCACATACCCTCCCCAGTGTCTATCACCCAGTCACCCCCTCCCTCCCACCCCACCCCCCACTCCAACAACACTCAGTCTGTTTCCTGCGATTAAGAATTCCTCATATCAGTGAGATCATATGATACATTGGAACAGACACTTATTCTGGATATGGATTTGACTTGCCTGCGTGTGATGCTTCTGCCCAAACTACCACCCATATACTAACAGACTGCCTTCTCCACCATCAAGGTATTCCTGGCTTCTGATCAAGGAGGCAAGAGCAAAGAAGTGTTGCAATGGACACGGGCTCATGGAATTCACTGGTCTTACCATGTTCCCCGCCCTGCAGCTGCTGGCTTCACAGAACAGTGGAATTTTGGCAGACTCTGCCATAGTGTCAGCTAGGTGGCAGCACTTTGCTGGGCTCGCCAGAAGGCTGTATGGGGCTCTCAATCAGTTTCTAATATATAATGCTGCTTCTCCCATAGCCAGGACTCAGAGCTCAGGAATCAAGAGGAGGAAAAGGGGGTGGTACTACTCGCCATCACCCCTAGTCACCCATTAGCAAAATTTTTGCTCCCTGTTCCCATGATTCTGTGTGCTGTTGGCCTAGAGGTGTTAGTTCCAGAGGGAGAAACGTTTCCCCGAGGAGACACAACAATGATTCCATTGAACTGGACGTTAAGACTGCCACCTGGCCACTTTGGGCTCCTCGTGCTTCTAAATCAACAAAGAAGAGAGTTCTGGTGTTGGCCAGGGTGACTGATCTTGATTTCCAAGGGGAAATTGGAGAACTCTACCACAAGGGAAGTGAGGAAGAGTATGTCTGGAATACAGGAGCTCCCTTAGGGCACCTCCTAATACTGTCATGTTGTGTAACTAAGGTCATTAGAAAAGTACAACAACCAGGGGCGCCTGGGTGGCTCAGCCGTTTAGCGTCTGCCTTCGGCTCAGGTCGTGATCCCGGGGTCCTGGGATCGAGCCCCACATCGGGTTCCTTGCTCGGCAGGGAAGCCTGCTTCTCCCTCTCCCACTCCCCCTGCTTGTGTTCCCTCTCTCGCTGTCCCTCTCTCTCTGTCAAAAAATAAATAAAAATCTTTAAAATAATTCAAAAAAAAGAAAAGTACAACAACCCAATCCAAGCAAGGCTACTAATGGCCCAGACCCTTCAGGAACGAAGGTTTGGGTCACCCTATCAGGTGATGGAGAACTACAACCAGCTGAGGTGCTTGCTGAAGGCAAAAGAATATAGAATGGATAGTGGAAGAGGGTAGAAAGAAACAACCAGCTACAACCACATGACCAGTTACAGAAATAAGGACTGTAATTGCTATGACATTTCCTCCTTGTGTTGCTCTGAATACATTTGTGTGTGTTCTTTCTTCTGTCTCTCTTATTGCCTTAACATGCACCAGAAGCTGTGTAGACTTTGTATCATAGTATTTGTTAATTTTACATTATAGTATTTAAGTTACTAGATATCAAGGAGGAGATCAAACATTACTCAAGGACTTTACCTCCTCTTTTGGGAAGAGTTAGTGTGTTTTTGGTTGTACGAAGAATAACTACCATGTTTGGCAGAATTATGACCTTGTTATTGTCTTTCTTTGGAGGGTAAGTATGGTTTAAGGAGATGCATACCAGTGCCAAGTTAACATGGGCTGGGCCTGTGGTGGATAATTTCTGTGTCAACTGGACAGGCCACAAAATGCCCAGATTAAACATTTATATCTGGGTGTGTCTGTGAGGATGTTTCCAGTGAGATTAGCACTTGAATCTGTGGACTCAGTCAAATAGAATCCCCTCCCCAGGGTGCATAGTCCCCATCCAATGCCCTGGGGACCTAAATAGAACAAAAGGGGAGGAAGAAGGAATCCCCACCTTTTTTCCTGCTTCATTGTTTGAGATGGAACATCTCACCCCATTTTCTCCTGCCCTGGGATTGGAATTTACACCATCAGCTCCCCTGGTTCTTAAACCTTCAGACGGGAACTGTACTGAGCCACAGACTTTTCTGAGTCAATTTACAGACAGCAGATTATGGGACTTAGCCTCCATAACTGCGCAAGCCAATTCCTCATCATAAAGGAATGAATGAGAGAAAGAAAGAAGAAACAAAGAAACAAAGAAACAAAGAAAGAAGAAAGAAAAAGAATGTCAGGAGAACCTTATGTTAACAATTACTATTAAACTCAGTAAAAGTTGTTAGTGTGAACTTTAAAAAAAAAAAAGCCAATTGCTTTCATTATTGGTTTGAGTTTTGTCCTAAGCAATTATAAAAAATTCCTCCTTACTGGGGCACCTGGGTGGCTCAGTTGGTTTGGCGTCTGACTTCGGCTCAGGTCATGATCTGAGGGTCCTGGGATCAAGCCCCACCTGTGTCAGGCTTCCTGCTGGCGGGGGAGTCTGCTTCTCCCTCTCCCTCTACCCCTCCCCAGCTCATGCTTTTTCTCTCTCTCTCAAATAAACAAATAAAATCTTTAAAAAAAAACCTCCTCCTTGTTGTATAACAAATTTCCACAAACGTACAGATTTCCTTTCAGACATTCTGTGCTGTTCCATTAGACTATTTGTTTATTCTTGTACCAACATCATATTCCATTAATTATTATAATTAATAATATAATCAACAACACTTTGATACTTGGTCTGGATAACTCCTATTGTTGTACTTTTAAAAAAATATTCTTGGTTTTTTTGCAACATTTCTACTAATATATTAACTAAAGGATCACTTTGTCAAGTTGTTTTAAAAAAAATCATGTTGGGGTTTTTACTACAGTTCCATTGAATTTATAAATGATTTTTTAATGAGCTGTAATCTTTACCTTACTGAGTCTTTCCAAACATAAACATTATTTCTCTGTTTATTCAGTTCTTATTTTAGACCTTCAACGAGTTTCTTCTTTAATCCACAAAGGTCTGGCATAATTTTTAGGTTCCTTCCTGGGTGTATTGTAGGATTTGTTTCTTTGATTAATTATCTCTACCTTCTATTATTTCTGATTCATTATGAATAATGTGTAGAAATGTTGTAAAATTGTGTATACCCAGCAACTCTGATGAAACTTACGTCATCAACTTTACTGAATGTGTTCAGTTGTTATGTAGGAAATGATACTAACTGCAAATAATGACAATTTGGTATCTTTCTTTCCACTCTTACATACCTTATCCCCTAATCTCATCTCCCTGTCTCATATATCCTTGAAAAATAGCAGTGATCCTTATTCTGTTTCTGACTTTAGTGATGATATCTCTGAAAATTCAACTTAAGGTAGGTTTTGCTACAGTTTCAGGTAGATTTTCTGATTTTTTAAAAAATTAATTTCTATCCTTTCATTTCTATTCTTAATTTTAATAAAGAATTAGTGTTGGGGGCACCTGGGTGTCTCAGTTGGTTAAGCATCTGGTTTCAGCTCAGGTCATAATCCCAGGGTCCTGGGATCAAGCCCCACATCGGGGTTCCTGCTCAGCGGGGGTCCTGCTTCTCCCTCTCCCTTTGCCCCTCCCCTGCTCGTGTTCTCTCTCTCTCAATCTCTCTCTCTCTTTCTCTCAAATAAATAAATAAAATCTTAAAAAAAAAATCATGTTGAACTTCTATGAAAGCTTTTTAAACCTTCATGAATTCTATTTCATTTCATTTAGGATGTTCCCATCTTTGTTCAGAGACAATGACTTTGCCTTTCAATGATCTTTTCTTGTACTGTCCATATTTGGTTGCAGTAGCAGATTTTTGCTGACCTCGTTGTAATAGGTGTCTATTGCTGCATAACAAATTGGCCCCAAACTTAGCACCTTAAAATCATAAACACCATCTCCCAGTTCGAGGATCAGGAAGCCAGGAGTAGCTTCACGGGATGGTTCTGGGTCACAGTCTGTCGCGAGGTTAAAGTCAAGCTGTGTGCTTGGACTGCAGTCCTTTCAAGCCTAGACTGGGGCTGAAACTCTGCCTCCAAGTTCCCTCTCGTGTTTGTTGGTGGGGCGCAGTTCCTCACAGGCTGTTGGCGGGACCCATTGTCTCCTCACCCGATGGGACACTCCACAGATGGCTGAGTGTCCTCCTGACACGGCAGCTGAGTTCTGCCAGAGCAGGTGATCTGAGAGAGGGCACGTGCTCCCCAGATGGAAGGTATCATCCTTTACTCATCTTGTCTCATCAGGACATAGTTACCTCTCATTCTGCAACAGTTTATTGGTCACACAGACCCACCAAACAAAACCATCAGAGGGGCCACACAAGGGCAGGAATCCCAAGAAGTGAGGATCACTGGGAGGCAGCTCAGAGGGCGGCTACCCCACTCACAAAATAAATAAAATGGCGCTCCCTCTTTTCCCCCTTCCCTCAAACAGTTAATTTAATATATCCTGTTGCTGCTCCTGGAACATTGGTTGAATGTAGTGTGTGGAGCGTTTTTTTTAGATCAGTGAGATTTTCCAGGAAAGGATTGAATTACAGTTGTGTTTTGTCCTTTTTCGGTGTCACTATCCACTCAAGTTCTCGGCTTCCTTTGGAGTCCAAAGAACACAGAGGAATGGGGAGCCCGGTTCCCTGCTTGCTCTGAGCTCTGGGAGTCCAGCTCTTGTTACTCTTTTTGCTCCATGGACTAAAGAACAGCATCATCCTCGTGTGGTGACTGACCAGTAGCAGGTCATAACGCGACCCACCCTGACAATCCCTCTCACTGTGGGGAGAGGCAGTCTCGTGCATGCATCCCCCACTCAGCCGCATAAGAACGGCCTTGGACCTGGAATACTCACTTACCAAGAGATAAAGAGCTCACAGGCCTGTGCCAGGTTTGTGGCTGTGTGGGGGAGTACCTTCCCCCATTTCAAGCTTCACTGTATGCCCCTCTGTTCTGTGTAGGTGTGTGTGCCGTACGGCATCTGACCAACCCCACTGCAGTGTCTGTCCTCCATGAGGAGGGAATGGGGCCTCCTACTGGGGCTTGAGAAGGGTGTGTGGGGGTAAATTGCGCTGCATCAGCTCCTGGGAGAGATTTGTGGGCCATGGGAAATGGAGGCCCAAGGTGGAAGCTGATCTTGCTGTTCCTTTTCTATGTAAGTTAAGCATTGTTTTACCCAGTGCTTCACCGCACTGTGCTTTCCTTGGAGACTCGGATACCAAGATGCCATGGGCAGATGTGTTTGGAGTCCTCTCTCAGGACTGATAATCAGTGCATGTGGTTCTGCTCAACATTTATTTTAAGCCAGAACAAATAGTGTCTTGGGAGAGAGAAGAAATGTAAGAAGCTCAAAATCACCACAGAAGGCAAGTATCCACCATTTTTCGAGCCTGCTGTGGCCCAGCAACATTGCTATTCGTTTCATACACATTATATATGCCAATGCTCCAAACATGGTGCCACTTTGCAAGTCAAGAAATTAAGATGTATGAGATAAGGTCATTTGTCCAAAATTGCAGAGCCAGTATTTCAGACTCATGATGTAGATTCATCACAGCCCCGAATCCTCTTCCTTCCACTCTGTATCTATAGGAGGGAGGCCTCATAGCCACATACTCCCTCATCACCTCCCACTCAATTCACAGCACCAGCAAACCATGGAAGCAGATGGACAGAAATAAATTTGCTCATTTATTTATTCACCAATCAACAAGCATTTCCTGAAAGACTATTGTGTGTCAAGCTTTTCCCCAATGGAGATATTGGTGGTAGAACCAAGTCTTGACCATAGAGTGCCGCCCCATTGCTCCAAGTCCGGGAGCAGAAAGCAGAATTCCCAGACCACAGAGTAGGAATCCAGAGCTTCTTCCAAATGGCAGGAATCAGGCTATGAGAGAAAATCAGATTAGGGCTTCAATACAGGAACCAGCCAAATAATCTCCCCTTTCTTCCCCCAAGAAACCCCCCAAGACAGAGAAAATAGCAAGGTGGTAGCATTGTCGAAAAAGTCTTGGTATCAGGAGACTGAGTTCAAGTCTCAATTTACTGTAGGACTCTAAACTCAGAGTATTGAGCTAGATTATCCTCAAAATCCATTGATCCTTTGGGCTTTGACCCTAGATAACATGCTAGAGATGATCTTAATAAGAAATACTTAGTGCACACAGTGTTTTACAAAGCACTTTCAATTTCATTATGCCCATTTTAAAGATAAGGAAACTGAGACTCAGAGAGCCATATGCCCAGGGTCTTCACCCAGAGCAGTTGGAAGAGAATCAAAGCCATGAGTGATCCTACAGAAATCCTGGCCCTGGGGCCTGGGGAGCAGTGCCCTTGAAGGACAAGGGGGCTAGGCAGAAGCTGTTTTGGGGGAGGGATCAGGAGTCCCCCTGCTCATATGCCATGGCTGCCAGGGGCTTGGGATAGAGAGGACTGGTGGGGGGGAGATGGGTGGGCCCAGGCCCCTCCTTACCTTATTCAGGGGCCACGCAGACTTTCCCGCACATGCCCCTACAGCACTTGAAGTCACTCACACACTGGTTGTCGGTCTCACAGTAGTTGGGGGGGTTGAGCATCAGACACTGGCCAGTGACCACGGGACACCTGCCAGGCTTCACTTTAACTAGTGAGAGTAGAGTCACAGGTCAGAGGCTTTGTGCCTTCTGCACCACCCTTGCTTCCTGGACCCAGCCCCAGCCCAGCCCTCGCAGGGAGAATCATCTCTTCTCCATCCCCATGACCACCTCTTCCTTCCCAGGGCCTCTGTATCCCCTCAAGGCAGGATCTGGGTCTCCTCTCATATCTCCCTGTCCACGTAGGTGACCAGTTGTCCAGTACTGACTGGCTGGCTGGCTGCCATTTGCCTGCTTTTACCTGAATGGCCAGGTGACCACTGCCCAAGACAGACTGGCTGAGTAAATTCCTGTCTGGAGCAGTGTGACTCCCTGGCCAGCTAACAAATTTGACAACAATTCCTGGAACGGAGGAGACCTGGCAGGGCCAGCACCCAGGGCTGTCCCCCTAGGTGCTGCATTCTCAGGCTCACTCCCTCCCCATCAGCCCTTCCACCTCCTCACTTCGGTTGAAGATGTTAACAGGGTCCAGGCATCTGATGCCGCAAACATCAGAGCAACAGATCTGCCTCTCTGGACACTGCCAGTCACTCTGGCACTCAGGTTGCTCATATCCAAAGAAGCACCGAGAAGACCGTATAGAAGGGCAGGCTCCAGCTTTCAACGCTGTTGAAGAGAATGTCAAGAGTTAAGAAAGGAGCTGGGTGCTAAGTAGCCATCCTGACTCCTGGACAAAGCACCACTCTCCAGCAGAGACCCTCACCCAGATGACTGTCCACAAAGTGCAGAAAGAAATGCTTATCTGACCTCCACCAAGAGTGACAGGCTTGAGTAAGCCACACACGTGGGCAGATCCTGGAAAAGGGCAGAGGGCTCCCAGCTAAGGTTTCCTACCCCGGGGAAAACAAGGCTCCACAAAGGCAAAGAGGCAGTCTGGGGTTCTGGGGTAAGGGAGATGGAGAGAGACAAAGGTAAATAGAGCCAACAGGACAGGTTGAGAGCTAGAGCCAGAGGCAGAGACACAGAGACTGAAGGATAGAAACAGAGAGATGGGGAACAGGAGAGAGCCAGCGACAGATGACTGCAGATGCACAGATAGGGTGGAGAGAGAGAGTTAAGACCAGAGGGAGTGGGGCCTGGGCTGACTGGATTCTGGTAAAAGAGCACATCCCAATGCTCAGAAGCCCACACAGAGACCTTGAAGCCCAGATGGACATGAACCCACCCTGAGGGAGTTCTCTTGAAA
Organism: Leptonychotes weddellii; assembly: GCF_054177405.1. Lineage (NCBI taxonomy): Eukaryota > Metazoa > Chordata > Mammalia > Carnivora > Phocidae > Leptonychotes > Leptonychotes weddellii. Next base: position 13,662,405 of record NC_138378.1, on the reverse strand, counting down.
CCAAGCTGAGAGATCAGAGCCTCTAGAAGGAGACACCCTCACTCCACCAGGAGACCCCACCTGCGCCCTGCAGCCAAGAATGTGCCAGGGTGGCTTCAACTGACCATTTCCAACACCTTCTGCAGTCCAAGGTGCCAGGGTTCCCAGGACAAGAAGCACGAGAGGGAAGAGGCTGCTGGACTGCATGATGATAGGAGGTGTAGCTCTGAAGGTTGACGGCAAATCTCAGTATTTATACTTTTGCTAATGGGTGTGGCCCCAACAGAATTTCCTTGGCCCCTCCCAGCTGTGATTACACACACAGGAAGCTAAGTGAGACCAGCGATGTTGATACCAGAGAGATAACAGCTCTTTCCTGTCTCAGGCAAGACTGTGAGGCCAACAGTAACCGCCAGGGAAGAAATGGAAGAGGCTGGCCTGGAAGATGTCACAGGCTGATAAGGAGGCCATCTCAATAAAGGGCTAGTATCCAAAAATCTATAAAGAACTTATCAGGGGTGCCTGGGTGGCTCAGCCATAATCTGCCTTTGGCTCAGGTCATGATCCCAGGGTCCTGGGAGGGAGCCCCACATCAAGCTCCCTGCTCAGCGGGAGGCCTGCTTCTCCCTCCCCCACACCCCTGCTTGTGTTCCTGCTCTCACTATCTCTCTCTCTGTCAAATAAATAAATAAATAAATAAATAAATAAAAAAGAATTTATCAAACTCAGCACCCCAAAAAAACAAAAAAATCCAGTCAAGAGATGGGCAGAAGACATGAACAGACATTTCTCCAAAGAAGACATATAAATGGCCAACAGACACATGAAAAAATGCTCAATACCACTAGGCATCAGGGAAATACAAATCAAAACCACAATGAGATACCACCTCACGCCAGTCAGGATGGCTAAAATGAACAAGTCAGGAAACAACAGATGTTGGTGAGGATGCGGAGAAAGGGGAACACTTTTATACTGTTGGGGGTAATGCAAGCTGGTGCAGGCACTGTGGAGGACAGTATGGAGGTTCCTTAAAAAGTTAAAAATAGAATTACCCTACGACCCAGCAATTGTATTACTAGGTATTTATTCAAAGGATACATAGTGATTTGAAGGGGCACATGCACCCCAATGTTTATAGAAGCCATGTCCACAATAGCCAAACCATGGAAAGAGTCCAGATGTCCATCAACTGATGAATAGATAAAGAAGATGTGTGTGTGTACGTGTGTTTGTACATACATATACATATATGTACACACATACCACATCTTCTTTATCTATTTCTGTATCTATATCTATATATATAATGGAATATTACTCAGCCATCAAAAAGAATGAAATCTTGCCTTTTGCAAGCATGGCTGGAACTAGAGGGTATTACGCTAAGTGAAATAAGTCAGTCAGAGAAAGACAAATATCAGATGATCTCACTCATATGTGGAATTTAAGAAACAAAACAGATGAACATAGGGGAAGGGAAGTAAAAATAAGATAAGATGAAAACAGAGAAGGAGACAAACCATAAAAGATTCTTAACTCTAGGAAACAAACTGAGGTTTGCTGGAGGAGAGGTGGGTGGCGAGATGGGGTAACTGGGTGATGAGCATTAAGGAGGGCACTTGATGTAATGAGCACTGGGTGTTATAGGCAAAAGATGAACCACTAAATTCTACCTCTGGAACTATTAATACAGCATATGTTAATTAAATTGAATTTAAATTTTAAAAAAAAGGAGGCTATCTCATGTGTCCATTTGAACTGTGAATGTCATGGAGGCCCCAAGCCCATTAGCCTGGTGGAAGGAGAAGGCAAGAAGAGGCCAGCTACAAAGAAACTATGTAGATGTGGAGCTAAAACCACAGACGTGAACTCTCAGCTAAGACCTTGTGCAAGGCCCCCCTAATTCTCACATTCCTGGACTCTAGGGAACTGTGAAACTCTCTACTGATTGCTCAATGCAATTTCCTTCTCAAAAGTTCAGATGACATATCAGTCAACTAACAGGTATTTATTTCCCTGAAATATTGACACCATTCTATCTCCAGTGCCTAGTCCATACCTGATACATGGAAAGTGCTCACTAAACAATTGTCAAATAGAGGTGCCTGGCCAGCTCAGCCAGTGGAGCATGCAATTCCTGATCTTGGGGTCGTGAGTTCAAGCCCCACAACAGGTGTAGAGGTTACTTTAAAAAAATTAAAAATTAAATTAAATTTTAAAAACAGTTATCAAATTAAAAGGTGCAGAAGAAGAACTCTGCCCACAGCAAATTTCTTTGGAGCTCAGTTTTCCCAACTGTGCAATGGGAGGATACTAACAAATCAGCCCCTGTCAGAGAGTTGTGAGATTGAAGGTCTGGAAGAGCTGGACAAAGAACAAATGAATTCTATCCTTTACAACTGAAGAACATTGAAATGAATCTGAGACAAAGGTGCAAAGGGCTTCCAGGCCACCAGAATCAACATGTAGCTATTAGTGTGTAATTAGAGATGCCAGAGGGATGCTTCCTACCCCAAAATCCCCTACAGAGCTCCCAAGATAAGAATATATATATGGCTGCCATATATTAAACTTACTCCATGTGTTACCCCATCTGCGGAGATTGCTTCTAATTATCAAGACAGTGATCATCGTGTCTAAAATTCAACCCAAACTTGTCTAACTGCTCAGCCCAAGCCCTTACATCGTGTGACTTCTAGATGCTTGGGACTTCCCCATTCATTCCTCAAGGTGAAGGTTTGTGGAAATTCAAATAGACGCGAAAGATCCGGGCATTATCATGCAACAACGGCTCCACGGGAACTAATTAGTAAAGTATTCTCCAACAGTCAACTGTCAGCAGATCCCGCTGTGCAGAAGTCCCTCAACGTTTACATTCTGGTGGGAAAAGAAAAGGAAGAAAATTAGTGCGCACTGGGTAACTAGTAAGCGCCAGGTGTCCGCTCCTAGCTCGAGCTCAGTAGGGCAAGTAAGAGAGAGATGGAGGGTCTGACTTCCACCCATGGGTAATAGCATCGTCAGCTCAGACACCCTGGATTTGGGCTTTCACTTCCACCGTGAATTTGATTCCTCTCGCATGGGGATATGAGAGTGGGAGAATCTGTCACATTTCTCACTCTCTGCTGCTTCCTATCTTCCTCAATGCCACACTCAAGAGAGTGTCTGGAGTCTTATAAATGTTTGCGTCTTAAAGGGTGAAAGGGGGAATGCTCCAGCTGGAATTCTCCATCTGTGATTGATTATAAAAGCCAACTCCTTTCCGCTCAGAAAGGAGTCCTGTGATCAATTAGCAATGTCTGCCATGGGCGCCATAGGAGGATAATGACATTGTGTGATCATTTCTGTCCTTTGTACCATAGGTTCTAAGTCTTTAAATCATAGACTGTTACAATTAAAAGGGATCTCAGAGGTCATCTAGACCAGGAGTCAGCCAACTACAGCCCCCCGAGCAAATCCAGACAGCTGCCTGTTTTTCTAAATAAAGTTTTATTGGAACACAGCCATATATTCATTCATGTATGTATTTCTGTGGCTACTTCCCCACTACAAATGCAGAGTAGTTACAGCAGAGACTTAAACTTACTGCAAAGCCTAAAATATTTATTCTCTGGTCCATCACAGAAAACGTTTGCTGACTCCTGATCTACACCAAACCTCCAGCTTGCAGCAAGGGACTGAGGCCCTCAGGAGCAGGTACGAGCCCAGGGTTGCATAAGGACTTAGTTACACAGCACCAGACTGCGATTTTACCAAAGCCAGTTACTCCCATGCTGATCCTCAGAACCTGTTTGGTGGTGAACACTTCCCCTCCTAACCCCGGATCTCAACCTGAGACTGATTCACGGAGCCTGCATCACACACCCTCTGTTGCGTCTCCTAAATACTACGGATTCATTCATTCAGTTCATGAATTCTTATTTCCTGCCAGGTGCTGTGCTGGGCCCTGAGGCTGCAGTGAAGAAGACACATGGAGTCAATACCACACGGTCATTAAGAACCTAAATATGTTGGGTCAGAGTTCCCTGGGCTGGAAGAGAGTCGCTGAACCTCTCTGAGCCTGTTTCCTCAGGGTAGTATTGGTTTCTCCTACATCACATGGCTGCTGTGGGGGGGCTTTGGCAAGCACTCAGCACAGGTCTAGTCCACTCAGAAGGGCAGACATGGTTCTCATTGTAGTCAGCACACTGGGCACACAGGATGCTGGTGGGCTTGAATGACAGCCCCTGACCTTGGGCCTGGACCTTGCCTGCTCTGCCCCATTAAATGCCCAGCTGAGCCTTCAGGACAGAGCTGCTTCTAGGACACCTGGGGGCCCGGGCAAATATTTCTTGAGGGCCCTCTATCTATATAAACAATGTGATTAAAAAATATATTATAGGGGAGCCTGGCTGGCTCAGTCGGTGGAGCATGCAACTCTTGATCTCGGGGTTATGAGTTCAAGTCCCACGTTGGGTGTAGAGATTACTTAAAAATTAAAAAAAAAACTTAAATATATATATATTTGTAATATTAATTAATTATCTATAACGTGTAATAGTAATTAAATAGATATATTTGTAATATATATATATTTTAATTATACTTTAATATAATTAATAATAAATTAAATTTTAATTTTAGATATATATTTAATTATATTTTGTTATATATAATTATAATTTGTAATATATATATATAACAAAATTCACTACGCCCATGACAGGCACAGTGATTTATCCAGGAAGATTTAGAATAGTGAGAGGGGGTGCCGGTATATTGGCTTGTTGTCCAGTGAGAGCACATGAAGTTTCCTCTGTGTCCAGGCATCATTTCTTCCTCCACGGGTCCAGAAACCAGCCCTTCATGTTCCTTATGGTCCGATGTGACTAGTTTCAGATCTCCCGGGGGAAGGAAAGATGGCAGCCATGTTGTGACTCGGAGCGCCAAGGCTTTACAACGTTTGTATTAAAACAATGTAGACCTTTGTTGTGATTAATTTGCCCTGTTGTTTGGTCAAACACCAGTCTAGGTATCGCTCTGAAGGCGTTTTTTAGATGTGATTAAACCTTTAAATCAGTAGCCTTTGAGTGCAGCAGATTCCCCTCCATAGAGTGGGTGGGCCCCATCCAATCAGTTGAAGGCCTTAAGAGCAAAAACAGGTTTCCTGAAGAAAGTATTCCCTAAGACTGAAACCTAGAAAGCTTGCCTGACTCTCCAGCCTGCTGCTCTGCAGAGTTCAGGGGCAAGACTGCAACCTGAGCTCTTGAATTTCTAGCCTGCCTTGGGGGTTTCATACTTGCCAGGCCTCAGGATTACATAAGCCAATTCCTTGAAATGAAATGTCTCCTTCTCTCGCTCTCTTTCTCTCTTCCCCCCTCTATCTATCTATCATCTATCTATCATATAATAGTATCATGTATATTATGTGTATATTATGCAATATTATACATGTTAATATATGCATATATTATATTGCTTCTGTCTCTCCACAGAACCCTGGCCAATCCAAGCCCCTTCCCTCTGCATTCCCAACATCATTTCTTCAACTCCAGTTGCACCACTGCCCTGAGACTACATCATCCCATATGCCACCCCTCGCTACTGGCTTCCAACTGGTGCTTGGAAGTTTGCTCCTTGTTGTTAGCACTGGGGTAGCCAGTGGGCAGGGGGCCTTGTGGCTGGTGGGTCCTGCCCACCGACATGCTAGTGCCGCAGGGACCCAGGGCGCCTGTGAGGTTCTGCCCTCTTCCTGTGCAAATCCCTGAGGGGCGACAATATGACATGACAAATAAAAACTACCAAGACCAATCACAGAAGAAGGGGGAAAGTGGGGTTTTTGGTCCGTTAGGGGTATTTCAATGCCTTTAATGGCACATTTCCCCTGCTTTTGAAAAAGGGCCCCCATGCTCACGTTGCCCTGGGCCCTACAACGTAGGTAGCCAACCCTGCAGGGGCTCATGGGGGAAGCGAGAGGTGCAGTCCTTTTGCACAGGAAATGTCTGTTCCTCACCCAGCATGGCTCAAGTGTGACCCGGGAGAGCACCGGTCAACCAGAGGTAAAAACAACAAAAACCCTACCCCGAGCTCCCCATACTGATCCAAACAGCATCTTTGCCTTTCGCTAAAATGCATTATCTTTCTCAGTCTCAAAACCAAAAACCAAAACCAAAACACTTTCAGAATCCAGAAGTCAGGAGACCAGTTTCTCATGGCTCATTCCTGTATGGATAAGGCAGCCACTGGCTCTCTCTGTGACTCAGTTCCTCCATCTGTTCCAAGCTGATACCATGACTCTGTAAGAAGCAATGTCACCCTGCTTCCTTCCAGGTCATAAACACACCCCAGGAGTCTCAGCCCATGTTCTGACTTTTGCAGTTGTCTTTATAACTTAACTTGAAATACTCCCTCGAACAGAACACACACCATATGCAATAATGACTGAAGGGGAATGGAGAGGCAGAAACCAGGAGGGCTGGAGAAACAGCCCAATGGGGTGGTGAGCATATCGGGGAAGAATACCACCGAGCTGGGACAGAAAGAGCAGACTGAGAAGGAATTAGAACAAGGGCAGGGCGGGTCATTTCGGTCACCTCAGGAGATCCATGGGTGACAGAGGTGGCAGCCAGATCTCCCCACACCTCAGAGAGAAAAGATGACCTGGCCACTTCCACCCAAGAACATTTGAGTTTTACAATGTTTGAATTTCCTTCCCCAGCCACTCGTTGGATTCCTGACACAACTGGGGGAAATGAACTGTTCTTTTAGGCTCAGATGTGAATGGGTGGGGACCTCCCAAGTTAAGCAGAATCCAGGCAAACGTGAAAAATGGCCATCCATCCAAGATGGATGGAAATAACCAACAAGGGTAGATCTCACGTGTCTTCCTACCTACCCATTGAAGAGGTGGTTGCTGTATAAGTCAGGGCTCTACAATTTATTCCTTCAAAGGCTGAATGTCTCCCTAGGAGAAGACAGCGTTTTCTGTGAGGCCGATGAATCAGAGGTTGTGGTTTGCCATGAGGAAATGCTTATGGGTCTGGGAAGACAAAAAAGGAAACAGGTGTTGGACATGAAGTCACCGTGAGCAAGACTACCTGTGGAAGGCATGGAGGGAAAGAAAAACCGAATTTTTAAATTCTGGAGCAGAGCTAGAAGCAGCCTGGGAAAACATTTCCCCGCATCACTAGACTCCAGCTCTGCGCATGGAGTATAGTATGGTCTCCTGCAAACGTTACAGACTCCGAAATCAGTCACAACGGGGACTGATCCTGGCTTCCCCACTTAAGAGCTGTATTACTTCAGGCAGTTGCAGTCACCATCCCAAACATTTACTGGGAAGCATTTATGGAGGGAGTCACAGGGTTAAGTGCTTTGCATACTTTATCACATTTAATTTTCCCGTGGTACTGAGTAGGTACCAATGCTGTCCTGTTTTACAGATGAGTCTCCGGGAAGTTCTCCCTGCAGCCTGCCACGCAGTAGCAGGATATTGGGGGAACTGCAGCTGGAGGCTTCTTCATGTCCAGGCCTGAGGTCCGTAGAGAGCATCTCGGTGGCCCAAACAGAGCAGCGGGCCTGAAGATGATGGAGGACCCCCACTGGACAGCATCACTTCTGGCCCCCAGGGCCCTGTGGTCCTCAGGAGACGCAGCTGGAATCCTTCACTCAATGCAGGAACTCTGCTTGCCCTGGGCCTCAAATTTCCACATTTGTAAGATCAGAGCATTGGAACAGATGATCCCTAGAGGCGGCAGATCTAGAACTTCGGCCAGGATTTGGCCTTAGAAGTACCCCACTCCCACCCGCACCATACTCAGGAGCCAGAGAGACCAACCTTCCTGGAGAAGAATTCTAGAAATAGACACGATGCATACAGAGTCTCACAGGGAACCAAGTACTGTCACAGCCCATCTTAGAAGAAAAGGGAACCTCAGAGAAGTAAGCCCACTTGCCTAAGATAATATCGTAGCAAGTCAGCAGCACAGTGAGTCTTCAGAATTCAGCGACGTGCTGCCTCATTCTGGTGCCTTCACTCCCAGCCCCAGTCTGGAGATGCCCGAGATAGAAGCACTGCCCAGAGGATCCTTGAGGCTCTAAAATGGCAAGCAAGAGTGATGCAGAAAGGCAGAGAGAATAGGCAGAAGCCCTGCTGAGGGGTGAGGTATTGGGCAGCCCCCTGCCCGTGGGCCTGGGGTACCAGGATCCTGAGACCACTGGGGGCATCGATTAGAAGTTAGATGACCTAAACCAGACCTCCTCCTTGCAGCATTCCTCCTGACATAGGGGAGGAGTACATTGCTTTCCTGCATGTTCCTTGTGGCACCTGAATATCCTTGGCCCTGACCACCCTTTCTTTGAAGTTTGGGATGATGAGCTCCCTTCCTGGAAAGGCACCACTGAAAACTCTCCAGGCTTCACCTCATCTGGAAAGAACAAAGCCACAGGCTAGAAACCAGAAGTCCTAACACCCACCAAGCACTCCAATTCCTGCCTGGGGTGGTGGACATCATCCCTGCCACCCACCTTAGTCCCAGGGCCGGCTCTATGCACTCCTGGAAGCAGAACGGGCCACCAGTCAGTACTAGAGCACATCTGGCTGGCAGGCTGCCTGGGACACTGAGGAACTGGGTAGCGGGGTGGTGGGTTTGCTGACTGACCAGCTGACTATGGGATGACAGACTGAGGTTTGCAAAGCCAGGAGAGAAAGGGCAGTTTCTTCTGTACCCCCAGTCCACCCTTCCGTGCTCTGAGATTCTATGACCTCAGCCTCGGGCCTTCCCAGTCCCTCTTTGCTCAATCAGAATCAAATCACCTAAGCCTAGAATGTCAGGGGATGCTCATATTTGCAGTCACAAGTATGATGTTGATATTCCTGTCTCTCCAGCAATTCTAGTCACTCCGGTAGTTGAGGGCGTGGCATTTGGGGAAGAAGAAGCCAGATTCTGAAAAGGCAGATCAAAGATTCGGGGAATCATTGAGGCTAAATCACTGTTCTTAACCTGGAACATTAGGACATACTTCCCAGAATGAGAGGGAGATGACGGCCAGCCTCAAAGTCAAGGGGACACTCAGGACTCTGGGGAAGGAGGAGTGAAATCAGCCAGTTATCTGGCTAAAGGAGAAACAGTGCCTGAGAACAGAGCTCAAAGCCAGGGGTTCAACCCAGGGAAGGTCAGAGACTCACAGAGCTGGAGAAACAGAGAGCAGCAGAGAGTACCAGAGATGGGAGAAAGTCAGAGAACAGCATTATGGTGCAAGAACAGAATAACACAGACCGAGAGTTAGCGGCAAAGACAATAAGTCAGACAAAGATCATGAAAGAAAAAGACAGAGCAAACCAGTGAATGATCCAGACTGAGAAGGAAGGGGACAGATCTGGAATCGGGACAGGGTGAAGCGATAACGAGAGAGAGAAATACGGATTTAAAAGCAGTTAGACATAGGCAGAGAAGAAGAGCCACAGAGTGGGAGACGAAACAGAAACTTCTGGATGCTCAGAAACACCACCAGCAGAAGCAGGCAGTCCGCTGAACCAGCAGGGGCTATGGGGCACGGAGAATGAGCCACCTGCCTCTAGCCAGAGCCTCTTCCACGACTTTGCAACCATTATTGGCAACTTCCACAGCCTCCGGCACCGGGATTTCAAGGTTGGGAATCACCACAAAGGGTTTCATAGTGGGGACAGATGCAGTGGTTGTGATGGCCCATTCCCAGCCTTGTGACATCTGCTTTCCTTCCTTCCCCTTCCAGAACTGGCTAGGCTTTTCTGAGCTGATGTTACATAGTTAGGAAGCTCAGCCAGACACCCACAGTTCTGGCTCAGAGCAATGATAATGGCTTATCTGCTCCAGGGAGGACCCTGAGGCCTCAAAGAACAGGAAGAGGCGGGGGAGAAATGGAAAACATTTGAATGGGGGATTTCGCTGGAATGAGGAGACCGCCAGCTTGCATGGCCAAGTTCTGAGTGTGATGGAAGACTGTGTCAGAACTCATTGCACTTGAGAGGAAAAACTAATTCACACAGGCATAGGAAAAAGTAGGATTTACTGGCTCAGGAAAAACTGAATAAACCAAGAACAGGTGTTATTTTCAGGTGCAGTGTGATCAAGGGTTCAAATGATAGTTCCCAGAAGATTCTCTCCACTCCACTGCCCTTCACTGGGAGGCTCCCTCCTGGTATTTGTCAGGTGACTGTCGCACTCCTTCCATCTTCTCAAATCCAGGTCCAGGAAGAAAGCCTAAACTCTTCTTCTGGGTAACCCAACCAACTAGAATTGACTAGAACCAAACCTTTGAACCAATGATTGGGGCCAGGGACATGGATGTACAGATTGATTTATGCCAAAGTCACTGTGTTCCTCACTGGGTGAAGCCCCGAATGCAATTCGATTTTCAGAAGTGGGAGAGGGAGTGATTCTTCAGGGGAAATTAGGGCATAGATACCAGAAGGGTGAAAGGGTGCCCAGTGGTAAAGACAACAGTGATCTCTAAGGTCTATCCCTTATGGCTACTGAAATCAGCGTCGTCGTAAATTCACATCCAAACCCTCCCCAAATCACCAACACTCACATAAAGTGCACTCAATCTCTCTCCCAAGAACGACAACAAAATGGCTCTTCTAGCACCCCATTCATCTCCAACTCCGGAATCTGGATGAAAGCAGTTCTCTCAGTGAAGTCCAGGGAAGGCTCTCCGTAGGCTTTACCAATGAAGTAAATATAATAATTTTAAATAAGTGTAACCACTTTGAATGTACCCAACATAAAAAGGTAGGATGAGAACAGAATAACTGTCCTGAAAACTCCTATTTGCAAAAGAGAAACATGGGAAGCAACATACAGGTGGTCACTGGCCCGTAGTGCATGTTGTGTATCCCAGAAGACAGAGGTGTTAGGAGTTCCTACCTGGTGGCGGAGTGACTTTCTTGTTCAGTGAATCTGGCTGATCCAGCTCTGCAATCTGGGAGCCTCTCCCTTGCCCAATGCCTCCCATGGCCATAACTAAGGGAAGCATTGCAGAGGGTGCCATTTTGGGGGACGAGGGTCTGCACCTTTTTTGAGGAATTCACTTCATAAGGGTGCAAGAGAAATAGTCAGAGAAAGACAAATATCAGATGATTTCACTCCTATATGGAACTTAAGAAACAAAGCAGATGAACAGCGGGGAAGGGAAGGATAAAATAAGACAAAAACAGAGAGGAAGGCAAACCATAAGAGACTCTTAACTCTAGGGAAAAAAACTGAGGGTTGCTGGAGGGGAGGTGGGTGTGGGTGGGGAGGAAGGGGTAAGTGGGTGATGGGCATTAAGGAGGGCACGTGGTGGAATGAGCACTGGGTGTTATATGCAACTGATGAATCACTAAACTCTACCTCTGAAACTAATACTACACTATATGTTAATTAAATTGAATTTAAATAAAAATTTTTAAAAAATAAGGGCACAGTAGGATATCCATTTTGGCATGAGCCATCAGTGACCATTGCTGGTGAGGTTTGTGTTTATTTAGTTGACTCCTGGTCCATTTGCTTCAATAAGAGCACAAGTTAGAAGCCATAGTCAGAAGTCTTACCAAGTCATGTTTGCCTTTTATGTGTTCTGCTCAGTCCTAAATGTGCACTTTTAATCTAAAGATGCATGTCTTTATTTAATTCTGAGATTTTTCTTCCATTTATCTATTTGAATGTTGCTTCGCTGCCATCTTCTTCATTCTCCTTCTGGAGCTTCTATTGGCTAATTGTCAGACCTTCTATTTTTATTCTCCATTCATTTTTTATTTCCAGAATTACTATTTGGAATGCATATAATAATAAGTATATATGTATTATATATGTATATAAACACAGAGAGAAAGAGAGAGAGATCTATCTCCATCTGGGAAATCTAAATGATGTGCATTTTTCTGCTACCCTGTTAGTAAATTAAGCAGAACAACATTTTGAGCAATTATTGGGTATATTCATGTCCTGAACATTCAGCATCACTGTTTATTTTAAATGAAGTCAAAAGAGAACTAGTTTCAGTCAACAGGTACCTAACAATAACTGTCTTATTTGGTATTATTTTTCCTCCTGTGAATGAGAATCAATTATCAATCAGTGGTGCTTCCATGTGAATTTAATTTTAGGATCCTCTCCAATCAGACAGCTAAGCAAGAATCATTCCTTGCAAAAAGAAGACACATGGGTTATATATTGGTGGAGGTAGAAAAGGAAGGAGATCAGCATGATTTACTAACCTAGTGTGTACCTTATAGTTTTCACACAGGAAATGCAGATTGATATCTCTATTCTGGTTTCTGCCATTTTTTATAGGTTGTTGGGGTAGCCATGACCTTGGCTTGATTTCTAGTTTTCACCATAACCACCCAGAAGGAGAGGGTCAGAGGCACTAACTCTTCCTGCTGACCTGCAACCCTTTCCCTCTCCCTGTCCTCTAATAAATTCATGTACACACCTTCATGAGGTTTGGAGTTTGGAATTGTCTAATATTTTCTTCTGAATAGTAGCTCTGTTGATGCACACAATCTTTTTTTTTTTTTTTGAGAGAGAGAATGAGACAGAGAGAGAGAGCATGAGAGTGGGGAGGGTCAGAGGGAGAAGCAGACTCCCTGCCAAGCAGGGAGCCCGATGCGGGACTCGATCCCGGGACTCCAGGATCATGACCTGAGCCGAAGGCAGTCGCTTAACCAACTGAGCCACCCAGGCGCCCTGATGCACACAATCTTAAAAGAGTCTGTCACTGAGCAACCGGTTGGTAATGGCTCTTGAACTTTGAGAAGAACTCATAAGACAGCATTGTGCTTGATTAGTGATCAGTGAGCACAGAGGATGGGACAGAACCAGATATCTGTCATCTGTAAGCTGATTACAACTGGTTCTGATCTTAAAATCATAGACTGTTTGCACTGAAATGTATTTCAGAATAGATTGAGGCCAATCTGCTCTACAGAGAAAACAGAATCCCATAGGGAGGTGACCCATCCATAGTCACAGGTAAATTAGTTACACATGTGAGATGTGGTTTCTCTGAATTTAGTCACCAGAGCTTGTTCTATTTGGCCACACCCTTCCTGGCCTGATCCGGAGTCCAGATTCTTACTTCTCCATCCATCCCCTGTCATCTCCTCCTATATCCTGTATCCTGTAAGATTATTGAGTCTTAAGGACACTTATTCATCCACTCACTCAAAAAAATGTGTTGGGTGTCTACTATGAGCAAGGCACTATGCCAGGCCCTGGGGCATAATTTATAGGACACATAGAGGCAGTAGAGTGTAGTGGATAAATGCATGAACATCAGAGTTAACCCAATCTGGATTCAAATCTTGGCACCACACACACACACACACACACTGGAGCTCACAGAAAGATATCAGGTCTTCCACCAACTGAGATTATTATATATTGGAAGATCTTACTCAGTCCAGTTAACTGTCAACCTAATTTACTTCCAGATTCTAGAGCTTTTGTCACTGACCCACTGTGTGACCTTGGTCAGGACATGGTGGCTCTGGGAGCCTCAATTTCTCCACATATTTGTGAGAAAATTGAACTAGGAGAAGATGAAAATCTCATCTAGAACTTATGTCGCTCAAGACCCCCAACACAGGCTGAGGATGCCCCACCCCACTGCTAATGGCCTCTCCTGTTCTCAAGAGCCTTCTTGGCTCTGTTCACAGGCTGGTCTCCCAAGGTTTAGGGTGGGAAAAGAATGCAGGAGAAGATTGTGGCTGTTTCTTCTTCAGGGAGGTGGTTGTACCTCATCTCTGGTTCCTCTTGGCCCTGAGACTCAAGCCCATGCCTCTGTCTGATGGACTTTCTTTCACTCACAGATACCATCTGCCTTGCCATCCATTGGTGTTGTGGTACTAGGGGTTCTCTGACTCTCCCTTTCTGTGTTAGATGCCCCTCTCTGTGCCTCATTTTATCTACCTCTTTGCCTATTGATTTGTATGTCTCCACTATGATCTCCTGGAGGCTACGATCTCCTGGAGGAAAAAAAACTTGCGTCCATTTTGCTTTTTATTAGTACTGATAGTCAGTAGGTCTCAATAAATGTAGGTAGTAAATTCCATGAGTTTACAAACAGTGTCTATATGGTTCTTTGTTGTATACCCACCGCTTAGCCCAAAGCCTGACATGTAAGGACAACTGAATGAATGAATGAACCACTGAGTAAATGAATGACTGAGTGAACGAACCCAGGAAGAGGCCACCAGCGGCCATCCGTTCATCTCCAGTCCTCCCTAGTTTTCCTTTTCCCCCCTGAAGTGAAGAACCCTAAGGCCGGAAGCCCCAGGGGACTGGCTAGATGCAGGTATGGGAGTGGGAGGTTCAGAAAGAAAAATAAAAAACATGCAGATGTGGGACAGAGAGAGGCTGAGGAGGGATGAGAACATGGCAGAGTCACCATGTCCAGGCATCCAGAGCAAGCTGGGTCTTCAATGCTTTCCCTTGTCTTGAGTTTTTGCTCTTTATCCAGGTTGGATCCTTCCCTGCAGTGCTGGGGAGACTGAGGAGGGTTGTTCCCCTCAGAAAATAAATCAGTACAAAGGAGGGCTAGAGACCCCAAGGGGGAGGACAGTGAGGGGGGCTGGGGGCAGGGGCAGGCAATGTCTGAATCGGAAGTAGAAGCCGGGGAGCGTCCATGGCCGGAGCATCTGAGACCTCACCACGCTAGAAATGATTTGTGACAGTGTCAGATTTCAGACCAGGAGTTTCTACCACTTCTCCCACAGGGCCTGGCTATCTCCCAAAAGGAAGGCATCTGTTTACTCTGTGACCGGCAGAAAAGAAGCTTTGTGACCCGTCCATGAAGAAGTGGTCTGGGGGCTTGAGAAACCAGATTGAAAACGGATATGGTCTTGTCGGTGGTGGTGGTGACGCTTATGTTTGCCTTGTAATTACCCCTTACATTGTCCTCTTATTTTGTGTGTTTTTCCGAATGCGTGTTTATTTTACAATGTAAGATGCTGGGGAGAAAAGCAAGCATTGGAGACGAGGCGATTGTCAGCTACACTAGAGCGAAAAGGAGCCGTGAAACTCCAGAGCAAGGAGATGCGGACCCCAGGCTCCAGGGAAACATCCCCCAAACAACCAACTTCCAACTCCTCCTGCTTGATTCCAGGGACTTCTGTTAAAAGATCACAGACTTTGGAGTTAGACTGACCTGCTTTTAAATCTTGACACCCCCCCCCCTAATAAATATGCTCCTTTAGATAGTTACAGCTAATAGTTACTGAGCACCTGTTACCTGCCAGGCCTGACATCGAGTTCTTTGCCTGATTGATCACTTTCAAACTTCATGACATTGTATTGAGTAGATGCTACAGTCATCTGATTTTACAAACAGCAAAAATAAGGCTCAGAGTTGGCCTCCCATATAACGTGAGGGGAGGAGGGAACACTCTGGATGAGGTTGACAGAGGGCTGCCTACAGGCTGATGCTATCCATCCAAAGCTGGGGGTCAGAGCAGAGAATCCCTGGGAGGGTCACCTCTGTAGTTTGTGCAGCTGATGTTGGGCCCCATGTACAAATGGTGAATGAGCTCCAGAGAGAAGCATCGAGTAGCATAAATTTGTCCTTTGTGTCATCTTTTAAAAAGGATATATATTTTTTATTTTGATGCAGTCAATTTCACCCTCCCTTTCTTTTATGGATTGTACTTTTTATGGCAATTTTAAGCAGACCATTCTCACCTGAGAACAATCCCCTATATTTTCTTTAAACCTTTTTAAAAGTTTTGTTTTCCACATTTCATCATGAATCCATCTGGAATTTATTTTTTGTGAAAGGTTTGAACTAGGGATCTTGTTTCAATTTTTTCCAATATGGAATGCCAGTTGTCGCCCCGCCATCTCATTGATCTCCTGTTAATTAATTAATTTATTTATTTATTTATTTTTTAAAGATTTTATTTATTTATTTGAGACAGAGAGAATGAGAGAGACAGAGAGCACATGAGAGGGGGGAGGGTCAGAGGGAGAAGCAGGCTCCCTGCCGAGCAGGGAGCCCGATGCGGGACTCGATCCCGAGACTTCAGGATCATGACCTGAGCTGAAGGCAGTCGCTTAACCAACTGAGCCACCCAGGCGCCCTCCTGTTAATTTATAAAATCACATCTGTTTTGTGCCAAGTTTTCATTTATAGACAGACTGTTTCTGCACTCTGTTAGGTGTTCTCAGTCTGTCCACACTCAAACCAGTCTTCTTTGGTCCTCTTTTATTTTTATTTTTTTATTTATTTTTTAAAGATTTTATTTATTTATTTGACAGAGAGATAGAGAGAGAGCACAAGTAGGCAGAGTGGCAGGCAGAGGGAGAGGGAGAAACAGGCTCTCCGCCGAGCAGGGAGCCGAATGTGGGGCTCTATCCCAGGACCCCAGGATCATGACCTGAGCCGAAGGCAGCCACTTAACTGACTGAGCCACCCAGGCACCCCCGTCCTCTTTTATTTTTTTAAAAGATTTTATTTATTTGAGAGAGAAAGAGAGTGAGAGGGAGCATGAGAGGGGAGAGGTCAGAGGGAGAAGCAGACTCCCCACTGAGCAGGGAGCCCGACGTGGCGGGACTCGATCCCGGGACCCCAGGATCATGACCTGAGCCGAGGGCAGTCGCTTAACCAGTTGAGCCACCCAGGTGCCCTGGTCCTCCTTTAATTAACACATATGTTTTATATATCTTGGTGCTTTGCGGCATACTTTTTTCCTGTTTCACTTATTCAGAATTGTTTTGGCCTCTCTTGCACTTTTACTCTACCACATAAACTCTAGAATCAATATTTCAAGGTCCTTAAAAAAATCTGTTGAGATTTTCATTATAGTTACATCAAAGCTCTAAATGACTGGGGGCAGCCAAAATATTTACCACAGTAAGTCTTCCCAAATGAAAAAACAATGAGCATCAGTCTATCCAAGGCCTCTTCAAGTCATTCGATAAAGTTTATCATCTGAAAAAAAAAAAAAACGTTTTATTATCTTCATATAATTTTTGCAAACTTTGCCTTGGTTTATTTTTAGGTAGTTACCAATTTTAAGATTACTGTGAACATAGGATTTTTTCCCCTTTTCACATATTTAGTTGTTTCTGGTGTGTAAGTATGCAATTAATTTTTTTGTATACTGACGTGTCATCACACACTCGGTGTATTTTCTCACGAGCTTTAATGGTTTCTCGTTTCCATCACTGGAAACCTGTACTTTCCACTCCTCTTCACGCATCTTGCCCATCCCCCCTCCCCCGGCGTCTTCATTTTTATGTCTTATTTAATTGCATTGGTCTAAGATCACGAATATGATTTTGAATGAGAGTGGCCATCGAGGGCATCTTGGCCTTGTACTGTCTTTAAGGATGCTGCTTCTCTAGTTTCACCACTGAGTATAATATTTGCTGTAGGTATTTGGTAAATACCCTTTACCACGTTAAAAATGTTCGCTTTTGTTCCTAGCATAGTGTGTATTCTTATCATGAATGAACATAGAACAATATACAATGATTTTTATAAATCGATGTAAAGACTCATTTGACTTCTCTTCTTCAAACTTTTAATTTGCTTGATCACACTGAGAGATTTTCTGTTCTTGAACTACCCTTGCATTCCTGGGATGTACCCTACTTATTTATGAGGGATTTCTTTTTAACGCACTCAATATCCTAATACTTACTATACTTGTCACTTTGAAATAATTTCAAATGCATAGAGAAAACTGGAAGAACAGAACAAAGAACTGTCATATTCCTTTCACACAAATCCACTAAATGTTAACGTTTTGCCGCGTTTGTTTTATTATTCTCTTTCCTCCCTGTGTGAGCGAGAGAACATAATGTTCTGTATTGTCCCTTGAGAGTAAGTTGTATAAATCAGATTTAGTCATGAGTACTTCAGGATGTATTCTCCATGAATAAGGGCATTCTTCTATATAACCATAGGGCAGTCATCGACTTGAGGGAACTCAACATCAACAATTTCCTGACATTTTAATTAGGGTTTTCCCATCATATCTTCATAAGAAAAAAACAAGTCTAGGGAGTGCCTGCGTGGCTCAGTCGTTAAACGTCTGCCTTCAGCTTGGGTCATGATCCCAGGGTCCTGGGATCGAGCCCCACATTGGGCTCCCTGCTCCGCGGGAAGCCTGCTTCTCCCTCTCCCACTCCCCCTGCTGTGTTCCCTCTCTCGCTGTCTCTCTCTGTCAAATAAATAAATAAAATCTTTAAAAAAAAAAAAGATAAAAACGAGTCTATAATTTTCTTCTCAAACTCTAACTATAATATTAAACATATGATATAAAAAATAAAAGCCACAAAGTTTCTATCCATGCTTTCTTTGTTCTAATCTCTGAAATAGCTTGGGATAGAAATTGTCTCTTTCTTATAAGTTTGGTAAAAAATTAATCCGCCACCTATCATTTCCATATTTGAAGAGAGAAATTTAATCACCAAATTGAAATATTTTAACCTATTTCATTTTACGAAGGGAGAAATTTAATTACCACTTCGAATTCTTTAATGATTATGGCTTTATTCAGGTTTTGAATTTCTTCCTGAACCCAGAAAGGACAAAGAGGGAGGAAGACGGTCATATCTGGTCCCCACTAGAACAGTTCAGTGCAGACCCTTGTTACAACTCCTGAAAAATGAAATCAAGGAGCATCACACCCCTGTGTGTGCTACCTTAATTTCTGAATAAAGCCCAATAGAAAGTCCTAAACCTGACCGTCAATAGCAATTAGTAACACTTTCAATCGGAGGTGGAGTGTGCACTGGTGTAGAGAAACTGGAGCTCATCCTAAAGGAAAATAAATATGTACCATTATTGTCTACAATCACTGTGTACTCATCTCAGAAACATAACATCTTTAATGCCCACCACCATAGAAGAAAGCAAGTATTATTGACCATTTTACATACCCGGAAATGGAGGCTCAGACAGGTGAAGTCATGGGCTCAGCATGTGAGTGCTAATAATGCAAGACTATGATTCAAGCTATGATCTGTCTGACTCAGAGCCCTCTGTTCTTTCCACTTCTCATGCTGAGAGAGGAAGAACACAAATCCCATTACCTTTCCCACCTTTCCCTCTCCTTCCATCATCCCACATGTCCTGATCAGACTTCTGTCCCAGACAGAAACTGAACGTGCAAAAGGCATGTACTGATTCACTGTGTGCATTACCCACTACGTACCTGGCCCTAAGTTGAGTGCTCAGGGCATGCAGATGAATGGAGTCCAAAGTTATTCTTGAAGGATGTGCTCACACTAGGGACAAATCCTCTGCTTTTCCATCCAGGGAGGAGAAAGAGTCTTTGGACCACAGGACTGCACACTATACATCCATTCATTCATTCAACAAATACATGTTAAAACCAACTATGTGCCAGGCACTTTCCTAGGTGTGGGGAATTCAGGAGTAATGAAAACTCTAAGTCCCTGTCCTCTTGCCTTGTAGAAAATGAGGAGATTATGTTCTACTGAGAGCAGCTTCCACTCTCTCCTACTGGTGGTGGGAATCAGGTTTGGGGGATGCAATCAGGCCTATGCTTCAGCACTGGGGACCTGCTGTGTTTTCTTCCCAAACTTAGGGTTCAATGGGATGGGTGGAGGCTCAGCACAGAAAAACCATTAGCTTGGGTTGGAGAGAGGCAAGTTCTAACCTGGCTTCACCTGACCCCCTGTGTGAACAAATAGCCTTCTCTGGGCCTCAGCCTCTCTATTCACAGGACACTGAGATCCCATCCATGATCTCAGTGGCAGTGGCAAAGCTCCAGAGGACTTTGGAAAACGTGTAAAGGTGTTTTTGGGTTTCAAAATGATTGTGGAGACGTACTCACCTCTAGTGGATGAGGGCTGAAGATGGCAGACATCATATGTTGCACAGAAAATCTTTCACACCTAGCAAGTGTCAACATCTTGCATAACTTTCAAAATGTCCCATAGCTGTGAGTCATGCTGCTAGAACATTCATGTATAAGTATTTGTTTAAATACTGTTTTCAATTATTTTGGGTATATACACACCTAGGGCAATATTGCTAGGTCATATGGTAATTCTATGTTTACCTATTTGGGGAAGGACTGACCTGATTTCCACAGTGTTGGTACATCCATACAATGGAATATTATTAAGCCATAAAAAGGAATGAGGTCTTGATCCATGCTAGAATGTGGACGAACCTTGAAAACACTATACTAAGTGAAAAGCCAGACACAAAAGATCACCCACTTTTATGAATCTATTGTATGAAACTTCCAGAATAAGTAAATCTATAGAGACATAAAGCAGACCAGTCATTCCCAGGGGCTTGGGGGAGAGGGGAATGGGTAGCAACTGGTTAATGGGGGGACAGGTTTCCTTTCGGGGTGGTGTCTGCAGACAAAACAGAGGTGATGGTTGCACAACACTGTGACTGCCAAAACGTCACTGAATTGTGCACTTGAGGATGGTCAACAGTAAATTTATGTTATATGAATTTTACTTTCATTATAAAAGTTTTTTTTAATGTCTTGCAGATATTTTGAAGGTGAAACATCTGTTTATATGAGCCTGGTGCTAAACTCACATTATGTACAAGCACAAAATATTCTTTGTCCAGTTTTAACAACCACTTTTTTTTTTCAGGAACGCAACCACCATCTAAGTTCAGGGAAGTTTATCTTTTGTTCAGAACTTTATCAAGAGCTGTTGACCACTTACAACATGATATCCACAAGAGAGACACTTCCATAATCTTTGAGTTGTAACTATAACCATCTGCATTTGTGGACATCACATCCCAATATAACATAAGATCTTGACAACATCATCACATCTCCGAGTAGCCCTGGTGGGGCATTTAAATATTGGAACACATATCATTTTACTATAAATTTCACTTTCCTTTCACTTAATTTCTATCATTATTGTTAGTACATGATAGTGACCTGTTTCTGGTAATACACATGTAGATTAGTTAAGGGGATGTAACAAAATATTTGTTACTAAAAGGGTGCAGGACATTGGGTCCATAGGGTTGAAAAGCACTTATTTAGATCACTTCCAGAGGGACTCTATGAAACAGGTTTGTGCTTGACTCTAGGCAGCAAGCCCACACTCATTCCCAACCCACTCAGAGACCCCAGCAAACCACTTTTTTGTGGAGAGGAGAGGCTAAGGCAGAATCTATGGATTGACTCACTCACCATCCATTTCAACCTCTTTCTTTCTGGCATACCTCTCAACAGCACAGAGGTTGGAAAGCTAAAAGCTACATTGCCATGATCCCCAGAGCTGGAGTTCTGGCTGTGATTTGGGTTTCACCAACCACTGCACTCTCTAAAACATTGAACCAAAGCTTAGTTGGGAGGGACACAGAGCGCAGGGCACAGACTGTGGTTGGCAGTGTGGTTCTCCAGTTGTTGCTTCCTGAACTATGCCAAGGCAGAGTGACTCAGAGGAGGAAATTTTCCCAGAAACTCGGTTTACAGCCTCTGGCAGCCCTCTGAGAGATTTTGTGGGATACCAGTTTCTGATAATAAATTACTCTCTGCTTAAACTAGCTAGAGTGTTTCCTGGTTTTGCAACTAACCCTTAATCAATATTGACAATAAGAGAGATACAGGGCTTGCCTGAGGTCAAATGCCAGTTAATGGCAGAGCTGAGGTTCAAATCCAAGGTTCTTTAGGATGTGGCCTCCATCCCCCAGCCCCAAGTAGCTCTCACTCCCAGAACCCCAATCAGAGGGGACTGGGGTGGAAGCGCTTCTTGAGGAGATCCTGTTGGTGAAGGAGGGATTCCTGCCCTGGAGTATAAGGATGGTCAAACCCATAACCCCCAACGCTGGATAGATATCAACAGCAGTTTACCAGTCACATACACTCATAGCTTGAGGAGGACACCACATACCGCACAGTGGCACGTGGTGGTGGCACTTGAAAACAGAGCAAACCACCAAGGGTTGTGGGAGGATGGATTTGTAGTATCAAGAGGGTGGGGTGTCCCCTGGTTCCCATGTCCATAATTGCAGGGAACTGAAATGGGCTACTCAGGAGTAAGCAAGAACTGTGCCTGGTTCTTTGATAAAGGGGTTGTTTAGCTCAGAGACTTTATCAGTGGGTGCAGAGTGGGATTGAGGAGAGACTGAGGTTCGGACATTCCAGGTTTCCCCCAATCTTACCAGTCATCAAGGCAACACATAATATTGAGTCTTAATTTGACACCCTACACCACAGCATCTTGTGCAAAATTGTTGAGGTGATGGAAGAAAGTGTTGAAGATAGAAATGCCAGACAGGTGCTCCCCTAAGAGGTAAACAGGCAGATGATCTCTTATCCATGGCCCAGGGCACCAAAGGCTGTGGTCATAAGTGAGATGCATGAGACCAGCCTCCTCTGGATCTTTCACAATGGGAACACATGTCTGTCCACACACACACCCATGCAGCCCTGGCCTTTCATCTCACAGCTGTGTGGGGGTTCGAACATCATATACTCACCTCTGGGTACTTCCAGCCTTCCTTCATCACAACAGGAAAAAGCAAGACCACAGTTCATCCCCATCACCGTAGGTCTTCCCCACCTCTCCTGTAGGTGCAATAGATCCTGAGGATTGCCTTCTAGAATGAGCAATGCCCCTGTGGGCCAGTGTTGGAATTTCCCTGCCAATACAACCCATAACTTTAGTCAGTTTCTGGTCCATTTGCTTCCAGTCAATGCTGTGAACTTGTACCCAAAGCCAAGTATCTTGTTGCATAGATGTTAATTTATCCATTCCGCTCCATACTTGATGTATGCTTTCAATGTGAACACTCACATCTTCCTTTGATTCTGGAAAATCCTCTCCCATTGCTTCTTTGCATTATCTCTTCTGACTTTTCTTTTCTCTCACTCTACAACTTGAGCTGTGTGTGGTTTTTTTCATATTTTTTTCTTTCTTTTTCCCATATCCATCAGTTCTTTTTTTTTTTTTTTAATTTTTTATTTGACAGAGAGACACAGCGAGAGAGGGAACTCGAGCAGGGGGAGCGGGAGAGGGAGAAGCAGGCTTCCTGCCAAGCAGGGAGCCCGATGCGGGGCTTGATCCCAGGACCCTGGGATCATGACCTGAGCCGAAGGCAGACGCTTAATGACTGAGCCACCCAGGCGCCCCCCATATCCATCAGTTCTTGATTCATATCCTCCTATTTTTATTTTATAATTTCTTGTTCTCTTTTTGTGAATGTTATTCCTTTTATCCTCTCAAGGGTCTTAACATTCTTATTTCAAAGTCATTTGGGGGATTCGACTATTATTTGCATTTTGCCTTTCGTGAACTCATCCTTTAATTGTTAAATTTGTTGGCTGTTTTTTCAAGAGATCCTTCACCAAAATGCCTTGTATAAGTCTGAGACCTAACACTCACAATAAAACTGTTTTTCTCTCTACTGGTTTAAAAATAAATTAATAGAGGGGTGCCTGGGTGGCTCAGTCAGTTAAGTGTCTGACTTCAGCTCAGGTCATGATCTCAGGGTCCTGGGATGGGACCTCATGTGGGGCTCTGTGCTCAGTGGGGAGCCTGCTTCTCCCTCTCCCTCTGCCCCTTCCCCCACTCACGCTCGCTCTCTCTCTCTTCTCTCAAATAAATAAAATCTTTAAAAATAAATTGAGTATAACAATTAAGCAATCATACCAAGATCCTTGCTCATTTTTCAGAAATATAAATCTTACATGTAGCAACAACTAGAACATGAAATGATTACAAAGTATCCACGAGAAGTTCCTCTGGGCCAACACTGGGCCAGCTGGCTGATTTGTTTAACGCCAAGAAAGAAAACAGACTCTGAAGACAGGGGCCTTGCCCAGGTCACCTGCCAGTAGATGTTACTCCCAAAGCCTGGTCTGTACTACCATACCTCTCTTGACCAGCTCTAGCTCCTGGAATCCAACCACGGCTTCTCCACCCAGCTTCCAACACCTCCTCCTAAATCTTCTTTCTTCATTCAATCCCTCAAAAATGCCTCCTGCATGCCTGGCACTGTGCACTGGGGATGCAACTGTGAATAAGAAACACATAGATGCAAAGCAGCTCAGAGGTAGACTGTGCGTCAGGATGGCCTGGACTCCAAGCCTGACTCTGCAACTTGTTTCCTGTGTGATTTCGGCACATCAAGAGACCTCTATTATTTCTGGGAACCTATGTAAAATAGACATCAACATTCATCCCTTATTTAGGGCCATTGCTTGAAATAAATGATGAAACAGTCATAAGGCCTCCAGCTCAGTGTCTGGCACGCAGGGAGTCGAAAACAGTAGTTCTCATTATTATTACAATTTCATTCCTGCATGCCTGGAGCTCCGTGGGGGGCGGGGGGTCAGGCTCTTCTGTCACCTCAGAGCCTCATCTCTGGGGCAGCCTTGCTCAGGCCAGGTGACCATCAGTCCCGTCTGGTCCTGTTCTCTATCTAAGTCTACAGTTCTCTCTCCACAGCCTAGCAGATGCCATCTTTAACCTTGACCAGAGTCCCATCCTCTCTGAACTGGCAGCTCAGAGACCCGGATCCTTGAGATCTTGTCCCTGACTCACCTCACAATCTTGACACAGGCGCTGCCTCTCCCTGAGCCTCAACTTCCTCACCTGTACGAAGAGCGTGTTGGGTTAGGTGAAGGTGAAGACCCCTCCTCGCACTGACACCCCTCAGAGTGTCGGAATTACCATGCTCTCTGCATCCTCCCAGGCCCCAAACTCAGGATGGTCAGTCTCCCAAGAGAGGAGAGCCCTCATGCTCCTGGGTCTACGTTAGCCAGCTTCAGGGAGATTTCTCAGAAGCAAGATGGCAGAAGGGATCCTCCTTAAATGGAGGCATGCTAGCTAACTTCTGACTCCAGAATGGCCGTGAGGCTCTACACGTCTGTGAAGGCTTCTTTATCTGAGGTCCAAGGATCCCTAATGGGATCTATAAACCCCAGGAAATGGTACGCAAATATACACTTTTCAGAGGAGTGAGTCCATACCTCTATATCTCTCGTCACAATCCCAAAATGGTTTGGACTCCAAAATGGTTAAGACCCATGGAAGTCTAGTGCATGCCTCTATCCCATAAGCTCAAATTTCCTTGTCCATGTTGAAAGGCAGGACCTGGAATCTGGAGTAAAGGTAGCAAAGGTCCACCTCTGTGGTAGAAGAGGGAACAGACTGGGAGAGCTCGAATGCCTTCCCCCCCAGTAACCCCGTCCAGAAATGCTTTGTGAAGATGTCAGAAATACACCAGGGCATCTCTGGCAATCCCTCCAGGGCTCAGAAGAAAGCATCCCTTCTTCAAATTGCAAGCGGAAGACGCTGCAGTCTCTCACGAGGAAATAATTTGGGTCCCTGACAAGACTGAGAGGAGATCATTGAGGATTAAGAATCTGTCAGCCAGAGCTGGACACTATCCATAAGAGAGGCCTTTGAACTACAAAGCAGCATCAGTGATTTATCATTTTTTTTAAGATATAATTTATACTCAATAAAATGCACAGGCATCAAATGACTATTTGATTGGTCCTGATAGATGTGCACAGGTAAGTAGTGTCCCAACAAGATACAGAACATTTCCGGCAGCGCAGAGAGTTCCTTTATAATCAATTTCACCACTCTCCGTGGTCCCAGCCCTAGAAAGCCGATGACCTGCCTTCTTTCATTATAGATTAGTTTTGTCTGTTCTGGAATTTCAGGTATATGGAATCATATTTATGGAGTCTTTTGTGTCTGGCTCCTTTGGTTCAACATAATGTTTTTGAGATTCATCCATGTTGTTGCCTGTGTGGGTAGTCTGTTCCTTTTCACTGCTAACAGTATTCCATTGTATGGATATATCACGATCTGTGTATCCATTCTCTTGTCGATGGGCATTTGCACTGTTTCCAGTTTGGGGCTATTATAAGCAGAACTGCTGTGAATGTTCTTTTCAAATCTTTCCATGGATATTTGCTTTATATTCTTTTGAGTAAATACCTATGAATGGAATTTCTGGTCATTGAGTAAGTGTATATTGAACTTTATTATAAACTGCCAGTCTTCCTAAGTGGTTGTACCATTTTGCATTTTCTCCAGAAGAGTAAAGAATTCTGGTCGCTCTGGGGCACCTGAGTGGCTCAGTCGGTTAAGTGTCGGACTCTTTTTTTTTTTTTTTAAAGATTTTATTTATTTGACAGAGAGAGATACAGCGAGAGAGGGAACACAAGCAGGGGGAGTGGGAGAGGGAGAAGCAGGTTTCCCGCAGAGCAGGGAGCCCGATGCGGGGCTCGATCCCAGGACCCTGGGATCATGACCTGAGCCGAAGGCAGACGCTTAACGACTGAGCCACCCAGGCGCCCCTAAGTGTCGGACTCTTGATATCAGTTCAGGTCATGATCTCAGGGTTGTAAGCCCTCAGAGCTGAGCATGGAGCCTGCTTAAGATTCTCTCTCTCCTCTCCCTCTGCCCCTTCCCCCACTCCCCCCACCCCCATGCTCTCTCTCAAAAAAAAAAAAAAAAATTCTGGTTGCTCCACATCCTCACCAGCACTTGATATCGTCAGGGTTTGTTGTTGTTGTTTTGGTTTTTTTTTTGTTAGCCATTTTAGTGCACATGATATGATATCCCATTGTGGTTTCAATTTGCATTTTTCTGGTAATTAATGATATAGAGCATCTTTAAGGTGCTATTGGCCATTTATATACCTTCTTTTGTGAAATATCAATTCAGGTCTTTGTGTTTTTGTGTGTTTAGTCTTTGATTGAGTTGTAGATGCTCTTTATCTATCCTAGTAGTTTATGTGTACCCTTTGTCAGATATAAGTATTCCTTGTCAGGTATGTGTATCATTTTCTGTCTACCTGTATCTGACCATCCTTCCTAATGGGGGGGGACATCCTTTACATAGATGTACATGTCCTGCTTTAGGAAAAATGTCCCAGATAGAGCAGTAAGTGAAAAGGACAGTTTCAGTTAATGTGTGGAGTGTGATTCCATTTTTTAAAAAGAAGTTTAGGGGCACCTGGGTGGCTCAGTAGTTAAGCGCCTGACTTTGGCTCAGGTCATGATCCCAGGGTCCTGGGATCGAGCCCCGCATTGGGCTCCCTGCTCGGCCGGAAGCCTGCTTCACCCCCTCCCACTCCCCCTGCTTGTGTTCCCTCTCTCGCTGTGTCTCTCTCTGTCAAAAAATAAATAAAATCTTTAAAAAA
The DNA here is from genome assembly GCF_054177405.1 of Leptonychotes weddellii. Taxonomy (NCBI): domain Eukaryota; kingdom Metazoa; phylum Chordata; class Mammalia; order Carnivora; family Phocidae; genus Leptonychotes; species Leptonychotes weddellii. The sequence continues at coordinate 13,635,294 of NC_138378.1, read as the reverse complement.
TAAATAAACAAAAATAAAAAGAAGTTTATAGGAGATGCCAAGTGAAGTGTGTGCATTTTTGATAACTGTGTACTCTTCTGGTGACTGTACAATGTGAAATACCATTTTTTATCAAGTTTTATAAAAATGCAGAATTTTCTTTTACTTTTTTTTAAAGCCATGTCATTAGCACACCGAACGCTTCATTGTTGTTTTGGGGGGAAGGGCATATGTCATGATGCAATATCTCCAAAGCTAGATTGAATCCAAGGGAAAAAGCCTCTTTCTAGTTTTGAGGAATTTCCTCTTGGTTCACAGAAGGAAGGATTCCTTGATGTTGACACACATAAACCACCTTGGCACAGATGCCTTGTGGTGTGGAAAAACTAAGATTCATTTTTTATGTCCTCTACTCCCTTTCTACCTTCCACATAGACTTGAATCCCTTAAGCCCAGAGACCTGTTGGAACCTGACCCCAAAACCTGGTTCCCCATCAGGTATTCTGGACTTTCCAGTGTCACCATGGAGAGGGCATACCTCCAGAAAGTTCTTTTTTTTTTTTTTTTTTTGGTTTATGGATCTTCAGATGGATAATTCTGCCATTTTCACCTCATTTCCTGAAAGTCAGGGTCGGCTTGTGAAAAGTTATTGAACAACATGCCAAATGTGAAGTGTCAGCCCTCACTCTGAACTTTCCCTGTTCAGAGCATCATGTGAAGACTTCACCGGGTTTGAAGCCACTTCAGTGACTTTCTGATGGTGGTAGTCCACTGAAGAAGGGAATTTGAAAGTTGTTGTCTACTGTTGATGATCGTCTGCCCATGTCCTGCCCCCCCCAAAAAAACATGATTGCTTATGAAAAGTATCTTTAATAAATACAGTTTGGCTTGAAAAAAATAAAAATAAATCAAAAGAAGTTTATAAAAATACATACTGAAATCACGTATACAGTGCTGCCTGGATGCCGAGCACTGAAAAGTTTACTTGAATTAATTTATTTAATCCTCAAGACAACTCTACGAGGGTCATATTATTATTAACTCCATTTTATGAATGAGGAAACTAAGACAACTGGTCCAACACATTCGGCAAACAAGAAACAAAGTTAGGATTCTAAACCAAGCACACTGGCTTCAGAGCCCTGCACAGGTTGCCTCCGGGAGCACAGGAAATGTCTGGAAAGAATCACAAGGAACCATTGTCCTGTGGTTACCTCCGGGGAATGGGATTAGGAGAGCCAGGGGATTTTTTTTTTTCCACTTGATACTCTCTGTGCTATTCAAGTTTTATTTAAGCAATGAGCCTGAATTACTTTTATAATTACCAAAAAAATTTTTTTTTGATACAAAGAATTTATTTACCAATTGTTTTTTTAAAAATCTGTGTATGTGGAGCTAAAAGCGGAGCCCGTCCTGGGGGGAGGAGGCTCTGGAGGACGGTGAGCTCTGTCAGGGCTGGGGGCTGGGGACACCGTGGGGGGATATGTGGGAGGAGGCGTGAAGGAGGCTGAGGAAGAGGAATTGAAAGCCATCACTCTTGGGTGCAGGTCACCGCCCCGGGGCGGGTGGGGGGGGTACTGTGGAAACGCGGATTGCGGGGCCCACTCTCAGAGGGGTGAAGCAATAGATCTAAGGTGGGACCTGAGAATATGCATTCCTACAAGCTCCCAGGTGATGCTGAGCCTGGGACCACACTCAGAACCAGAACTCTATCCTTCTCTCGTGGGCAGCATTTTAAGTTTAGAAAGCATTTGAACGTCACCCCATCACCTCATCTCATCGGATCCTCCCCTCCCCTGAGAGAGAAGGCGGCAGGCAAGGGAGGGGCCGCAGAGGTGCGGACGGAGCAGGGCCTCCAGGAGCACATCCAGCGCTGGCGCAGCCCAGCTCCGCTCCCCTCGCGGGGCATCTCTCTCCCCACCTTCAACTCCCACCCCGCTGTCCTGCCCACCAAGTTCCAGCCCTGGGGCCTTCTTTCCTTGGTGCTGGGGTCACCGGGCTGGTTCACCTGCAGCCCAGCATTTACACTCTTGCCCCGGAACACTGCAAGGCTGGCCCCCTTCTCCTCACTCGGACCTCAGCTCAAAGATGACCACCTGGGGCAGTCTCCTTTCACCACCCCTTCCGAAGCCCTCCCCTCTCTCCCTCCCTACACTGCCCCATACAGTAACCAATAACCACATGGGGCTGTTTAACTTGTAATTAATTAATTAACTAATTAAGACAATATTTAAAATTCAGTTCCTCAGCCACACGAGCCACATTTCAAGTGCTCAGTAGCCATATGCTGGCTACTAATATTGGACAGTGCAGATATATACGTGCTGCCGAAGCGAGCACTGGACAATGCAGATATAGAACATTTCATGGAAATTCTACTGGACAGCACTGCTCATACCTTAATTTTATTATCTTCTTAGTATTTATCACTATTTGAACCTTTATTCATTTACTTATTTGTTGTCTGCCTTCCCCTCCTAGAACATAAATTGAAGACAAGGAGTACGATCCTCTTTTTTACCATTGCATCCCCAGTGCCTAGTGTAATAGCTGACATATCTCTGAACTAGACATTCAAGAAATACTCACTGGGAAGGTATTTTTTGAGCACCTGCCAAGATTAGGATTAGTTGTCCTCTATCCGAGGACAGAGGCCACCCTGAGATTCTCTTGTTCATCTGGGAGAAAACGGACCTGACTGTCCTCCACTGGTCTTTCCTCTGCCAGTTCCCTCCACGACTCCCCACCCCCAGCTCAGCCGCAGGGGAGAACTTCACCTGCCTTGGGCCCCTTGGTGGGGGCGGGGGGAGTCCCAGGGAGGCAGCGGAAGGTTTTATTCACTTCAGAAAAAGACTCTCCCTGGACCTGGGAAAGGCAGAGCAGGATGTGGGAGCAGGCAGAGAGGGGGCTGCCCAGGGCAGGGCGAAGAGCAGGAAGAACAGTGACTCACCAACCTGGGAGTTTTAAATGTGCTTGAGATACCCCTCAACGAAGAACCACCATCCCGCCCCCTCTTCCCTTCCATACCTTGGGCTTTGCTTTGGCCTGCCTTATAAGTTTCCCAGTAAAAGTTTATTTGAAAAAGTTCAGCTTTGTCCCCAATGACTTGAAGGGTAGAAATGTGAGTGGGCACCCTCTGGGATCAGGGACACCTGGGTTCAAATCCTAGCTCTGAAGCTCTGTGAACTTGACAACTGGACACTTCGAACCTGTTTTCCCTTCTGTAGGTTGTGGGGTTTAAACAAGATGGTGCAGGTGCAAGGCATAGCATGGTCCCTGGCACATTGTAGGTGTTTTGTGATTGATAATTCTCTTCTTTCCCTTTTCTCGCTATCTTGGGTCCAAAGACCCAGAAGGGTAGATAACCCTTGAAGAGAGCAGCTTTGCTAACTGGAGAAACTGAGAAGAGCTTTGAGCTAGAATAGAAAGATAGAAATACCAAAAATCATGGAGAAACAGAGAGGGGTGGAATTCAGAAAGGTGTCAGAATGACTGGCTGAGGCTGCAGCCCTTCCTGCCCTTGGCTTTCCCATCCGAGACCAGGTCTAGTGCTCGTTACCAAGGATAAGAAACAGCTCCATGAGTGACCTCTCGGTCAACCACTGCAGAAGATACTGTCCTTTTTAAATATTCAAATCTGCAGGGAACCAAGAAGGCTGAGGGCTCTGAGTTCCCTCCAGGACACCTGGGCTCAAGAGTCCCCCAAAACATAATTGCCCTGTGGCCAGACTTACCAGATTCTGAGAGCCACATAAAAACCTCCCTGCTTGCCTGGACTCAAGGAAGACCAGTGTCTGTTCGGACTCCTCTCCTGAGGACCAGTGTCTGTTCAGCCTCCTAAGCTTGCTTGGCTGTGTTACTCTTCCTCCACTGTTACTTAGATTCTGATTTTCTGTTCTTGGGTTAATGGATATTTGTTTTGCTGAACCGATGAGCCCTTTGTAAGTCTTCTATCCTTTGAAGGAGGAGGGTGCAAACAAAGAAGCAAGGGCTAGCTATCCATCCGTGGGACATTCTTTCTTATCCAAAGGTTAAAGGGGATAAGAGGAAAGGGAAATGAGAGAGAGGGCAAGTTGGGAGATGGACGAGGGAACCAGCAGCTGTCAACACCTGACACACAGCTGGTGAGTAGCAGGGCTGGTCCACAAATCCAGGAGTGTATGGCCAGTGCCTAAGGAACAGAAGCAGCTTCTAGGCTGGGGTTGTGGGTCTCCCAGAGCGGGGAAGGGGTCTCAAAGGAAAGGAGGATCTTATGGAGAAGAGCAGACCTGGTTCATTAGTCCAAGCGCCAGGTGCCAAGAGCCTATTAGCGCTCTGGGACCCACCTCCAAGTCAGAGCTCTGGGCGCCATCCAGTGGCCACTAGGGAGACTGCAAGAGGAAAGAGCTGGCGAGGAAGGAAAAGCCAGAGAGAAGGTAGTCCTGGCCAGTTCTGGGCAGGAGGGAAGGAGGGAGCCGCCCTTTGCCGGAAGTGCTCCCCTCATCAGTTGAGGACTCGCTCCTAATCAGACTCCCCAGGCCGCTGCCTCACCCGGCTGGGGTTCTCTCACTGCGTGACCCTGGGCAGGCAATTCTGTCCTCCAGGCCTGATGTGCCGATGAGGTAACATGCCAGGCACTGTGCTTAGCACTTCAGCTCACCTGCCGCTCCTGTGTGGGGAAGATCTCAGTCATCCTGCTCCCCCACACTCCAGTCACTCCTGACCACACACATTCATGCCCAGCAGGAACTCCAGCCATGGACTAGGTCTGGGCTCCTGGTCTCCTCCTCCAGGATCTCTCCCTGCTTCCCTGCCCTTACCCACCTGTTCCACCTTCTCACCTGAAGGTCCCTCCTTCTGCTGCAGCAATAGTCAGGTGCACCTCACCCCCTCAGCCCTGAGCTACCCGCCCCCCTCCCCCACCGTGGGCTTTTCTCAATTCTGTTTCTCCCTCTTCAAGCTTAGCAAGGTGCCAGGCATAGACGTGCTTCAGAGGTCTGCTCTGAGGTCAGGCTGTGGGGTTTCAGACCCGTGTGTAGGCACAATAACGCCCCCCTCCCCCGCAAAGAGGTCCATGCGCTAATCTCTGGAACATGTGAATATGTCACCTTATGTGGCAAAGGGATTTTGCAGCTGTGATGAAGTCAGAGATTGAGATGGGGAGATTAGCGTGGATTATCTGGGTCAGCCCAGTAAAATCACAAGCTGGAGACAGGAAGGTCAGAGTCACAGAAGGAGGTGTGATGCCAGAAGGAGAGGTGGAGGTGACACCAGGCCACAAACCAAGGAAATTGGGTAGCCTCTAGGAGCTGGAAAAGGCAAGAAAACAGAAGCTTTCGGAAGAAGTGCAGCCCTGCCAAACCCTTTTCTTGGACTTCTGACCTCCAGAACTATAAGGTGAATGTGTGTCGTGTAAAGCCACTGAATTTGTGACAATCTGCCCCAGCAGCCCTAGGAAACTAATATACCCTGGTTCCGCTTCTTACTGGTTCTGTGACCTTGGGACACTTACTTAACCTCTCTATGCCTCAGTTTCCTCCCTGTGAAATGGGGATGAGAAAGGCGATAATTCCTACCTCATAAGGTTGTCTGAGGATAAAATGAAAACACCTGCAAATCACTTGGAGTAACGCCCAAGACAAAATACGTTAACTATTATTATAAGATTAATAGCTACCATTCATTGAGGGCCTAATAAGTACCAGGCACAGTTCAGATGCCTTGGAATAACTTTCTCCATTCTCACCATCACACTTGGGGGTAACAGTTTCAATCCCCATTTTACAGATAAGGAAACAAATCCAGAGTAATCGGCCAAAATCTGGAGAAACTGAGTATTTTAATCTTAGCAATTTCTTACATGCACTTGGGTTCTTTCCTGATAGAGGGTTGGCTTTTGCTTTTGCTTTTGTTTTGGGGGGTGCGGGGGATGAAGAGGGTGGGTCACAGCCTGAGCGGCAGCGCTGGCCACAAATCCTGGCCTCCTCTTCTTCCTTCGTAGCGCAGGAGGGAGATAAAATCCAAGCGACACTCACCTATCCGCCCCAACCCCGTCCATTTAGGGGTTCATGACTGTCTCTCGCTTCCTCATCAACTCCCCGTCCCAGTTCTAGCAGCTTTTCAGCCCGATCTGGGGGGGCACCACGAGATAGGCACGGCCAGAGAGCGAAGCGCTCCATCCGCTGGGGGATGGAGGGGCGCAGTCTTGCTCAAACCCGGAGGGTTCGCGCTGAGCCCCCTCCCTTCCCGCAGCCCGCATAAGGAGCCGTCTGTTCGCGGCTGAATAAACAAGGGGGGAAAGCAGCGCCCGGCCCCCTGCCCCCCAGCCCGACCCCCGCACAATGCGCCTTTCTCCCAGGAGCCGGCGTCCGGGCGCCGCCGGACCTACCGGCGTCTGGCCTCCCCTCCCCCTGGCGGCACAGCAAGACCCACAAACCGACCCCGTGGAAACCAAAAAAAAAGAAAAGAAAAAGAAAACTTTTTTTTAAGAAAAAGAAAACAAAAAGGAAATCCAACAAAGAACTGAGCGCAGCACGCAGCGAGGGCGTGCGGACCTAGCGCGCCCCTCGGTCCCCCGCAGTCCGGCTTCTGGTCCAGGCGAGGCCAGCTCGAGCGCAGCGCTGGGAGCCCGCCAGCGCCCCCTCCCCGACAGCCCAAGTCCTCGGGGCCCCGGAGCTGCCCGGCCCCGGCGCCCCGACGGCGCCCCGAGGGCACAGTCCGCGGGGCCGCGCCCCTGCCCGGCTCCCGGCCCTGGCGGCCCTCACTTCTGGGTGGCCAGCTGGTTCTCCAGATCCTCCAGGCGCGCCGTCAGCTGGGCCAGTGAGCGGTTAAGGAAGCCGCTGGGGGTCTCGGGAGTTCCTACACCCTGCCCCCCGCAGCCCGGGCCCCCGGGCCCCGGGGCCCAAAGGATATGGTTCTGCGTCAGCCTCTCGAGCGCCCCCAGCGTGCGGCCCTGGAACTCCACGAGGCTTTCGCATTCGCACGGGCTCCGAAGCTCTGTACCTGGGCCGATGCCCTCCTCTGCCAGCCGGGCGCAGAGAGTCAGGGGAATGAGAATCTGCAGCAGGGCGAGCCGGCCCTGGCAAGGCCCTCCGCCCCTCCACCCGCCTGTGGCTGAGTATATGGGCTTCGCATTCAAACAGACCTGGGATGAATACCAGCTAGGTCGCTGTGAGATACTGCAAAACTCACTCAACCTTTCTAAGCCTGAGTTTCCTTGTCTGTAAAAACGGATACAGTGAGAAAAGCTATTCATTGGGTGGTGCTGAGGATTCTATGGGGTGTGTGTGTGTGTGTGTGTCTGTGTGTGTGTACACATCTTAGAAGAGTATTTCTCAAACCTTAGTGCTCACTGGAATCACCAGATCTTGTTAAAATATGGATTCTGATTCTGAACGGTGAAGGAGCTGAGACTCCACATTTCTAATAAGCTACCAAGTGATGCTGACGCTGCTGGTCTGTGGACCACACTTTGAGAAGCAAGGGTCCAAATGACAGCAGCACTCTCCAAATGAGACTTCAGGCATTGATGGCAATATTCTGTTTCTGGTCTGCCCAGTGCCAAACACACAAGCCACATGCAGCTATTTAACATTTGAAATGTGGCTAATGCGATTAAAGAACTAAAATTTTTAACTTTTTAAAAGTAATTTAAAGTCAGTGGGCACATATACCTTATTAGAGAGGGAAGATCTAGTGTACTACCTAGCTCAAGTGTACACTTTATTGTGTATTTCAATTAGACCAGGAATTCTCAAAGTGTGGTCCCTGGACCAGCACCATCACTATCACTTAGGAAGTTATTAGAAATGCAAATTATCAGACTCAAGCTCAGACCTACTGAATCAGAAACTCTGGGGTTGGAGCCCAGCAAATGGTGTTTTAACAAACCCTCTGGGTGAATCTGATGCACACTGATGTTTAAAAACCACTGGTACAAACAAACAAAAAACCACTGATCCAAGTCTACCTCCACACACATTCTAGCATTTCTGAAATCAATCACATTTCTGAAATGTGCCTTACAATTAAATTCAGCACCTATTTTTTCTTAGCAGTAAATAATAATGGATAGTCTTACAATGGATGGTATCTTAGATTCACCAAAATTTTGTAAACGTGTGCCCTTTTTCATATAACAGCACAATACCTGGTGCTTGGCCTTCACAAAAGAGTTGCTCTTACAATTTAAGAGTGATTTCTTAGTCTCGGTGGACCCTTAGCAAATTGCTGTATGATATGTCATCAATGGTCTTGATAACAGTCTTACAAAGACTCCTAACTTCACAGCTGGGGAAACCAAGGGCCAGAGAAAGGGAAAGTTCTGCCCAAGGTCATAGAGCTGATTGGTGAAGAGCCTCAACCACAGAGCCCAGATTTCTCTAGGAATTTTAGAGCTGGAAGCAAGCTTGGGCAGCCAGCACCCTCCCCTGTTACAGAAGAGAGAAGTTATGGTAAGGGTGGAGGTTAAGTGACTTGCCCAAAGTCACACTTCAGGGGACATAAGAGTCAGGACAGGAAGGGCCCTGACAGAGCAGCAAATCCAGTGCCCCCGTAATATCCTAGCTAATTATTAGAGTTAGCCTAGGGGGGGGGGAGAGGAAGAGAGGTAGGTAGGTGTGTATGTGTATGTATCTATCCTGTGTGTAGATACACACATGTATACACACACATATATATTTTAAAACTATTTTTTTTAAACTATAGATTCTCTGGGCCAGCCCTGCTCTACTGAACCTAGCCCTGGAGGGCCTGGTAATGTGAAAGAGTCACATCTCTGGCCTGGGTTAGAGTCTAAAGACTCTGCAGTGAAAATTACCCCCGAGAAGTTCCCTATATGACCTATAAAGTACAGCACACAGGCTCAACAGCCCACTTCTCCTTCACAGATAGAGTTGGTCCCTTCTTCTTCAACTGAGCACCAGATGAAGTGGATGGATTAAATTTATGGGTGATATTGTAAAAAAAAAATACATGTCTGCATACTTGGAACACTCTCAGTCCTGCCACTTTGCCAGGTCTGTGTAGTTGAATTCCAACACGTTAAAGGAATATGTGATGTAACTCTGCTAGCAAGGAGTTTGGCATGCCTTTGAAAAAGTTCCTCCAATTACTGTGAACACCCACTAATTTGAGGGGCAGGTAGCCAGCCCAGTCTAGTGCTTAACTTTGACGTTCTTGGGAATCACCCCAGGGTCTTGGTAAAGTACAGAATCTGATTCATTCGGTCTGGAGAGCTCTGGAAATGCTTGCAGTTCTAACAAGCCTCTGCTGCTGGTCCACGGACCACACTTTGAGTAACAAGGCTCTGTGTAGTGAGTCCAACCCCTGGCTATAACTCTACCAAGGGGATAGGGTTGGATAGAAGGGGGAAAGCTCGGACGGCTGGGCCCTGAGCGAAGTCAGATGCGCTCACCCGGGCAGATGCTGCCTCTGAGGTTCTCCAGCAGGTGCGTCATGGTGCCAAAGTCAGGGGAGTAGGACACATGCAGCTCCGCGGGCTCGGAGGCGATCTGGCGCAGCTCCTCCTCCACCGCCTTGCCCACGCCCACGGCGTACATGACGATGCCTACAAGGCGGATGGCGGGGGCGGGGGGGGGACACAGGGGGCGCCCCAGACCTCAGTGAAGACCCCCTCCGGCGTCCAACCCAACCCCAGGCTGGTGCATCCCGTGCCAAGCCCACCTTCCTCCTTGGCGCGCGCGGCCCACACCGAGATGTCATCCTGGGAGCGGCCGTCGGTGAAGACCAGGCCCACGCGAGGCACGTTGAGGGCGCGGGGCCGTGCGCCTTGCGCCTCGGAGAAGCTGTGCTCCACCATGTGGCGCAGCGCCAGCCCTGTCATGGTACCGCGCTCCATGTATTCCACGGCCAGGACCGCCTGCTTGACCTCGGCCGCCGTGCCATAGCGGCCCAGCGGGAATTCGGTGCGCACGCGGCTCGAGAACTGCACCAGCCCCACGCGCGTGCCCTCGGGGGACACGTCCAGGAAATCCACGATCTGGTTCACAAAGCGCTTCACCAGCTCGAAATTCTGCGGGCGCACGCTCTTGGAGCCATCGACGAGCAGAACCAGGTCCACGTGGCCTTCCCGGCACCCTGCGTAGTGAGGAGAGCTTCGAGTGGGCGCCAGATCCTGCCCTGGCAGCAACCATCTCCCCACCGGGTCATTCACATTTATTACGTAACAGGTACCGTGCGTGTAGTCCTTCCTGTGCCAGGCACTGTACTAGATAATAATAGTAATAGTAATAAATTAATAAAACTTTATGACAATAATAAATTTATCAATAATAATATATATTGAAAAAGTATATGTTACTAATATATAAACAGTCACAATAATAAATAAGAACAAAAACATTATTATTTGACAGCTTACCATGTGCCAGGTCCTGGGCTAGGTGCTTCATATATTTTTTCTCAATCCTCCCAATAATCTTGGGTATTATCCCCAGTTCATATAACCTTCGGTTCTGAAGCATAAGGTAATTTGCTCCAGACTCCACAGCTAGCAGTGGCCAAGCAGGATTTGAAGCCAGGTCTGTCTGACCCCAAAACCCATGCTCCTGAATCACTCTACAATGTTACCTCCCCCGTTCTGAATCAGGGACTTCGCTAGGCCCTGAAGGGGGTTCAACAATAAATGAACATAACCCTGATCCTAAGGAAATCAGGACAGAACAGAGCAGTCAGACATGCCCTATGCTGCAGCCAAGGAAAGCGCTCGAATAGAGGGCCACGTAGGGAGCCCCAAGGTAGGAATAATTCACTCTTCCTGGAGTAGGCGAGGAAGGTTACATGGAGGTGGCAACATTTGATTTGTTCCTCGAGGATGAGCAGGAACCTGAGCCTGCTCCCAGCTAGGAGACCTGCTGACGGGGTTGGCTGAGATGAGGTGAGGCAGTGGTTTCAAAATTTTGACCACACCCCACAGTAACAATAATAATACAAAATGACACACTTGAATTTTGAATTTCATGAAACAATACTTACTCTTTCCTCATGCAATAAGTTCTATTTTCTCCTTTAAAAAAAAAAAAAAACTGGGCGCCTGGGTGGCTCAGACGGTTAAGGGTCTGCCTTCGGCTCAGGTCATGATCCCAGAGTCCTGGGATCGAGTCCCGCATCGGGCTCCCTGCTCCTTGGGAGCCTGCTTCTCCCTCTGCTTCTCTCTCTCTCTCTGTCTCTCATGAATAAATAAATAAAATCTTTAAAAAAAAAAACTAATTTGATTTCATTATCCACTAATGTGGCTGCACCCACCATCTGAAAAACTCAGGCGTAAAGCATCTGAGCTCAGGGGTAAGCACAGGCGAGCCCAGAAGACTCTCGAGGGAGGGAGAAATAGGATCAAATGTGTACTTTTGATATTAACCTTGGCAGCAGGGTAGAGGATTAAGGGGAAAGAGATGGAGGCAGGACACGGCATGCCCTCCACTCCCCGCCCCACCATCACCAACACACACACATTCACAGCGTACCCTTGGGCCACAGCAAGGGCAGAATCGAGGATGCTCAGAGGATGCAGTGGGGCAGGGCCAGACAGAACACCCTCCCAGCCATCACTCACGGTTGCAGCTCTTGCCATCTGCTTGGAGTTGCTGGCCCTCGGGGCACAGGCAGCGGTAAGAGAGGCCCTCACTCACACACTGGAACTCACATCCATGGTCTACACCATTGCAAAGGTCCCGGGCTTCAAGGAGAGACAAGTCAGGATGAGTCAGGGTGGACTCCCCCAGCCAAGATCCCTTGCCCCTCTGCACAAACACAAGAGACCCCTCCTTACCCTCACAGCTCTTCCCATCGGGCAGCAAGTCGTGGCCCTCTCTGCAGTGGCACCGTGGCCCAGCAAATGTGCTAACACACTCATGCTGGCAGCTGTGGTTCCCAAAGCTGCAGTGGTCAATGGCTGGTGGGCAGGAAGAGAGAGAGCAAAGGTGTCGCATCTGATTGGAGCCATCAGGGACCTCAGTCCAGGATGCTAGTGGTAGGGTGCTCACCCCTGCAGCTTCTCTGGTCCTGCTGGAGTACAAAGCCAGCTCGGCAGCGACAGAAATAGGAGCCTGGGGAGCTGATGCAGTGGTGCTCACAGCCATGGGTCCCTTGAGTGCACAGGTCAATGGCTGAGGAAGAGGTGAGGTCAGCGTATGCCCTGGGTGGGGCTGCACTTCTCAGCCCCAACAGAACAATCATCTGAGGAGCTTTTTTTCTTTTTTAAGATTTTATTTATTTATTCATAAGAGACAGAGAGAGAGAGAGGCAGAGGGAGAAGCAGGCTCCCAGCTGAGCCAGGAGCCCGATGTGGGGCTTGATCCCGGGACCCCGGGATCATGACCTGAGCCGAAGGCAGACGCTTAACCATCTAAGCCACCCAGGCCCCCCATCTGAGGAGCTTTTTAAAAACACCTATGCCTGGGCCCCAACCCCCCAAGGTCCTGACTGGGTGACCCAGGCATCTCTGATTTCTACAAGCACAGGCCTCCTTCTTAGTGGCCCAGGTGGCTCTCCCGACTCAAGGCCCAGCTGCATCCCAATATGCCCGTTACTAAGCCAGGCATAAGAACAAGAATCGACAATTGTAGAAGACAGGTCCCCTGCCCTCAAGATGCTCACTGACTTATGGAGGAGAACCAGGCTCTGCCACTACCTACTGAGCCTCCGTTTACCCATCTGCAAAATGGGAATATAATGGAAGAGTGCAATTGCTATTTACAGCTTCCTTCTAAGGAGGGAACTATCGCCTGCTGAGTATCTTGATGGTGTAGATGTGCAAAGACAGCCCAGAGCTGGAAAATAGGGACTGGGGAGATGCAGATTGCCTTGCACGAAAAAAGTGAGAATTTGGGGTTCCTAGAGAAGAGATGGGAGTGGCGAGAGGAAGCGCAAGAGAGAGAGTGTGAGCATGAGTACCTGTGTGGGCTGAGGTTGCCAGTGAAAAATCACTTCTAATGGGGTGACAGGGCTTTGGGATCAGGGTATCTAATACGAAATTATTAATAGTAGGTGTTTCTTTTGTGTACGTATGTTTGACTTCACTTAGATGTAATGCACACCTCTGGCCACCCCCATCTTTAGTAAAATGGACATATGCATGACTTACATATAAACACACACATGCCCTTGTGTGCATAAGTGTGCAAACCAAGGAAGAGGCTGATTTATATGCATAGAACAAGACCAGCATGTGCGGGTTGAGAAATTGGACCCATAAAATGAATTCAACAGAAGCTCAGAGTGAGAGGTGACCATAGAATGCAAGCACTTGGGGAATTCCCGGAGATGTTGGGGAAAGATTCAAATGTTCAGAGGTCATCACATGAGGCTTCAAGCCAGTCTTTTCTAAGTTCTAGAAATAAGAAGACCCCAGCTGACATCTGCATTATTGGGAACACATGACTTATTTTCCCCAGTTGTCGTGAGATTGAGAGATGATGTATGGAAAGCTTCAAGTGCGTTGTCCAATACTAAATCAGCGCTCCGAGAACGGTAGCTGCCTCATGATCAAAGGAGTGGACACACAGTCACAGGAAAAAGCAAATCCCAATTGTATACGGGAGGCATAGTGTGCCGTAGCTTTTTAGGAGACAAAATGAAGAACCAGGACTCGAAGCATTCGCAGAGAGAAGCAGCAAGGGCAGTCCAGAAAGAGCTGAGATGCAGGAGCAGAAATGAGCAATGTATATAGAGGGGTGGGGAGGGGTATGGAGACCCTAACTGAAGACCCCAACAGTGAGTGTCTAAGTAACAGAAACAGTAAGAAGATATGCACGCGAGAATTCATAAACAAGTTTGGGAGGCATATTGTAGCCAGGTAGGAGGCAAGCCTGAAATAAGGGAGACAATGATGTAGAAAGCACCCTTAACCTTAGGAGTCAAGATTTCACCAAGGAATTGTTTGGCTGCAGGCAATACCTTCCCTTTCTTAGACCCATAAAGTAAGGGCGCTGAACTTTTACTTCCAAAAGCCCTTCCAGACTCATTGGTCTGATGCTGGGGCAATGGGGAGCCACAGAAGACTCAGGAGCAGTGAGACTGCAGGGCAGGGGCAGCTCTCACCCAAACAGCTCTTGTTATCTGCAGCTAGCTGGTAGCCAGGGTTGCAGGCACAGTGGAACGTGCCTGGGGCGCTGACACATTGGTGCTGGCAGCCGTGTCCCCCCTCAGTACACAGGTCCTTTCCTGAGGACACACAACAGTAGAATCAGCGATGGGCAGAACCCTCCAACAAGAAAATGCTGGGTGGGGTCAGAGGCAGGCACCAAGCTTGAAGACAGCTTTAGAGGGGACAAGCCTCATTTGAGAGGGCCAATCCAGATGGGAGGGCTTAGGGAAAGAATAGGGCCTGAGTAGCTCCTATGAATAGGCTCAGAAGGGGTCACCGGGCTAGATGCGTCAATGGGATAGGGCGGGAATGCACAGGGGTAAGGTAGAGGAGGTGGAGAGGTACTAAATCAAGGTGGGGGAAATCAAGGTGTGACTAGAACAGACCTGCAGCATTGTGGGAGGAACTAAAAGGAGGGTGGGCGGGGCCATGCCCATGTGGGCGGGACATGACTCCTTCGGGTGGGCCGTTGCTCTCAGCTTTGAAAGGCGGTGCTTTTTGTGTCGAGGGGCGATTTTGGAGTTTGACCTTAGGCCTGTGGTAAACCACAACAGCTCCTCCGGGTGAGCAGGCACGCTAAATGCTGCTTCTTGTGGGCGAAGCCTAAGCAAAAGTGGGCAGAGCTGGAATTTGACACAGCCTGAGGTAGCCCAGCGCCGCTCCACCATCTGGCGGGCGGGGCTAGCGCTAGAGTGGGCGGGGCCTCCCGGGACCGGATGTTATTTACGTGGTGGGAAGGGGCGTCTAAGCGGCTGCGGGGTCCGCGCCTCGCTCCAGCGCTCCCCTAACTCACCACAGAGCCGGCCCTGGAACTGCAGGCCAAACTCCTGGATAAGATCGAAGGACTCAACGAGGAAGACGTGCTCGTCCAGCGGGGGAGACGCCATGGCCCGCAGGGAGCCCACGTCGGCGCGCTGCACCCCCACTGCGTAGATCTCGATGCCGCGGGCGCGCGCCTGCGCCGCCACCTCAGCCACGCGATCCTGGGGCCGCCCGTCGGTCACGATGACAGCGATGCGCGGCACGCGCGCCTCCGGGGGGCGCGCGCCCTCGGCCACACTGAAGGCCACGTTCATGGCGTACTGGATTGCCAGCCCCGTCATGGTGCCTTGAGCTAGCGGCACCAGCGCGCGGATGGCGCGCTCCATATCCTCGCGGCGCGAGAAGGCGCCCAGCGGGAAGACGCTTTGCACTTGACTCGAGTACTGGATCACGCCGACGCGCGTGGCATCGGGCCCCACGTCCAGGCCGCGGAGGAGGCCCACCAGGAACTGCCGCATGGTCTCGAACTCAAAGGGGCGCACGCTGCGCGAGCTGTCAATCACGAACACCAAATCCAGGGGCCCCGACCGACACCTGGGACCTTCGAGGAGATCAGGAAGGACTTTCCTAGGTCTGCAGAACCTCATCTTGGAGGAGATCCCCAGGGAAACCCAGGGCGAAATAGTGCTATCCCGGCATTAACAGCGCCTAGCACAGAATTAACCTAACAAATGCGAGTTAGATATATTCACTCATCCAGCATTTGCTAAGGGCCTGGGCCAGATTTCCCCCAATTCTCTATCAGCTCTTAGGGCTATTCTGAGGAGGTATTCTCCAATTCGGGAGTGGACGAAGGGATGTGGCAAACTCAAATGTCTATAGGGGACCAGGCAGGCAACATAAATGAGTGAACTGGTTGGATTAGGCTGGCGGACACCTGTAACCCTCCTCCAGCCAAATGCTGCCATGCAGCCATGTGGACCCCAAGTTAACAGATCTTTGGATTTTTCAAGAGAAGTCCCAAATCGGGAATTGTATGTGAAGTCTCCTGATTTTTCAATTAACTTTTTAAAATTAAACACCAAATGGGCGGTTTTGCATGAGCCCAACTTTGTCACCCCTAAGCCACATCCTACAGATAAGGAAACTGAGTCCCAGAGAGGGGAAGCTGTGAACTAGAACCCCGCCCCTTTATGATTTCAGAGCCTTTGCTTTTTCTCTCCCCGGCAGACCTAGCTGGCTGCAGACGGAGAACCAGCTTTTGCTCCCTTCCCCCTGTTGGTGAGGGCTGAGCCCCACTCACCTGCAAACTGGAGCTGGGTTTCCCAGGGCTGAAGAAGAAACAGCAACATGGGCAGTGGCGAGCAAAGAAGGCCCCTCATGGCGCTTGGGTGGCAGGGAACGGAAATGTCGGATCCTGGAGGGTGCAAGGAAAAAAGCAAAGCAATAATATTTACGGAACTCTTATTCTGGGTGATGGGCACTTGGAGGGGGAGAAGGATCATGGATTTATTTTACTAATCTCTCTACCTTTGTGTATGTTTGAAGTTTGTCATAATAAAAAAAAGTACTGCATTACAGTGCTGGGAAATACAAGGAATTCTACTTTGCAGAATTGCAGAATAAAAAATAAATAGAAAGTAGATTTTAAAAATATAACATTTAAAAAGAAAAAGGCCCCCTAAAAGAAAACAAAAACAAAAATAAATGAAAAAGAAAAAATGCCTTTCTAAATACCGAGCACAGTGTTAAATGCTTTTCATGCATTCGGACATTTAATCCTCTCGGCAATTCTCGCCACGCTGCAGTCCTATGCTTAAGTGGTTCCAAAGATCCGTTCCACGCGCTCTCCTCCTGGGAGAACGTCTGCAGACAAAGCCAGCCATTCCCCACCTCGACCCCCTCCTCTCCTCACACAAGGCGCTTCTATGTGGCTGTCGTTCCAACACACGCACGCGCGCGCACACGCACGCACACACTCAGACATGCACCGCCCAGCCTCAGGCCGCCAGGAGAGACGCGCCCTTTCACGGGGCTGGGGGGTTGGGGACCCGCAGCACGTAGGCCAAAACCCACCACGCAAGTTTGGCACCTCTGTTTCCCTCCTGCTCTCAGGAGAGGCCGCCAGGGGGCGTCTTCCTGGGACTGGCTGCGTTGGTTGGGTGGCCGTGGGAAGCCCACATCTGCCTAGCAGGTGCCCCTGCCCAGAGCAAACAGTGGCCAGGAGCCCGGAGGCCTTGGAGATAAGCCCGGGGCAGGATATATCCCGCACGAGGGCCGAGGAGCAGGGGCGCAAAGGGTTCCGGGGACAGCTGCATTGGATCCGCCCGGAGGGCGGTGAGTGAGGCCCGAGTGCGGCCATGGACCCTATACGGGCAACAGGTGAGCGCTCACTCTTCCACTGCCCTTGGCGACGCCCCTCGATAATCCCAAAGGATTCCCGTGTACAGATGGGAAAATTGAGGCCCAAGAAGGCTGCCCGCCGAGCTGCAAAGGAAACTGCGACTAGAACCTGGGACTCCTGGCTCCCCTTCTCCCCTCTGGGCTGCCTGGCTGCCTAGCAACCTGGCGCCTAGGAGTCACTAAACCTCTTTTCCTTACATTCACTCCCACTGCTCTGTACCCCGCTCCACCCCCACCCCATGCTGAAGCTGCCTTAGCCGTTTTTCTGTTGCTTGTTTCTTGGCAGAGGGGACCAGCTGCCCTAACCCAACCGCAGCCCCTCTACCCCGCCCCCCACCCCCCAATTCCGTGAATGGGCCTATTCTGAGCAAGGTCGGCTGCCTGCAGCTCCCTCACTCCAGGCGGCCTTTCCGATCCTCTCCGCCCTCGCCTTTCAGGCCTGGTAGAAGAACAAAAATCCCTCTGGCAGGGCCCGTGGTGGGAGGTTGAGTAAGCCAGATGTGTCAGCTGCCGC
The DNA here is from genome assembly GCF_054177405.1 of Leptonychotes weddellii. Lineage (NCBI taxonomy): Eukaryota > Metazoa > Chordata > Mammalia > Carnivora > Phocidae > Leptonychotes > Leptonychotes weddellii. Next base: position 13,617,553 of record NC_138378.1, on the reverse strand, counting down.
TGGAAACCGGAGGGTGCAGAATGCCTTCCCTAGCTTGGGCCATAGCCAGGGCCAGCACCTCTGGGGAGCATGGGGGTCAGGACAATGGGGCCTTTGCCACCTCCTGTTCTTTCCCACCTGCAGAAGCCTCTGGGCCCCCAAATCTTGATTAGGATTCCCCCTTATCCTGCTCTCGGCCTGAACCCACGTCTCGCCTGGCGCGCACCGCCACGGCGGGATTCCTAGAGAGTCAAAATAGAGACTGCCTCAAAGTCCATCACCTTCCCAACCCTCTCGTTCCACGCAGGGAGAAATAAGGTCCAGAGACTAGTGTCTTGCCCAAGGTCACACGGCAACGTGGTGACAGGTCTGACACTAGAGCCCCCCCCCCCCCAGCTCCTCTGAGGGGTTAATCCTAAAGTTAGGAAGATTCGGAAATGCCTGAGAGTGGGGAGACTGGGCTCGAAGGGCAGGAGAGGTCTGTGAATAACTCAAGAGTTGGCTGAAGAATAAACACCGTGGGGACGTTCTTGGCGGTTCCTCGAGGGAGGAGATTAAGGGAAAAGTCCCCCTCCCCGTGGTGGCCTTGTTGGTGGGGGCGCAACTTGGAAAGGACCCCACAGAAGTGAAGAAGGCCGCTGCAAGTCAGATGGAGACACCGTCAGTGGCACAGCCGCGGTTAAATACGGTCGCCCGGTCTGGCTTGACGCCTGATCCCCCCGCAGACCCCTCAGCGCCCCCAGGCCCTTTGACTCACCTGAGCCTGCCGGACAGCTCGGAGGCGCGGCCGCAGAGCGGAGCCGACGGGCAGAGCCTCCCGGGCAATTGGACCAGGTAACGGCGCAGGCAGCGTGCCCGAGGTGGGGACGGCCAGACGGCTGGAGCGAGCGGAGGCGGCGGCCGCCTTTAACCCGGGGCTGGCGGTGGGGAGGGGGAGCGCGGGCTGCGACCCCTCCCACCGGCAGGGAGCGATCCCCTTTCCTCCGAGGGCTGGGGCGGGGCCAGCGCGGCGCCCCTGCTCCTGCCACCCCGGGAGCGGGCGGCGCGAGCTGCGGGGCCGGAATTCGGCTCCCAGCGGGAGGCTGGGCGGCTCCGCTCTCCGCCGCCGGAATGCGTCGGAAGCCTCCGAGGCCCTTCCCGGAGTAGAGCCCCAAGGGGCGGAGCGGGGCCTGGCTCCTGCCGCCGGCTGCCTGGCCCCGCTTCCGAGGGCGCGGACGGGGTGCTGCCCTCCGCTGCCCGCTCCGGGAGTGAGGAGAGGCCCGGGACTCTGGTCCTGCGCGAAGGGTGAAGGGTTCAGAAGAGCAGCCGCAGGGTTCATGGCTCCCCGGGCCCCACGTGGTGGTCCCTCAAATCTCTGCCCTCGCGGACTCCTCCACCCGATCTCTCCGCGATTGCTCAGGTCTTGGGCCCACCCACCACCCTCGCTCCTCAAAACTCCCAGGCCGCTGGGCTCTGTCTGGCCCCGTCCCTGGATTGTGGAGGCCCCGTAAGCAAGGGAAGGAACGCTGCGACAGGAACAGGGCCCTTCTCTTGGGAGAAAGGGGGTTAGGACCCCCTTGAACCCCAAAGGGCTCAAATGTTCCCCCTGGATTCTGGGGACACGGTTTGGCGGGCGCTTCCATGTTTCCAGGCTTCTGAGGGCAGGCAAGAGAGCACTCTGGGCCAGGGGGTCCAGCAAAACTCTTCTCCCCAGCATCAAGAGGTCACTGGGGTGCGCCCCCTCAAAATGCAAGGAAACCATGCAGCCTCACATAGTCTCCATCCCAAGGCCGGCACAAGTGTGGCCTTTGTGCCCCTGGGGCCTCTCCCCAGTGCTGCAGGCTGCGTGGGGCATGGCGCCAGGCCTGCGCGGAGTGGCGCCTGGGTGGTCCTGGTGGGCTCCGTGCAGGCCTCATTGAGTACCTGGCAGCCTAAATATTTAACCCATGACTTACACCCAAATCCCCTCTCTTGCCTAATGCTTCCCCTCCCTGACCCCGAGTGGGGCAGAACTACATTAGCCCCTCCCCCCATGCATTTCGTTCAACCTGCTTGTTGGGCTCCATGCCACCTCTCCCCTTAACAATCACTGCTGTCCAGCCCCCGGCCTGCCCCCACTCCCAGGTCCTCCCCAGAGCGGGTCCCGGTGCTGAGGGAAGGCGTGCGCCAGTGCCTGCAGCAACAGTGTGAGCAGACAGTGCGGATCCTGCATGCCAAGGTGGCCCAGAAGTCCTATGGGAATGAGAAGCGGTAAGCCAAGCCCTTCCAAGCGGCCACCTTCCACTCTATGCTTGCCTCCCGGTTCGGGGCCTTTGAGAATCCTGGGGAGGGCTCAGGGCTCAACTCCTGGCCAATCAGGAGCCTTCTTCCTCAGCGCCCACCAGCCCCCACTTTGGAACCTCCCTGTGAATCTACAGTCCCCACTCCCTCACTCACCCACCCATTCATTCCTTCTTTCATTCAACAACTACTTAGTGGGTGTTTATCAGGTGCCAGGCTCTCTGGACAGTGCTGGGCCCTGGGCATACAGCTCCAGAAAAATACAGCCCCTGCTCTCAAGGCATCTTCACTGTAGTGGGGAAGAGACAGACCACAAAGTCCCCTCAGTGAACAAGATCCTTCCAGATCGAGAGAAGAGCTAGAAGAGTGATAGAACAGCATAATGTAGCAGAAACTGAAGTGGGGGCACGTTAGCTAGAAAGGTCACGATGGTGGACAGGCCTTTTAAGGAGGTGACATCTGAACTGAAAGAGAAGCCAGACAGGAGAAAATCCAGGAAAGGTGTGTTCCAATTAGAAAGAAAATGCACACACCTTGAGGCTGTACCAGCTTGGCCTGCCCTGGTACAAAAGAAGTCAGAGGGGCTGGAACTAGGAAAGGAGATGGACGTTGCAGGGAATAAAGTCAGAGAGGTAAAGCAGGGGCTACATCAGGTGAGGACTTCGGATTTAAACCACCGAAGGATTTTAGGAAGACAAGTAACATGATCGACTCGTGCTTTTTAAAGAAAGAAGAGAGTGTGACTGCTTCGTGCAAAGCAGGTTGGGTGGGGGGGCGGGGTGGAAGCAGAGAGAGCCGTGGGAAGGCTGATGCTGTGGTCCAGGCAAAAGTGATGGCAGTTGGGATTAAGGTGGAGGTGGTGAGACCCCTGGATTCTGGATGTGTTTTGAATGTGGAGGAGACAGGACTGATTAATGGGTTGAGTGAAGGCAATGATAAAAGAAGGTTCAGATGTTAATGGGGTCCACAGTCATGAAGAAGCCCCGGGAGGGCGGTGGGAAAGGTGGAGGAGCAATCAGGGACTCTGCCCCATTTATGCTGCCTTTGAGATGTCTAGGGACGGTCAAGTGGAGATGGACGTGCGAGTCCAGCGCTTGCTTGCATGTCTCCGCAGGTTCTTCTGCCCCCCGCCCTGTGTCTACCTCGCAGGTCCCGGCTGGAGGGTGAAGCCAGTGCAGGGCCAAGGTGAGGGCGGACTCCTGGGCTGCCGGGCGCCTCCCTAGGCTGGGGGACCGCACAGTGGGGCCCGGGAGCTGGGCCGGTCGCAGGCGCAGTCTCGCCGCGCCCTCTGGCGGCGAGAACTCAGCTTGTCTGCCGCCTGAGTCCTTCCTGAGCCCGCTCGCGTCCCTTTCCAGCCCACCAGGCAGGGGAAACCGGGCCCACGGTCTGCGGTTACATGGGACTGGACGGCGCGTCCGGCAGCGCCGCCGAGACGCAAAAGTTGAATTTTGAAGAGCAGCCGGACTCCAGGGTGAGAGCGCACGGGACACGGTCCGATTCTTGCTCCCATCCTTGCCCCTCCCTCGGCGAGGAGGGCTCCTTTACACACGCCCTCACCCCCGAAGACGCCAAGAGATAGGTAGGGAGGCGGGGGGGACCGGGGTTCTGCCTCGAGGGTGAGCCCGGGAGCTGGGATCGTGCTGCTTCACGTCACGTCTGATGGGGCAGACGTCAAAGACCTGGTGGCGGAGGGCTGGGATGAGACAGCCCCGCCCCCGCGCCCCCCGTAGGAATTCGGTTGCGCCAAGACCCTGTACATCTCGGACGCAGACAAGAGGAAGCACTTCCGGCTGGTGCTGCGGCTGGTGCACCGAGGGGGCCGAGAGCTGGGCACCTTCCACAGTCGCCTCATCAAGGTCATCTCGAAGCCCTCGCAGAAGAAGCAGTCGCTGAAGAACACCGACCGTGAGCCGGGCGGGGCGTGAGCACCGGGCGGGGCGGGGACGTGCCACCTGGTGTGGAGCTGCGGAACTGGGGAGGGTGGAGGCCTAGACTGGAGGGGTGGGGCCAGAGTGGGAGAGGTGGAGTCTGAGCCGAGAGAGGGGCGGGGTCTGGGGGAGCGGGTGCGGCTGAGGTCCGAGAATGAGAAGCTAGAGAAGCAAGCGCAGAGAGGAAAGGGGACCGACCCCAGACCCTGGGAAAGGGGGCGGGAGGGGGCGTCCAGAGCGGACAAAAATGGCCGGCAGGTGCTGAGCTAAAGACAAATTAAAAGTGACGGAAATTTAGTCAAAAATACCTATTCAGTGCCTGATGTAGGCCTGGCTCTGTGCTGGATGCCGGGTCCCTGTAAAGTAAGGACAGGTGTCTGTTCTGGAGGAACCCACAGCCTAGCAGGGGAGAAAGACACACATCGCTTATCAAAGAGACAGTTTGAAATAAATACTGCCCTGGGTGCCAAGTGACAAATCCCAGGGCTGGGGGCTTTGAGAATGGGGGGCAGGGGGACGGGGCAGGGCCTGAATAACAGTGAGGACACCACCACTACCCCGGCAGGGAGGTCGAGGAAGACCTAGGGGAAGGTGGAGCTTTCCTGGCCGACATGAACAAGAATCATCCTATTTGATGTTCATCAGGTCCCTCTGAAGTGGGTACTATCATTGTTCTTACGTCAGGGATGAGGAAAATGAGGTCTGGAACATTCACCCATTCATTTAATGAACTATTGGGGCCTATCACCATCCAGATGACTTGGCTAAGATTGCCCAGCTAGGAAGAGACCCAGCCAGGATTTGAACTTGAGTCAGCATGCCTCCAGAGCCCAGGTCCTACCCCTACATCATACTTACCTTCTGTCTGTTGAAAACCCTGTAGAACGTCTCAGACGGAGGCAGTACTCTGTCTGGCCCTTGGCATCAGGTAAGTGCTAGAGTGTGATGGTTAGGAGCTCAGATTCTGAAGCCAGGTGGCCTGAGTTTGAATCCTGACTCGCCAGCCTTGTGATATGGAGCAAGTTGTTCTCTTAAATAGAGATAATATCTGCCCCAGAGCACTGTTGAGAGAATCAAATGAGCTAATACATATGAAGCATTTAAAACAGTACCTGACACACAACAGATGTTAGCTATCATCATTATCCAATGGATGGGAACTTGGACTAAGTATAAATTGAGCACCTACAGTATGCCTAGCACTGGGAGGGGAGAGAGGGAGATGACCCAGTGCTTTCTCCCCAGGTGGTCAAAGCTCAGTCAGAAAACAAAACCATGGCTCTGAGTATGTGTAATAAGCTGGAAGAGATCAGTGTCAAGCCCTAGAAATATCACACTGCTGTTTCACACCACATGGTCTTTGCTTATGCAGGCCTTGAGCAACTCCTACCTACTTCTTGCTCCCCAGCTGAGAGTATAACCTCCTCCAGGAAGCCCTCCTTCACCCACCCCTTACCACATCATTTTGAAATTTTATATTTAGGCCCCTCCTCTCTGAGAATGTGAAGTCTTCCAGAGCAAAACTGGGTCTGATTCACCCTTTGGTGCCCAGTACCCAGCACAGTGCCTGCCCAAAAGTAAGCACTTGGTGAACGCTTGGTAATATTATTTGTTGAACTGAAGGATGCCCGGGCAGCACAAAGGAACCGGCCAAAGTTCAAAAGCAGGACTACAGCAGGTACTAGGTAAATGACCATGAAATAGGCCCAGTGTGTCTAGGCCAGTGAGCATAGGAGGGGACTGACACAGGGGACAGAGGACCAGAAATTGTCTGGCAAGTACAAAGAACCAAGCCAGGCTTGGGTGCTGATTTCACCTCCCCTCACAGTGTGCATATCCTCGGGCTCAAAGGTCTCCCTCTTCAACCGCCTGCGCTCCCAGACGGTGTCCACGCGCTACCTCTCTGTGGAGGACGGGGCGTTCGTGGCCAGTGCGCGCCAGTGGGCTGCCTTCACGCTCCACCTGGGTAACCGCAGCTGCGGGCCTGGGGCTGGGCGCTTCGCATGCCTGAGTTCACTTCACCTTCACTGTAACCCCTCGAGAAAGGTCAACTCTGCCCATGGAATTGAGGCTTACCCAAAAGTCCCAGTGAGTCTGTGACTCATCCAAGCCATTCTGGCTCCGATATCCAGCCCTCTCCCCTCATCTCAAACCCCACCCCAGGAGCAAACATCTCCAAGGATGGCCACAGATGACCCCTCCGTGCATGCTGACCCTACCCACAAGACCCATGTGCGATGTGGGCTGGAGCCAGAAGCAAGGAGGGCAGGGCTGGGGGCAGAAGCTTGGAACCCCTGAAACCTTCCTTCCTTCCCTTCCCTCTTTTCATGCCAGCTGATGAACACTGTTCCCAGGGAGACTTCCCACCTCGAGAGGGCTACGTCCGCTATGGCTCCCTAGTGCGACTTGTCTGCACGGTCACAGGCGTCACGCTACCTCCAATGGTATGAGAAGGGAGGGCATACCTGGGGGCGATCCCCAAAGATTCATGCGGAAGGTATGACCCACAAGGGCAGGGCAGTCATAAAGACACCTATTCTCACTCTGGATACTTAGTGCTTTGTGGGGCTGGATGACGGCAAAGTGTGGACGGTGGGGGGTGGGGGGAGGAGAACCTGCCAGTGCTCACATGGCTATTGGATAGTAGAAAGCTAGCTGGGGTGGGGGGGGGCAGCCTCTGGCTGCCCTGCACCACTTCTGTTGTAGATCATCCGCAAAGTAGCCAAGCAGTGCGCGCTCCTCGACGTGGACGAGCCCATCTCCCAACTGCACAAGTGTGCATTCCAGTTTCCTGGTGATCCTCCTGGAGGGGTTGGCACTTACTTATGCCTGGCTACAGACAAGGTGGTGCAATTCCAGGTGAGGGGTAGAGAGTATTGGCACCAAGCGTCCTAGAGAGCCAGAACACAGAGAACCATAGATCATAAGATCATCATCATCATCATCATCATCATAATGACTCTTGCTTACTGAGCAATACTGCCTCTCAGGGAATGTTAGAATCGTAGACTATCAGGACAGAATCTGAGAATGAAGATGATTGAGCCGTGCTCCTTCCCAAAGAATATTAGAGTCATAGAATGTTTGGAGATAAGATTATAGAATGAAAATAAAAATAGCAATAAGTAATAGTATTGAGTATTATTGTGCAAAGAGCATTAGAATCATAAAATGTTAAGCCATAGAATTATAGAATGTGGAAAATTATTATTATTATTAAGCAGTACAACTCCCAAAAGAATATTGTCAGAGAATGTTGAGATAAAATCCCAGTGTGTAGAAAATAACATTATCATTGAGCAATATTCCCTCCCAAAGAATTTAAAACTGTAGAGTAGAATTGCACAATGTTAAAAAAAAAAATAGGATTCTAGAATCCTAAGAAAATAGACCTTTAGAAACCAACTAGTTCAGCGAACCTATTTACCTCTGGGAACGGGAGGGTCTTGTCCAAGCTCGCATGCAGGGCAGGTAAAGCTCAGAGCTTAGGACTGGATCCTGGAATGCAGAGGCTCAGGCACTATGCTGGCTCCCCCATATTGGTGGCCACCATCCCCTGGGTCTCCTCCCAGGCCTCCCCCTGCCCCAAGGAGGCAAACAGGGCGCTGCTCAACGACAGCTCTTGCTGGACCATCATCGGCACTGAGTCAGTGGAGTTCTCCTTCAGCACCAGCCTGGCGTGGACCCGGGAGCCAGTCACTCCGGTGCCCCTCATCAGCACCCTGGAGGTGAAATCTGGGCGCAGGCGGGCGCTGGCGGGCGGGGATCTGACTGTGGGTGTGGTGTAGGGGCTGGCGAGGGAGAGCAGGAGGCTCTCGGCCACGGCACCCACTCCCTCCCTCCCCCAGCTGAGCGGTGGGGGCGACGTGGCCACGCTGGAACTCCACGGTGAGAACTTCCACGCGGGGCTCAAGGTGTGGTTCGGGGACGTGGAGGCCGAAACCATGTACAGGTATAGGGGGCGCCTCCCTTGGGCCGCGGGGACCGGGCGGGTGCGCGTCATCGGCGTCGCTGCAGCCCTAACCTCGGTGCCACCCCAGGAGCCCGCGGTCCCTGGTGTGCGTGGCGCCCGACATAGCCGCCTTCGGCAGCGACTGGCGCTGGTTGCGCACACCCATCACTGTGCCCGTGAGCTTGGTGCGCGCCGATGGCCTCTTCTACCCCAGCGCCTTCTCCTTCACCTACACCCCGGAGTACAGTGTGCGGCCCGGGCCCCCGGGCGCCCCCGAGCCCGCTGCCGACACCGACGCGCTCCTCGAGAGCATCCACCACGAGTTCACACGCACCAACTTCCACCTCTTCATCCAGACTTAGGTCCGCGCATTCCTGGCCAGGGCCGGTTTTCTGGGTCCCAGGCCCTACCCCCGGCCCCTTGGCTGCCAGGTGAAGGCCAAAGCCTGCGTGGGAGGAAGCTCTCGCCATAGAAACCGTCACTCACATCTTTATACATCCAAGAAGACACGGCCTGAGTGATGCTATGATGTCTGTGTCCAGACACCGGTGTGGATCTCCCTGTGTTTGTCCAGCTCTCTTTAAATCAAACAATCTTCCTCTCTCTCCTGCAGTAACTTTGCACATCTCCCTACTGTGTGCCTCCAACTTTGTTTCTCTGTGTTTCTCCTTGTCTCACTAGGATTTCACACACTCTTAGGTGTCAAGTCTAGAGTGTTTACCCTCCGTGCAGTTGTGTCTCCTCTTGAAGAGAAGACACCTAGTGTCACACACCCAGGCATGGAGCCCAGGCTCCTGAGACATGCCCTGGAGCATCGTGTCCTACATGGAACTCTAGATCTGCCCTGCAGTGCCAACTACCTAGAGCACCAAGTCCTACCTAAAGCACGGGCTCTTACCTGGAGCATCAGGTGCCGCGTGGATCACCAGGTACTGCCTGGAGCGCTGGGTTCCATTTGGAGCAGTAGGTCACTCCTAGATCACCGGGTCTCACCCGGAGCACTGGGCTCCCTCAGCCCACCAAATCCCACCTGGCGCAGGTGCTTGCTGGAGCACCAGGTCCGATCCAGAACACTGGATCCCACGGGAAGCACCGAGTCCCTCCTGGAGCGTGAGGGTCCTGCCCTGAAGTACTGGCTTCCATCCTGGAACACAAAGACCTGCCCCTCCTCGTACTCGCCATGGCTGGACCAGGCGCAGTACCCTTGCCCGTGCTGGCTTTCCGGCCTACGGCTTTGGTGCCTGCGACCGTGGTCAGGTCTGGCCATCTTAACCTACCCCCCAGGCACTTGTCTGCAGGCCCAGCAGGATGCAATCCTGCAGAGGATTCCTCTATGCCAAGGCAGTCTGATCTGCATGACCCAACTCTCCAAGGAGGGGGGTGCTCAGTGTACTCCCCCCATCACACACACACAGAGGAAGGGACCACAAGTCCGATGGAACAGAGAGCCTACCTTTTTGACACTTTCCAGAGAAGGAATGGCGTTCAGAAGCAGCTAGCATCCCTGAGCTCCTGTCCCTGCCCCAGGGCCCACTGGTTGGCTCTGGGGATGAGTTACCCTTCTAGCTATCCCCCCAATCCAAGCAAAGATGCTCCCCAGGCCCAGGGGCAAACACGGGATACAAAACACAGGACAACTCTGGGCAGAACTGCTGGGATCAGCTGGGCGATAAGCCGGCTGAGAGAGGAGCTGCTCTGCATGGGGCCCGGGGACCGAATCCCAGTGCATCCTGATCAACCCGGCCCTCCCCTGTCATGTCTGTGCTTTACAGGGAAGTAGAAAAACCAGGCAGGGTCCTGGCTCAGGCGGTTGGAACCGAGGATATAGATATACCATGGGTGCTGGAGACCTGTACCAGTCCCCATGGTGCCCCTTGGGGAGAACTGATCTGAAATGCGGGTCCAGGGCTCTCACCCTTCTCGGCCCTTCCTTGAATTCTGAACAAGGGCCCGAAATTTCCCGAGGAGAGGAGGTGACCTTTGCTCTTCAAACTTCCCAAAGTCATCGGGAAGCTCCATCATCTGCCACCAGGCTGATACCCACTATGGCAGGGAAGGAGAAGCTTGTTGAAGGGCCCTCATGGCCGCTGAGAACGCGTCCCGGCCCAGGAATGCACGGAACAAGTTGAACGGGAAACAGCCTGACTCGAGTGCCCGCCCCACGAGAGTTTGCTCTCACGGCCCCGTGATGCTGTTGAAGCAGGAAGCCACTTGCGGGAGACTGAGTTTCACAGCACACCACACAGGGCGTTGGGGCACGAGGGCCCATTCAGCGCTGCCCTCAAGGACTTCCTCTGCCACTTGACAAGGCAGGAGTCCTGGAAGCCAAGATTCGGGGTTGGCCTGAGAGCCCAGGCCCAGCTGTGCAGCTTTGTCTTCCTTGGCACTCCCCTCGGGGCACCGTAGGGCCCTTGGTCCCACCTGTGCACCCACGTGGACGTCTGTGACCTCACAGCTCCAGCCCTGGCCTGTCTTCTGCGTTCCAGCTGCTGTTCTGTGCTTGGAGGTCCTCCTAGCCCTGACCCTGAGTCCCTCTGACATCCAGTCCCCTCCTTGTCCACCCCTCACAGCAACGCACCCTCTATCTCCCCCCCTCACACCTCCCCAACACAGAGGCCTAAGCACTCCACCTCTCCATCTTGCCTTCTGCACTAGAATAGCCTTCCTTCTTTCCTCTCCCTCCACCTACTGCCTTGTTCTCCAAATCCAGCTCAAATGTCTCCTCTTCCAAGATTTCTCCAGGGGAGGACCAGCTAGCTACCCATCTTATGGGGCCCAGTGCAAAACGAAAATGTATGGGGGAAAAAACGAAGAAGAAGAAAATGAAAATGTATGGCACCTTGTTCAAAAATTATTAAGAATTTCAAGACAGTGACACCAGGGCATAAAATCAAGGCAGGCCCTTCTAAGTATGGGGCCCTGAGTGACTGCACAATTCACATGCCCTGGCCCCACCCCATGTTCCCCGAGCACTTCACTGGGACCATGTCACCACCCACCCTCTATCAAAGAGCTTTATGTACGTGTCAGTTGTCCCCTCTAGACCGTGAGCTCATGGGGAAAGAGGCTCATGGCTGTGTCCTAGAGGGCGCATTAGCATACCTTGAACTCTGAGTGGGGCTCAATAAATACCATATGCCACACATTGCATTGGCAATTTAGATATTTGCAAGTGCAAAGTGAAACCAGCAGGTGGCACTGTTTCCCGCCCAAGAGTTAAGTTTTCATTTAGTTCTCGTTCAAGAACTGTTAGGGTCTTAAAAGATAATCTTAACATTTTCACACTGTCGGGATCAGAACAGGGCTGAGAGTCCTTGCTGTAGTCCGTTTTACAGACGAGGAAACAGGCTCGGAGAGAAGGCCCATGAAGCTCCGAGAACAGACTGATGGCAGAGCCTAATTTAAATGCTATACTCCGGATGCTAAATCTGGGACTCTGAGGTTCTCAGAGTGAGAATAAAGTCAAAATCTCGGTTCTAAAATCTCCTAGCTTACCAACTCTTCTGTTGCCTGAGGTTCCACCATGAACAAGCTAGCCTACAGGCTTAAGCATTGACCTTTGGGTTTCTCTCGCTTTTGTTTCTTATAAGTGGGGTTTTCTCCAAGAGAAACTGTTAAAACTGCAGTGTGGGTAGAATTCTCTGACACCTTCCTCCCTGGGGAAGACTGTAGACTACTGAGGGCACAGACCGTGAAGACAGCAAGGGAGGGAGGAAACAGCTGTAAGGGGAATGAAACCAATAAGATAATATCCACTAAGTTTTGCAAGAGTAATCCCTGACCAT
>NC_138378.1:13586944-13605550 GCF_054177405.1 Leptonychotes weddellii | reverse complement strand
CCCCAGAACCCTCAGTTTGTTTTTCAGAGGAGCCTTGTGACCAAGTTCTTTATGGATTCTCTTTGATTATAGAGTGCTGAAGTGGAGCCCACTCTGCAGAGCTCATCCCCAAGCCCCCATCTGGTTCTAAACCTCCTCCTCTCCTCCGCAACCCTGGCTGGTATGTGAAAGTGGGCCATCAGCGCCTCATCCTGGCGAGGGGTGTCCTGGGCTTGGCTGATTTTGTCCTGGAATATATCTATCTATCTATCCCCTTCTCCTCACACTAATCACTCGTATGTATTTTCAGAGGGATCACCTTAAAACCAAGGAACACAGAGGGGCCCCTGGGTGGCTCAGTCGTTAAGCGTCTGCCTTCGGCTCGGGTCACGATCCCAGCGTCCTGGGATCGAGCCCCAGATCGGGCTCCCTGCTCGGCGGGAAGCCTGCTTCTCCCTCCCCCACTCCCCCTCCCACTCCCCCTGCTTGTGTTCCCTCTCTCACTGTGTCTCTCTCTATCAAAATAAATAAATAAAATATTTAAAAAAAAAAAAAAAAACCACCAAGGAACACAGAGCAAACGGTGGCTTTTCAGACAACAGCCATCTTGGAGGCAAAGTCGTATGTTGAAGCCGGGCAGGTTTGGCAAGTTCAAGTCGCTTAACCTCTCTGTGCCTCAGTATCCCCTTCTGTAAAAAGGGTAGTATTTGTTTCACAAGACGTCACGAGGAAGAAAAGAACCAATATATGTAAAGCACTTTCAACAGGGCCTGGCCCACTGTCACCACTTTATAAGGGACCCTTGCCGTCATTGTCATTACTCCAGAAGTACGTTTAGAGGTGATCCAGACCTTGCGCTCCCCCCAACCCCCATTTCACAGATGGGGAAAGTGATGGTGCAGAGGAGGCAAGTGACCTTCCTGTGTTAGTTTTCTTTGTTGTGTAACAAACTACCACAAACGTAGCAGGTTAAAATAACACCTGTCTATTGTCCCACAGTTTCCGTGGATTGGGAGTCCAAGCACAGCTTAGCTGGGTCTTCGGTTAAGGGTCTCCCAAGGCCATAATCAAGGTGCGAGCCAGGACTGACAGGGCAGTCTGTCTGAGGTGAAGGGTCCTATTCCAAGCTCACAGTTGTTGGCAAAATTCATGTCCTTGTAGCTATAGAACTCATGGAAGCTCAAGGCCAACAGGAGAGCATGTCTCTTACCGGGAAGGTTCCAGACCCTCTTATTCGTGCTTTCAAATGATTAAGGTTGGCCCACCCAGGGTAATCTCCCTTTTTACTAACTCAAAAATCAACTAATTTGGGACCTCAATTACCTCTGCAAAACCCCTTCGCCTTTCCTATCTGATGTAACCTCATCATAGAAGTGGCATCCATCATGTTCACAGATCCTGCCCACTTTCAAGGGGAAGGAATATACAGGCGTCTACAACAGGGGGAAGAATTCCTGGGGGCCACTTTAGAATTCTGACTCTCCCACCCCCCAAAACGACTTATCAAATTCCTGGCAAGGGGGAATCTATTTGGCCCATAGGCCTCCCCATGGCCCATGAAGGAATTGCCCCATACAGGGATCCATGGTTCTCCTGCTTCAGGAAAATGGCAAGATCATGAACAAAATGGCTTAATATTGTCTAAAATCAACTTTGCATCCTGTGCCCAATTCTCAGAAATAATATCATCCCAAGTTGCCCTCAGAATTAGTGCTCTAGGGAAATTAAGCCCTGTCCAGAGTTGACCAGCAGCCAGGCTATATGGTAACCAGTCTTTAAGATGGCTTCTAAGGGGTCTTGTCTCCTGAAGGCATTCCTGCCCTCGTGTAGACTCCTTCACAATGAATAGGACTGACCTGTGTGACCAATAGGATACTTCGTGGAAGTGACAGTGTGTGACCTGAGGTTTGGCCGTAAAAGGCATTATACTTTCCACCTGGCTCCCTTGGATCACTCTCTGGGAAAAGCCAGCCTCTATGTCATGAGGACACACAATCGGCCCTGAGGGTCCACATGGCAAGGAACTGGGGCCTCCTGTCAACAGCCAGCACCAGCTTGCCAACCACCTTGGAAGTGGGTCCTCCAAGCCCGGTCAAGCTTCCAGACGACTGCAGCCCTGCTCAACATTCTGACTACAACGTTGAGACCCCACAACCCCCTAGCTCAGCAGCTCCCACATTCCTTGATCTGCAGAAACTCTGTGAGATAGTGGTCCTAAGCCTCTACATTTGGGGGTAATTTTGCACAGTGATAGGCAATAGAGGGGCCTGCTGGAGCTAATACCTCACCCAAAAGATGGTGCTGATGATGAGAATAAAGTGCCTTTTGTTGAGCACTTATGCACAGCGGGCTCTGACCCTCCCCCCTGCAGGCCGTTGGCGCACAAGGGAACGGCTGGTAAAAAACTGAAATCCAAGTCCAGAGGCCCTGAGCCACCGTCTCACATCACCCGACATAGACCTGACCAAGATTTCTGAGGCAGTGCAAATGTTCTGCTTCCGTCTGCATGGCCCAGGGTAGCTGCCGCTGCACGTGGCTGTTGATCACTTGAGATGCGGCTAGTACAACTGAGGAACTGAGTTTTTCCTTTTTAAAAATTAATTTGAACTGCAATAGCCACTTGGCCAACAGCAACTGTACTGGACAGCACAGGTCTAGCAGACGTGAGAAACTTCTGCGAGAACCAAGTTATGAGGAACAGAGATCCACCCAAGCCTCGCGGGACTCAGGAAAACCAGGCATAGCGGGGACGTCGGGAGGGACCTGAAACCAGACTCGCCGCTTCAGAGGGGGTTAGCCGGGCCCGAGCAGCCTCCAGTGGAAGGGCCTCGGGCCACATAAACCTTCTGATGGGCAGTGTGGTTGTGGGCAGCCTCCAGAGCCCAAGTGCCTGGGTTCAAATCAACCGTTGCTAAGTTGGGTCACTTCAGACAAGTCCTGTAACCTCTCAGCGGCAGCGTCCCCATCTGTATAATGGGGACACTAAGAGCATCTACTTTGTGGAGTTGCTGTGCCGATGAAGTGGGTTCCCATGTTGAAGCCTAGAATGGGTTCTGGCACACGTGTGTGACGGGAGGGTTTGCTTCTACTGCCCGTTCCACTGTATCCTTCCCGACCCCAGCCAAGCGCTGGACAACATGGCACCAAGGTTAGACCCCCAAAGCCCAAGGCCCGGGAATTAAGGCTTAACTCTGCAGACAAGTAAGGGCAGGTTTCCGCCTTGGTAAAAATGCTCTTACCAGGGTCAAGACAGGCATCAGTGGGGTCTGCAGAGGCCAAGCAGGCGACATGAGCAATAGCAGGTGGACAGAGACTGTGGCGAGGCAGAGAACCCACGTCTAAGACAGGATCCTGCCTGTGGGCAACTTCCAAACGGGGCCAAGAGGCTGGAGAGGGGCCAAATCTTGAGGTTTTTTCCCCAGAGAAGTGGGGAATCTGGACTTATATGGGGAACATCCTCGTTTCTATAGTTGGCACCTAATCCAAGGAATTTTTGTGTTTGTTTTTGAAACAAGGTGCCATCTGAACAGAACACCAAGGCAGGCACAAGCCCACAGGCCGCTGTGTGCACTTTCTGCCTCTCCTCTTCTCCACGCCCTTTCTTGGCTTCTTACGTCTCTGCTGCTATCAAGGGATACAGAACCCAGAAAGGATGACTTCTTACAAACTTTAAAATGACAAAAATAAAAAAAATGACAGAGACAGGCAATCTAGAAAGTACCAGGTTTTATTCTTATCAAAAAAAAAAAAAAAAATAAGTAACAGACAACAGTGTGAGGTGGCTACAAGAGGTGCTCACTCCCAACACAGCCAGAGGGAAACCAGAGGGGTTGGCGGGGTGGGCAGTGCAGAGGACCCAGCCAGCTGGGACCCTGGGTTGTGGCGGTGAAGGGTGCAGGAGGCAAGGGCGACTCCCCCCGTACCCCAACCAGCGGGGTCAGGAGAAGATGCAGCCTGCCCAGGCTAAGCCACCAGGCCTCTTCTTTGTGGGCGGGGGGCGGGGGAGGGTCACCAATAACAAGATCCAAAGCCAGGGCCCAGTCAGCCCTCCCCCAGTCCCCCTCCCCCTTTGCCCAGAGAGACCAAGGTCACCCCCCCCGCAAGGCTGGGGCTGGGACGTGTTAAGCCAGTTTAGTTCTCTAGCACTGCGGTTCAACAGGTGGACATGGTCCCTACCTGCATGTTCACTGTAGCAGCCATGAACCACATGGGCAAATGAGCACATGAAATGTGGTTAGTGTAAATGAGGAATGGATTTTTAACTCTGGGTGATTTTCACGGATTTGCACAGCCGCACGTGGCCAGCGGCCACCGCAGCGGATAGCACAGCTCTCCAATTTTCTCATAAATTCGGAGAGAGCAAACAAAGGAACACCGGTTGGGCTCAAAGCAGAAGCTAGAAAGAAGGTAGAACTGTCTACCCTCAACTATTCCAGCCCAATCAGGAGAAGGCACCAGGAACAGAGAGAGGAGAGAGAGAGAGAGAGAGGCAAAAACCCACTCAGCCAAACAAAATTCCACTCACTCAACTATCCAGCCAACTTCAAATGGGACATACCACACTATTTCCTGAAAAAATATATTTATCTATTTTTCTAGAACCAAGGAAGAATAATAATATATTACAAGAAAAGAGACACAAATATTCCCACCATCCCCTAACATTGTATTTTGGGATCTGCTAGAAAACTGTTTCAGCAAAAGCTACTTCTTAGAGGAAGCAGCTTCAGCAAGGGCCAAGGTCACGAGCTGGGGGAGTGTTAAGTATAAAAAAAAAAAAGGGGGGAGGATATTTATTTATTTATTTTTTTTTTTTTTAATTTTATTTATTTGAGAGAGAGAGAGCACATGAGAGGGGGGAGGGTCAGAGGGAGAAGCAGGCTCCCTGCTGAGCCGGGAGCCCGATGTGGGACTCGATCCCAGGACTCCAGGATCATGACCTGAGCCGAAGGCAGTCGCTTAACCAACTGAGCCACCCAGGCGCCCCAAAAAATGGGGAGGATATTTAAAGAAAAAGAGGAAGAAGGCCCTGTCTGAAGCTATAAATAGTAAAAAAAAAAAATTAATAAAAAAAATTAATAAAAATCATGTCTCCGTCTCTTCTCTCATTTTCAAAAAACAAAAATAAAAAAAACATTAAATACAAACTTAGCAGATACTGTGGAAAGTGCAAGAGAGCGGAGAACATCTCAGCATGGGCACACTCTTGCCCAGGCAGAGGCTCTGCACCAAGGACTGAACCATTCAGAAAAAAATACCCCGCTTAAGATAGATTTGCAAATACTCTGCATATCCATTTCAGTATGAACTTTGTTTTTCTTCCCACCCTCCCTCCTTCCCCATCCCCTCCTCCAAATAAAAAAGGTTGATTTCCAGAAAGTCACTTGAAAGAGCCGAGAATGGCCCAAGGTATACCAGACTCCTGTAGTGTGATCACAAGTGCCCTGTGACGGACACATCTCAAGGTGCAGATGGTTCTAGTTCCTTCTCCTGGCTCCTTTTCACAAGAGGGAGGGAGAAAGCTGGCTGGGGGCAGAGGCCCAGAAGGACTCCTGTCCCAGCTTCAGAGGGGCTCTGGGTAAGGCATGTTCAGGATAGGGTGTAAGCTGGGCCCACATTTTAAGTGTAAGATTAAGAAATGATCCAATCCCAGACCTGCCTTCAGCAAGGCCAAGTGTAACCCTATTTTTCTGCCGGGACAACCGAGGCCCAGAGAATCAAGAAGAGGCAGGCAGGAACAGAAGATGATGTCTCTTCTGACGCTTGAAACATAATCAGAGCTGGAGATGCGGACAGGTCAGCATTAGGTTGCCCTCCCCCTACCCTAACGTCCACCCTTCCAAATCCTTTGGCTTCCCTCCCCATGGAGGTCCAAGCCAGTGCCCAGGTGGGCGCTTCAGGCATAGAACTCGTTGGTAGGGGCTTTCTTGTAGATGGGTTTCTTGCCCAGGTCATAGGTGCCTTCATCCTTCTTCTTCATGCGGCACACCAGCAGCAGGACCAGGAAAACGGCGAAGAGGATGCCCACGCCGCTGCCCACGATCAGAGCTGCAGGGGAAGAATGGGGAGAGCCGTGGGTCAGGACCTCGGGTACACTGCCACTTCCCCCCAGTCAGCTCTCTCACAGCTGGACATGCTCCCCCTTGCTGTTGCTTGTGCTCGGCATGACCTCATTCACAAGACAGCAGGGGGTCACCGTAAGTCCCCAAAGACCACAGCGCTAGGGCGGCAAAGCCACCATTCCAACCCGCACCTGCTGGAGCCCACAGCCAAGCACACCCCCCAGCGACAGCTTAGCACTCACTGCGCCGGGAGCTAGCAAACCGGCAGGCTGCGACCATCTGCCCGGACAGACTCCCGGCACTCCCGCGAGCTGAGTGTGCAAGCACCTACAGACGGGCATACGCGTTCTCCATGTACACAGGTGCACGCTACCAAACACGGCCGTGCTGTCTGTCACAATGACACACTGTGGCTCCCCCTCCTACGTGTGCAGCTCGGTGTGTGCTAAGGCCTGCGACCCACTCCCATTACTCATCACTGGCTGTGTGATCGGGCGAGTTCCTTCATCTCTCTCATTGCAAAACAGAAATCGGAGGACCTTTCTCACACATCAGTCCTAAGGATTAAATAAATTAACCCCCCGAAAGTGCTTAGAACAATGCATGGCAGAGCCTCGGTACTCACTACTTGTAAACCTTGGTGGTTTATATGTGTGTCCCTAGCACCCTGAATTGGACCCTGGCACAACAGCGAAGTGCTTATGAAATGACTCTCCCAATTCAGCTCAGAGAGGAGCACCGGCCAAGGCTGCCTACTGGCATCAGGCAGATGCGGGCTGCTAACCTCAGGTGAACAGCTGTTTTGCAGCATGCCAGGCCGCCTGAAGGGCTCTATCCTGTTTGCTGAGGGGGCAGGGACACCTCACAGAATCCTTGCTGTGGCAGATTGAGTCCCCTAATTCGGTCTTCTGGGGCTAAGGAGATTAATTTTCCATCCCTGCACACACTCCCAATCTATGCACAGAATGGGGGCAGAATGGAACAGAGGAGCCCAGTAAGGTTCTTTCTTGCTAAAACTCTATATGAGAGAGCAGCAACAAAATGACCCCAGGAAATACAGAAAAAGCACATGGAATGAGGTATCCCAACTCCATGACTGTTTTTATCACCTTTCCCCTCTGATAACCCCAGGCGCCTCTTATCAGGACCTTGGTCAGTGCTGGGACTCTCCACCAGGTTAAAGTTCAAGGGCAGTCTCAAAAGTGACTGTGGTCCTAGGTTCACATGCCGGGGCTCCCAGTGCCTAGTTTTGTGACTTTGGACAAGTGATTTGGCTTCTCTTGAGCCTCAGTTTCCTTATCTGTAAGAGTACAGATAGCCAACCATACCTGTCCGATAGGGTTGTGGAGACTCAGTGAGGGGGCGCACATGGATCAGATGGCATCTAGTAAGCACTTGAGAAACTTCCAGGTGCACTGAGATGCTACTGGAATGGAGGGTCCCACCCCAACGAATGCAACAATATAACTTCTCACATGAAGATCTTATGCTTGTCTAATTCTCAACTGGAAGATTTAAGAGATGACCTGGCTTTGGTTCTGTCTTTTGCTATGTGACCCAAGCAAGTGGTTTGCTTTCTCCGGGCCTCGGTCTCCCCATTTATAAGACACACATGGTTGGACTAGATCAGTGGTTTTACATTTTTCTTTAAAAGCAGCAAAACCCTGAGTTGGTGAAAGCAAAACCTTAGGCTGACCCCACATATGCCAGCTAAAAGTGAAACTCTGTGTTTGAAAAAGATGGGGGAGGTTTTTACCAAATATTTTGAAGCTTAGAGGACTAAAAGGTCTCTAAGGGCCCCTCTGGTTCCAAAAGCACCCCCTACCCCTCTTTACAGCGCTCAGCAAGTAGCTAAGGTAAAGGAGAAAGAACATTGGCTCCAGTATCAGGAGGCCAGGGTCAGGGCTGAGCTGGGCCCAACGTCACCTGGGGTTATATTCCCAGGGAGCCTTATCTGCAAAATGCAGGGCACAGGGCTCTTTCCTTGTACCTCAAGCCTCCTGGGAGGTGCTGGCCCGGCTGGCTGCCAGGAGACAGGAGTAACCGAGCCTGGGCCCAGGGCAGCCACTCACCAGGCTGGTTCATGCAGACAGGCCCTTGGCCTATAAAACTTGGCCAGAGAGAGAGTTCCCTCTGACAACCCGCCCCCGCGAGCTTCGGTGATCCCAAAGCTGCCAGGGAAGGAGAGAGGGAGCCGTCCCCACCCCAGATGAAGGCCACACCTGATGCCCCACCCTGGGACAGAGCTTCCACAATAGCACACCACATTCAAGAACCCTGCGGCTCTCACGTCAGGCCAAACCCTGAACCTCTCTCCTCTCCAAGGCCTCAGTGTCTTAATCTGTCATATGAAGGATCCCGGTATGCCACCTAGTATGAAAAGTCAGTGAAGACTCAATGACAGATTACACCCACAAATCAGAAAAGCGCTTTCCAGTTAGCCAAATTACTTCAGATTCTAATTTTCATGGAGTTATGATACCAACCCAAGGGGTAGAATTGTACCCATTTACAGAGGAGGAAACTGGGGCTCACGTCCCCACTGGGGTTGGAAAGCTTCTCAGCCAAGGTCACAAGGCCATCAAGTGACAGAGCAGGGGGATGGGGAGCCAGCCTAATGGGCTTTCATGGGAAGTTAACGTTTAATAATTAACTCCCCAGGTACCAACCCCAGGCTGTGCAAATGTTTTTAAAACAAGACAGAAGGACTTAAGGCAAGGGACCGACTCTCAGGCTGTTCTTTAGAAGCCTTTGATATGCAATTCTTCCTCGTCTCCACCAGGCCACTCATCCACTCAGAGCCACCCCCTAGGGAGGTGTAGTCCTTGAGTCTCCAGGGTACCCTGGGGCCCGAGGCATCCGTGTCTGCAACACTATCTCCCTCTGAGTCCTCTCCCCCTCCTAAGTCTCTGGTGAGGAGCTTACCTGCCAGAACCTCTGTCCTCTCAAAGATGCTGCTGCCCTGCGCAGTGCTGGACATGGACACCTTGTTGGACACGTCCTCGTCCCCCTCAAAGGATGAGATCCTTTTTGGGATGACCTCGTTCTCCTCCAATTCCTTGGGTTCGGTGGGGACCCAACTCCCAGGCCCTGCCCTCTCAGGGATAAAGTTATCGAGAGGCACCTGCATGGGGTGGAAGGAGGAGAGACAAACACTCAGCGTGGTCTGGGGACGAACCTGGGGCAGGGGACAGAAGCATTCAGCCAGGGAGGGAGTCTGCTTTTGCCATCTTGCTGGCTGAACCAGGGGGTCCTGGGACAGAAAGCAGCACCAAACTCTCAACAACGATGCCATCGAAGGCTCACCCTCCACCTTTCCAGGTCTGTCCCAAATGGGGAATGAATAATGTGACCAAGGGCGCAGGGAAGCACATGATCCCACTCACTGCTGGTCAGTGGGTATTCGAGAATCACCACCCCGGAGGGCAGTGTGGCAGAGCTGCAGAAATTGCTTGGGACCCTGTCCCAAGGAGCTAATCAGAGATTTGAGTCAAAGAAGCTTGCTGTAGTGTTCTAATTTTAGAAAATCAGAAAAAACATTTCCATCAAAAAGGGAAAAGCAGTGAACTATGATGATGCGGCCTATAAAAATGAATAGGAAGCACATTTAATCATGTGAGGAAATAAACTCACAAACTCCTGACCACTTTATATACACAAAACTGTATATACAACTTGATATTAATGTTGGGAAATACCTAGAAATGCACAGAAAAGGGGCTGGAAACACATCTAAGTGCTGACAGTGATTATCCCCTGCCGGGAGGACGGCCTACCCATGACCCACAGCTGTGCCTGCCCCCAGGGAGCCAGAGCCCCGAATAAAAGCTTTCTTGCAGAGAGAGGTCAGACTCTCACTTATGGGCCCTTCTCAACAGGTGTTAGAGAGGAGCAAGTGGGGAGAGGCAAAAGCATGTAATTACTCACCAGAGGATGGATTACTTCGGGGAAGATCTGGGGGTCCTCTGAGTCATCTGGAAGGTCAGAAAGGCTGAGTGTGAGGTCACTTCCCCTTAGATAAAGGACCTCCCCCTTCTTCAGCCATGGCTAGGCCCTCAAATGCTCAATGTACAGCAAGTGACCATTCCCACCCCAGCTTCAGTCACCTCATCTGTAAAATGGGGCTCCAAAGCCTGGGCTCTCTGGTTCTTTCACAAGAGTGCTCAGCAGGTAGCTGAGCAGATGCTGTCAGCTCCAAACCCCTGCTCCATAATGTATGGATCCAGGGACCACTAGCATCCCCTGGGTGCCGGTTAGAAATACAGATTCCTGGGCCCACTGAATCAGTCTGCATTTTCATAAGATCCCCAGGGGATTCCTTTGAGAAGACTCTAGACTGTAATATTAAATATTAGAAATTGCAGCATTAAAATATATCCTGAGTGCTCCGTATATGTGCCAAGAGAGCTTTAACTCAGTCCAATCCCCAACACACTGATTTACTATTTTACAGATTTGGAAACCAAGGCTCAGAGGTCACAGAGATCATCACAGCACTCTGTACGGAGGAAGGATGCTTCTGTGCAGCAGCCTGAGCCAGGGAGTCACAGAAGACCATGAACAGCCCTGCCCTCCCCGCCCCCCCCCCAGTCCAGCCACCCAAGGCCTGCACCCCTTCACCCATGCCCCCCTCTGAAGCAGGAGCTTGTTCCTGGGTCCCCACTCACACCTCTGCCCACACATGCTCCCAGGCTTTTGAGCTGCTCCTTTTCCTTTTCATAAGAAGAAAACACTATCACAGTTCTTTCCAGCCCCACACCCACTAGGCCCCCAGCCACAGGCAGACAGGTCCAGGCTGGTGCTCAGAAAACCTAGAGCTACAAATGAACTCCAAGCAACAAATAACTCACCCAAGGAGGGTTGTCAGGGATGGAAAAGGGTTGATAGTTACTTTTGTTTCCTCTTTTCCGAGAGGGGAGGAGCACTGTTGGAAACCCCCCACACAAATCCAAGTCTCAAGGCGAGCTCACTACCCTGTGCTCGGTAAGGCCACTTTCCCTCCAACCCCATGAGCCCAGGCTGCCCACCAGATCCTCCATACCCAGATCTCCAGAGCCAGACAGCTCAAAATCATCGGGTTCCTGCCCAGGCCCCCCAACATCCTCGTCATCTGGTAGGGCCCCAGAAAAGTATCGGCCTTCTAGGTCTTGGGGGTCGATGACTTCGGTCTCTCGGATCTAGGGTGAAAAAGGGAGTCACGTCAGCCACATCGGTAGCCCCCTGGTGCTCTACTGCAGCCCCCGAGCCCCAAAAGGCAGTGAAGTGGGCATTCAGTAAGATAACCTGGGGTGCTGGAAGGTAATCAGGCCAGAACCTGGAGACCACCCCTCCTGGTCCCTAACTTGCTGTGTGACCTTAGGCAAATCTCTTTCCCATCCTGGGCTAATAAAAATCATAAAGTTGGTAATAATCAGAACATTAAATATTACTAGGTACTATTGACTAAGCAATTAGTATGGGTAAGTCCCTGTTCTTAACACCAAAGGCATGTCTTTAACCTCATTTTACAAAAGAGGAAACTGGGAATTTCCTTCTGACACAAGTAGCAGGTCGAAAAGAGAGAATTCAGCATCGAGCTGCCTGCATGCAGAACCACACAGGCTTGAGGATATGACGCTCCAGGGTTCTAGGATGCAAAAAAAGTCACAGCTGATTCACCCGAGGCAGGGAGAGGGCTGCTGGCCCCGGTCTTGCCCAGTCCAGGACACCTTTCCCAGCTGACTCAGACTGGGCTGGGACAGCCAGGGCTGGCTCACCCACGCCCCAGGGCAGCCTCAGGCCAGGCACTGTGCAGACCTGGTGACTCACAAGTACGTAAGCACACTCTTGTACTCAGCTTTCCAGCATCTCCCATAGATCTCTTCTGTACCAGCACAGGGGAGGGCAAAAGAGGCATCCTGTGGATGGACCACCCACTCCAGCACCCACAAATGTCCTCAGCCCCTACCGCACGGGGACCCAGCCCGTCACATCACAGCAGAATCTTAAACCCCACTTCCACCAAGAAGCTTTCAAAGGGAAAGTACAAGGTCCAGGGAGGCAAAAACTTCCCCAAGGTCCTATAAGTACATCAGCTACTCTGTTCCCATCCCCCAGAGCTCACAAGGGTAGGAAACATTCAGAATGCTTACCACCTTCCTCTTAGCTCTGGGGCTGAGGCTTCCCAAAGAACAACAGCCCTGAGCAAAGTTCATTTCCCCCCCCCCGCTGATTAACTCAAATACTAAAGTGCCTGCTATTTGCCAAAAGAGTTAGGGTTTCAATGAAGTTCAATACACATTCTCCTCTTATATTCTCCTCTAAACATTACATCTCCTCTAAACATTCTCCTCTTCTTTCCCAGAGCCCCTAACTGTAGGATATTGGGGCTCTGCTCAGAACCACCAGAATTCCAGTTACAGAGGCCAGGGAGGTCCCATGCTCTCATTTCACAGAATCTGAGAGAATCTGAGCTCTGGACAAGGCAGTGACTTGCCTAAGGTCGCATAACTGAGTCAGCCAGACAACTCAGAGTGGAGAGGCCAGGTGTCTTTTTGACTGCCCCAGGCTGTCCTTCACCCAGCTAAGACTGCCAGTGACACCAGGGAAGGGGGTAGCCCGAGGAGGAATATCTGTTCCTAGGACCAGGTAAGCATTGCAGGAGAGGCCCACGCTCTGTACTTCCTCCCCTGGCTTCTGGGGAGAGGTGGGCAGGACCTGACTGTCATGCCCTCTTCCACCCCCGAGAGGGCAGATGCTGGATTCCCGGAAGGGAGGAGGGTCAGGCCAGGGGAGAAGGCAGTGGGCACACAGCCCTCTTCCACCGGATGGGAGACTCTTTGCTGAACACTGGGCACACATGGGGGTGGGGAGCCAGAAGGGGTTAAGCCCTGGTTGGGGATGACTTCATGACTTGGGAATCAGGAGCTGCTGAGCTGCTGGTGTTGGAATTCCAGCCCCCGCACACAGCCCCGTGCCTGTGGCTTCGGTCTGGCAGCTTGGGAGGAAGGCTCCTCCGTGGTGGTTGCAAAACTGTCCCCTAGGGTGAGGTCCCTGTGCTCCTACCCCCATCTCCTGCCGCGAATTCCCCCAGGGCCCAAATCTGAAAGAGCAGGACCTTTTAAGCCCTTAGCAAATGAAGTACGTCCTCCTGATAGATCTTGTGCAGAAGTGGGCAGAAGTGGAACTGGGGCCTCAGAAAGGTTAAGTGGCTTGCCCAAGGTCACATCGGCAGAAAGTGGCCACACTGGACCAGAACCCAGGCCTGGGTCACTCAAGCCTTTAGTCACATGCGAATGAACACCTGCATGAACACGCATGTACACAGAGTGCCCGGCCACCCAAGCTAGGAGGGAGCCCTGTCAAGTGGAGGTCAAATCCAGCCCAGCAGAGAAAAAAGGTACTTTGGCCACTTGTCGACCTGGCCTGGAGACTCCCATGGGAGTCACAGCTCCAAGTCCTCCAGACAGGGGCTGGGGTCCCAACGCTGGGCAGTTTCAGGCGGGCAGTTTCAGGCGGGAGACCCGCCCCACAGGGTTCTTATTCCCCGAAGCCCTGGAATGTTGTTTACACATCCTGCCCTTCTTTTACTATGTGAAAGTGTTAAGGGGTGTTTCAAAACAACCCACGGGATTAGCATGCTGATTGGCTGACAGTTACTAGCTCCATTTTTCATTAGCCAGACAGAGGCGAAGAGAGGAGGCAGGTATGGTGGTCTCGAAACCAAAGATGAAACCCAGATTCACTGACAGTTCAGCCCTCTTAGGGGTCGCCTGGTGATCCCTCCCCCTTCCTTTCCATACCAGGTTCCTGGGGAGGATAAACGGCTTGGCTAAGGTCGCACCAGGGGTCAGGGGCACAGCCAGGGGTAGACCCAGTCAGACACCTATCCTGGGGCTCTCCAGGCTGCATTACAGGGGCCCACGTGCCTTCCTCCAGCAAGTCCCAGGGCCTGGAAGAAGCTTTGTGGGGCGTACCCATGGGAGGGCACAGGAAAGCAGATCTTTCTTCCACTCCAGAAGCACCCTCTCTGTTCCTCTCTGCCCATGACTCCTGACAAGAGGGACATTCCCACGTGGGAACCCTTTAAGACTGGGTCAGCAATGGGCAAGCATTATGGGCAAGCATCCCTTTGTGTGTATGGGCATGCCAACAGCCCTCCCTTGCCTTACCTGCTTTGCAGACAAGGCCCATTCAGTCTGGGGTACATCTGAAGAATGAGGCCACTCAGCAGCCAGACCCAGCCTTGACCAGAGAGGACCCGATCCTGCTCCCAGCTGAGCTACCCGTCTATTCTCCACTCACCCCCACCCCTGCCTGTGGATTGTGTGTTCACACAGGCACCCTCTCTGGGCCCTCGGGTCTCCTTTCTCACAGACCACAACAGAAATAGGTCAGTGGGCCTGGGTCCCACAGACCTGCTTGCCCCAGGGCTGGTGGACACCTGGGGTTGGTGCCTGGGGGTTGAGATGCTGAATGCCTTCCCAGATTATCCACAGAAGAGGGGGTAGGTGCTGTTTTGTTCCAAAGGAACTAACACCTGCCAACAGAAGGTATCCGAGGTCACTGAGCCCAACGGTCTCATTTTATAACCCAGCAAACAGATTAAAAGACAAGGGACTTTGCCAAGGTCACCCAAGCACTTGGCAGCAGAGCTGGACTTAGAACCTAGGTCTCCTGGCTTGAGGCTGGAGTTGTCCTCCCTGCCCTGCTTCAAGGATTTTGGCTGCAAAACAAAGGGTCTCAGCAAACCCACAGGCCACAGCTGTCACTCCAGACATATTCCGCATCCAGTCCTTACACTATAGGCACGAAGCTAGGAAAAGGTCACCAACCTATCCCAAAGTCCTACAGCTTCAGTCACCAGGGAAAAGCATAGGGGCTGGGGTGACTAGCTCAAGTATCCACCACGAGCCAGGCACCAAGCTGGAGTCTTCCCTTTATGAGCTCATTTGCAACGGCCCAACAGTCTTGTAACGTGCTCTGACCATTTTGCAAGAAACTCAGGTGCAATAGAGTCATTTATCCAAAGTCACACAACTAGAAAGCAACGGAGCTGGGGTTTGAACCTAGATCTTTCTCAAGACCATGCCTCAGCCACAACCAGATTTCTCACTGCCACCCTCGCGTCTCCTCTCCACCCTGACCCCACACTGCCAGGCCAGGCTCCACCAGGGAGCAAACAAAGGTGAAACTGATATTGCTTAAACAAAAGAACAAAAACTTGGCTGGGGCACCAGGGAGAAGTTCAGGGTCAAGGCCTGGTTGGCTGGTGGGAGGAAAAGAGGGAGGAGAGCCTCCCCCTCCCCCCCCACCCTCCCCCACCTCTGCCCTCAGGCTCCTCCCCAGCAGAGGTAGGGTCAGGGACACACTTGACCCTTCTTTCAGGAGGTGAGACCAGAAGGACAACCGTGCAAGCCAAATTCAAGGGGGGGTGGGGGTGGGGTGGGGGAGCAAGGACACTGGGCTCCAGCTACTGAATCCACCAGAGTGATTCTGACCAGAGATCCCCAAAAGCGGCCTCTGGTACAATCACTGTCTTCCGCCATCCCCCTTTCTGAAGGGTCAGATACCCCCCAGAATGAGCAAACCCTGAAGCCACAGTCAGAGATCTACACCTCAGCAGAAAGGAAGGATCTGCCAGCAGAGTGGTGACCCACAAGCAAAGTACAATCTGGCCACTTCCTAACTGCAGGAGTCTTGGAGTCTACGTCACATCTTGAACCCTCAGCTTTCTCTTTCGGTACCCAGGGCTAGGAGCACCCTGCAGGATGATGAGGATTAAGTGCAATGCATTAGTGTGTGCAAAGAATCCAGCATATGGCCTGGTCCACAGCAGGTGCTCAATGAGTAGCAGCTATTATCAATCCCCACCTGCCTCCCTTCTGGCTAAAGGGATTAGTGCTCAAAGGGTCAGAGAGACCTGGGAAAAGCTGTGGAAGCAGCTCCCCTGCTAGAAAGAAGGTGGTCAGTGGATCGGGGTGCGGGGGAGGGGGGGGAGGGCTGTGCTTCGCAAATCGTGAATAAATACCTATAATGGGTATTTATTTTGCTTCTGGGACAACCGACCAGGTCCCTTGCAATTGCAAAGGACCCAGAGATGGGCAGAGACCACACAACTTGGAGCACCCGTTCTAAGACGACAGAGGCATAGGAAACGCAGTTGTATTTTTCCAAAAGGAGCAAATGGAAGTGACCAGAGACGCCTGACATTCTACTGGGGGACCTGTACCCCCCGGGGTATTTACTGACTTGCCTTGGGGACAAAACAAAACAAAAAAATCCAAAAGGCAAAAAGAAACCACACACAGCCAGTACTCTGGTACCTGGAGGGTTAAGCCAGGTCTGGGGGTGGGGGGTGGGGCTGGGGGGGGTTTCGAATGTCAGCTCTGCCCACTCCAAGGTCGGGTTACTCTGAACACAATCACTCAGGAGAGAAGCCAGGCTTGGCACTGCCAGCAGCCAACTTTTCACCAACCCCCCCCCCCCAGGGCAAACCATTCCACAGCAAGGGCTCCAGGATGCTGGGGTGCCAGCTAGGAATGGGGCTGGGGGTGGGGTCCTGCATTCTGGACATCCTCCTGCCAGCAGGTGATGGAGATTTCCCCACTGGGCCTCAGTTTGCCCACCTGTAAAAGGTTCTCAAAGAGACAAGCCTCTGTCTGTCTCAGGGCCTGGTAACCAAGCTGGGCACTGCTCCGATTACCGCTGGAGACAGCTGGGAGGGGGCTGGCTCCCCAAGGGCCGCAGAGACAGAAGTGCATTGAAGCTGGGACTTGTAATCTAGGCAGCAGATCCGAAGTCCCTGCTGGATCTACGGGCGGGACGTAAACAAGCCTCCTGTGTTCTCAAGAGCAAAGTTGATAGCCTTGTCTCGGCTGATTAGATCAGCCCTGGGTGCTGGCTTCCTGCCCCTTCCCAGCCTCCCCCTTCCACAACCCGCCCCCGTGAGGAAGCCACTGCTCCAGACCAGGTCAGTCTGTCCCACAGACGTCTCCCAGCCGGTCTTTCCCCGGGCAAGGAGTGTCCCCACTCCCTGTGACTGGCCACGGGTCATCCCTGCCCCCGTGGCCTGAGGTCCGAGTGGTACAGCCAGCCCTGCAGGCCTGGCCGCGACCAGTGGGCACCACCAAGTCACTGTTTCCACACACACCAGCCCTTCCCTGCCTCCCCTTTCCATTACCCCAGGTGTCACCTGACTAGCCAGCCTCTGTGCCAGAGAAAACTGGGGCAAGCGGAGCTCCCAGCCTACAGGGTGGGGGAGGGGAGAAGCAGAC
This sequence comes from Leptonychotes weddellii, assembly GCF_054177405.1. Classification (NCBI taxonomy): domain Eukaryota; kingdom Metazoa; phylum Chordata; class Mammalia; order Carnivora; family Phocidae; genus Leptonychotes; species Leptonychotes weddellii. Next base: position 13,588,254 of record NC_138378.1, on the reverse strand, counting down.
TGGGGGGGGGGGAGGCCTGAGTAGGAGGGACTGGCCAGAGGGTGGGGGAGGTAACTGGGGGCACAGACGAGGTGGTAAAAAGTAGCAGGGAGGGGCGCCTGGGTGGCTCAGTCGTTAAGCGTCTGCCTTCGGCTCAGGTCATGATCCCAGGGTCCTGGGATCGAGCCCCGCATCGGGCTCCCTGCTCTGCGGGAAACCTGCTTCTCCCTCTCCCACTCCCGCTGCTTGTGTTCCCTCTCTCGCTGTCAAATAAATAAAATCTTTAAAAAAAAAGTAGCAGGGATGGTAGGGGGGACCGTAGAAGGCCAAAGCTGGGAAGAACTGTTCAAATCACAAAGTGATCTCCTGGGGACTCCTGGAGCCCTCTGGAAAGGATAAAAAAGTTTTGAACCCCAAGAACTGTAACTATCGGTTTACATTTTTGGCATGCACTCAGATACCACCTCCCTGAAGCCAACATCTGGCCCCGGGGAAGAGCCCTCGTCTAGCCACTAAGAATAAACCAAGATCAAGCCAGCACTTAACAAGTTTGCCAAACACCGATTATGACCCTTGAGTGACACAGGGGTGTTTCACTGAGGACACACTGGTGAAGTGACTTATTAACTAACTGCATGTCCTTGGGTGAGCAGCAGAGCTGGGATGGTGACTCAGGTTTTTCTGGCTGTGAAATGTACCCACTTCCAGTCACCCTGCCTCTAGCAGACAGGGCCAAAGGGCCTGGCCAGGTGCAGGGACGTTCCTGAAGGTCACCAGTGAGTCAGGCTTCCAGTACTACTAGGGTTAAATCAGGCCCCAACTGTTGACACAGGCCTTCTCCTCCCTCTCTAGGGGCCCATGTACTGAAAATCTACGGGCTTTTCAGACACTGTACCTTCCCGGCCACCATCAAATCCCCTCTCCAAGGACAGAGCGCTCCTTGCAATTCACTCAGCCTCCGTAGGCCTAGAAACTCTGCCCCTCCAACTGAGGAGGGTGACCCTGTTCTGGGCTTTGTCCAGGTGGTCCTGTACCCTTAGCAAACCCCCATCCCCCTCCAGGCCGCAAACAGCTCAGCGAGGGGTTCCTACAGATCCCAGCAGGAGGGGTGGGGCTGCTGAGAACTGGTTCTTTTTTTTTTTTTTTTTAAAGATTTTATTTATTTATTTGAGAGAGAGAGAATGAGAGAGAACACATGAGAGGGGATAGGGTCAGAGGGCAAAGCAGACTCCCTGCCGAGCAGGGAGCCCGATGCGGGACTCGATCCCGGGACTCCAGGATCATGACCTGAGCCGAAGGCAGTCGCTTAACCAACTGAGCCACCCAGGCGC
>NC_138378.1:13546100-13586444 GCF_054177405.1 Leptonychotes weddellii | reverse complement strand
AGTTAGAGGAAAGTTTGAAAGTCCCTTTGCTCCTCAGTGACATGGAGGATAAAAGACCTATCTCTTGGGGTAATTAGGAGGATGAAATAAGGTGAAGTGCTGGGTACCAAGTCCATGCCCCCTACATTATGGCGCTTCCTTATTTTCTACCTCTGAGGTGGAGGGAGCCTGGGGGATAGCATGGGCCACACACAGATCCTCCTCCCAGCTTCCTTTCAAGCAAAGAGAAGTGATTCGGGGAGTCAACAGGCAGCAGATGGCTGAAATCTGGCCTATAACTGGGGTAAAACTGCCCCTCTCCCTTTTCTCAGGCATCCTAGGCCAGAGGTAACCGAGGCTGGGTATACACCTGGAGCATCCAGAGATGTTCAACCCAAGAAACTACAACTAACCCTGTCCTTAATGGCCCAGCTCAAGTGCCTCCTCTCCTGGAAGGCTTCTCAAAACCTTCTCACCTTTTCCTTCTAGCGCTCCTCTCTCCTTCCCCTGAGACCCCTGTCACTCCATCTGCCCCTCTCCTTGGGCAAACATCCCTTTCTTTCTTATGTTGGATATTAAGGGCACAGGCTTCAGGGTCAGAGAGATCTGGGCTATAATCCTCGTTGTGTGACCCGAGACAAGACACTTTACCTCTCTGTGCCTCGGTTTCTCTTTAGTAACTTGGGAGCCGTGCACGTTGAGAGTATGGTGCTTAGCACAACACCCACCACAAAAAAATGATACCCGTTTTTATGATCACAGAGGTCTTCCTCTAAGAGTCTTGAGTTGGGGAGCTTTCTTGCCAAAAGCTCCTCACACAAAGTAAGTAACAGGTAATCATGTCACTCTTTTCAGAACAGCTGAGAGAGTGGGCGTGGGGCTCTCTCTCCCAGAATGGTGCCAACCCTCTTTGGTCTTCCTCACTCCATGCAAATCTCTCTCAAGCTCCAGATAATGACAGCCTGGAGTTTCCAGAGGCCATGGAATGTCCAGCCTCTGCCCTGCATAACCGCAGAACCTGGGAACACTGGACAAGGAAGGGCCCTCCCAGACCATTCACCCCAACAGCGCTCCCATTGTAAGACAGGCAAACCAAGGCCCACATGGTGAGTCAGCACCCACTGGAGGGATGGTAAAGAATTCTAAAAATAGCCCCACCCTCTCCATTCACTTTCTCCTTGCTTTGCATTATTTATTTATTTATTTTTTGTCATAACACTTTCCTCACCTGACATCATGTCTTTATTGTTTTCCTTGTTTATCATCTCTTTCCCCACCAGGTATAAGCTCCATGAGAGCAGGGACATTGTCTTGTGTGTGGATGGATCCCTAGCATCTTGCCCAAGATCTGGCACAGGTCAGTGTCCAGTAAATGTTTGTTGTATAGATAAATAAATGAATGCCATTTGGATGTTTGTCCTTAGAGATTCAGACACAGGTATTCACTCATTTGCTCATCTATCCAATAAACATTTGATGAACGTCTTCTCTATGAGAGGTTTTTTGAAAAATCCTGGTGAATGAGACACTGCCCTTGCTCTCCAGCAGCTCCCTGATTAGGGAACAGTAGCCACCAGTGGCTAAGGACCTATCATATGCCAAATTCTGTGCTGGCAACTTTATGTACATCTTCTCTGTATGTACAGCTACTGCAGTTGCAAAGAACCATGTCTCACTCCAGACTCCTTAAGACAAAAGGGCTTGGGGCTTATTAGAAGGATACAGGAGGGCTAAAGACTAAAACAGAAAGGAAGACATCAAGAACTGAGATGACTCCAGGGACTGGCCATCTTACCTCTAGCTTGTAAAGCCTGCATGGTCTTTATTTGAGGGTGTCTCTTCTTCCTGGATGTATGCCCCTCTCTCTTTGATGGATTTACTCGCTCTCTTTCTAGTTTGAGTTGGGGGGAGCAGTCAGTCGGATTGGCACAGCCAGTGGCCTTCATTGTCTCCCAGAGTGAGGATTTTTAGGTCAAACTGCATCTTGGGTTACTAGTCGGCCTAGAGGGTAAACATCACCTGCCTTGTAACGTATCCTGAACAGAGGGTATCTTTAGTTAGAAGGGAGTGTTGAACATCATCCTCACTCTGATCCCATGAAGTTGGTAGTGTTACCTCTATTTTACAGATGGAAGAACAGGCTCAGAGAGGAGAAATGACAACAAAGCTGTAACAAAGCTGCCCCAGCTGACCTGCAAACCCATGATTGAGAAATACATGTCATTGCTGTTTGCAACTGCGATCGGCAGGGGGGGGGGGGGGGCTGTTTGTTATGGAGCAACAGCTGACTAATACAGGATTTAAATCAGGTTTCTCTGATTCAGTCTCACTATGTTGTCCCACTGAGTTGATAGCTCTGATTCCTGTTCTCCCCACAAAAACATTTTTTAAGTTTATTTTTTAAATTTAAATTCAGTTAATTAACATATAATGTATTATTTGTGTCAGGAGTACAGGTCTGTGATTCATCAGTCTTATATAATACACAGTGCTCATTACAACACACCCTCCCCAATGCCTGTCACCCACTTACCCCATTCCCCACACCCCCTTCCCCTCCAGCAACCCCCAGTTTGTTTCCTAAGACTAAGAGTCTCTTATGGTTTGTCTCCTCTCTGGTTTTGTCTTGTTTCATTCTTTTCTCCCTTCCCCTATGATCCTATGCCTTGTTTCTTAAATTCCACATATCAGTGAGATCATATGATAATTGTCTCTCTCTGACTTATTTCGCTTAGCATAATACCCTCCAGTTCCATCCATGTTGTTGCAAATGGCAAGATTTCAGTTTTTGATGGCTGTGTAATATTCCATCATATATATAAATACCACATCTTCTTTAGCCATTCATCTGTCGATGGACATCTGGGCTCTTTCCATAGTTTGGCTATTGTGGGCATTGCTGCTGTGAACACTGGGATGCATGTGCCCCTTTGGATCACTACCTTTGTATCTTTGGGGTAAATACCCAGTAGTTGCAGTTGCTGGGTCATAGGGTAGCTCTGTTTTCAACTTTCTGAGGAACCTCCATACTGTTTTCCAGAGTGGCTGTACCAGCTTGCATTTCCACCAAGAGTGTAGGAGGGTTCCCCTTTCTCGGGATCCTTGTCAACATCTGTCGTTTCCTGACTTGTTAATTTTAGCCATTCTGACTGGTGTGAGGTGATATCTCATTGTCCCCACAAAAACATTTTGAAGTGTTCCATCCCCAGGAGCAGAGAGGAAGATGCTGGAAAAGAGATTGAGAGATTTGTCCCTGAGAACCTCCTGCATACTTAACTTGAGCTTCCCTTGCGGTCCCCTACTCTGACGGTTAGAGAAAAGCACAGATAATAAAAATCCCAACCATTCACAGAGTACTAGACAGTTCTTCAAAGGAATTTACATACCTCAAACTGTCCCAGAGGGTAGCCAGGCTGGTATTATTACAAACAGTTTATAGTTGAGGAAATAAAGATCAGAGAGGTGAAGTGAGTTGTCCAGGTTACAAAGCTTCATGTAAACCCGGATGGTTTCTAGCCCTGAGCTACTTCCATACACCCTATTTCCTCTGCGTCCTTGACAGAGACCATCATCTGAGCACTTACCTGTGGGAGGCATAGCACCATGGGATGCACACGCCACAGCCCTGGGGCTGGAGTGCAGGGAGCAAAGCAGGATGCTTTGAACCCCACTTTACCAACATCCAGCTGAGTTTTCCCGTTCCTCCCAACTTCCCCTGCCCCCCTGAGGTCCTTTCCCCCAGCCTCCATCCAACATCTGGTCAAGGTGGAGATAGTGCAACTATTTTTCTAGATGCGTCAGAAATCAGAATCTGCTCTTTGCAAACAGCAAAAGCTGTTGGTGCAGCAGAAATGGGGCAGTGAGGTAAAGAATGTCAGTTGAAGCCTCCTCAGCCATTTGACTTATGACATGGGCAATCCACCCACACCACGGGTCTGTTTCCTCCTCCAACAAATGAGATTCCTTCCATGATGATGGGGCTGTGACAAACCCTGTCTCCTTCCCCTGGCATATCCTTGCCCAGGCTAACTCTACCCATCTTTACAGTCTAGTACTTTTACCACTTCCTCAGAGAGACCTTCCCCTGAGGCCTAATTGTCTTCCTGCCCAACTTCTTTGACATCGCTTCCTTCCCAGCATTCACTACAACTTATATTTCTACCATTCCAATTCTGTTTTCTGGCTTTGTTGTGTAGAAGCTCCCCAAGGGGAGGGACTAAGTCTGTTTTCTTGCATGGGGCCTGCTACATAGTAAGTACTCAATATACTTGTTGGATGAGTGAATGGATGAATCTGCTTTCCTCCTCTCATCCCTCCTGCCTTCCCCCACCTGCCCACCCCACACAGCTCCCAGGGTGTGGTAAGGTGATGATGAACTGTAGGCTGGAAATTCTTGGGCAAGGGCGGATGGCCATGGCCTCTGCTTCTCCCTGTCCTTGCCACACTGGCCTTGCTATTCCGAGAACATGCCAATCTCATTCCTGCCTCGGGGCTTTGCATTTGCGTGCCCTCTCTCTGGAATGTTCTTTCCAGATACCAGTTGGCTTCATCCTTCACTTCCATCACATCTCTGCTCACATGCCACCTCTTCAGGGAGGCCTTTGTTGATTGCCATTTCTGAAGTAATCCCTCTCAGCCTCCTTCTTACATTGTTCTCACCCCCTTACCCTCATCTTCATAGCTCTTCTCATGACCGGATGGTAGGTTTTACATTGCTGGTTGACTTATTTATTGTCTCTCTCCTCCGTGAGAATATACACTCTATGAGGTTGGAGTTTTTCTTTTTATTTACTTTATTCAGTTCCTGGCACATAGTAAATGCTCAGTGAATATTTATCAAATGATTGATTTATTGATTGATGAAAAGGGAGGTGAAGAAAATAGATTTTCTTTTTAAAATAAAGCCCTGAATTCTTCACGTCGGAGCAAGGAATGATTTCTAGGGAGGAGCAGAGAATATAGTACACAGCAGGACCAGGAAGTCTGGGGAGTGGAGCAACTGTTTTCAGAAAATCTCACCTTTCTTCCTCCAGGGGTGTCTTAGATCTGGTAACCAACCTCTGGAAAAAGAGTTCTTTATTCAGGAGAAAACAATACCAGGGCGCCTGGGTGGCTCAGTCGGTTAAGCGTCTGCCTGTGGCTCAAGTCATGATCCTGGAGTCCTGGGATGGAGCCCCAGCATCAGGCTCCCCGCTCAGGAGCCTGCTTCTCCCTCTCCAGCTCCCCCTGCTTGGGCTCTCTGTTTCTCTCTCTCTCTCTCTCTGTCAAATGAATAAATAAAATCTCAAAAAAAAAAAAGAGAGAGAGAGAGAGAAATAATACTCCCGGAGGCCCAGCCACCTGCTGGGATCCCTGGCAGCATCTGCTCTCCATAGAGAGATGATTTGCAGAAAAGCTCTGACCATTTAGCTTCCTCCTCCAAGCTTCAGGTTCCTCACCTGTAAAATGGGGAAATGTACACATTTACCTCCCTAGGGCTGTTGGGATGATAGAAAGATCGTGTAGGTGAAAGCACTGTGTGAACTGTAATGTCCAGTGCACTTCCCACTGTGCACTGGGAAGAGGTAGCATGTGGAGTCAGGTTGGCCTGGGGTGGAGTTCCTGCTCTACTTCCCACTGGCAGTGTGGCCTTGGGGAAATGGTGTCCTTTCTCTGAGTCTTGGGTTCCTTATCTGCCAAGTGGGACTATTACTTGTATCTACAATTTACAAGCTTGTTTTAGAAATTAAATAAGCATCAAGTAAGATCATGTAAGTGTCTGGCATACAGTGGGTAACTCAGCAAATGTTCCTCAAAGTCACACACAGCCCTTAAATACTCTGGGTGGCTCAGTCACTTAAGTGTCTTACTCTTGATATCGGCTCAGGTCATGATCTCAGGGTCTTGAGATCGAGCCCCGCATTGGGCTCCGCGCTCGGTATGAAACCTGCTTAAGATTCTCTCTCTCCCTCTGCCCCTCCCCCACCCCCTGCTCCTGCTCTCTCTCTCTCTCTGTCTCTCTAAAAAAAAAATACTCTGGGTAACGAAGTGTTCTTCGTCTGAAGGAGAAAACAGACAATGATGAGTTCTTTCTCTCCAGTTTCTCTTCTGAGCGAGGAAATCACTGGCCAGAACCCATGCAGAGGACTGACGGCCAAATGCAACCTCCCACATGGAGTTTCCGAAAAGTGTGAGCGCAGAGTTGCATAATCTGTCCCTGAGACATGTGTCTCTCCTGAAGTGTTTTCATCAAACATTCCCTGAAAGGTTTCACGTGAGCGGGCAGCCTAGAAAGGAGGAAGGGAGAGAGGGAGTTGGAACCCTGCAGGTGGGGTGGGATTAAGAAAAGAAGGTACTGCATTTACTGAGCTCCTACTGTGTGCCAGGCACTGGGCTTACTCTGACATCCACTTAGATCTTTCCCATAAATCTGAGAGATCAGGTGTTACCACTCACGCATTCCAAGGGAAGAGATAACAATAATTAATATTGCTAACGTTTACATAATGCTGACTGCCTATCAGGTAGTAGTAGGGTGAGCACATATTTGATCCTCAGGACAGCCCAGGTCATGGGTACTAGTCTCATCGCCATTTTTATAGAGAAGGAAACAGAGATTCAGAAATGAAGTAGCTTCCCCAAGATCACCCAGTAAGATAGTAGTAGGGCTAGGATTCGAATATAAGCGGGGCTCAAAGCCCACAGACTTGTATGAGGACATCCCCCAAGGGATTTATGGGGGGGGGGCGTAGATCTGGAAAGTGATTCAAACAAGAGTTGACCTTATAAACCCACAGTGGGAGTTCAGCGTAGAAGTGACGTAAGTGACCAAGTAACCAGAGGCACTCCTCTTCTCTGCACCCGGAGGACAGTTTGTCCCAGCTGTGGCTGTTTGTCATTCAGTCTCTGACCTAAAGTTTAAAATTTCATTCATAAGTTTGGAACCACAAACCCAGCAGCGTGGGAAGGGCCCTTGGAGATCAGCTATTCTAGTCCAACCCCCTCAGATTACAGATGGAAAAAAACCCTGAGGCCTAAAGAGAGCCATGGACATGGCAAGGTCACAGAGCAATTTTCTGTTAGAAGGAGGATTTGGTTTGAGGTCAATTACAGATCATCTTGTTCTGTAATTACCAAATGTTGGCTGTACCTCTGAATCACTTGGGGAGCTCTTTAAATGTCCAGATTTCTGCATTCTGCTTCTGGAGATTCAGACTTTGGTTTGCAACAAGGCCTGGGAATCTGACAACATAATATGTTCCTCAGCTGATTCAGATGGCACAAGGCCAGGGACTGCATTTGGAAGTTGGAGTCCAATTCTCCTCCTTCATTTTATACTTTGGCATACTAAAACCCGGCAAGGGACTTGCCCCAAGGTCACATGGCAGGTCACTGGGGCCCAAGTTCAGGCTTTGTGATCATTCTTCTCCAGGCTTCCTGTGGTCAGATTCTCAAAATGGGCCAAGGAGGTTAGCTAAGGGAGTTACTGTGGTTTTCCCCAGCTCTTGGTTTCCTTGTTTTACCCAAATTAAGACAGAGGATGGTGCCCCATTTCCCAAGCTGGGAAAGATGGGAATTCAAGAGCTGAAATCCTACAGGTAAAAGGAAACTGCAACACGCTGTCCTGCAGGCCCGTGGGGCTTTCCCAGAGGCAAGCTCCAGGCTCCAGGAATGACATCAGACCCCAGCTATTCAGTGCCCTAACGCCTCAGGCTACCTGTGTTTTCTGTTGCCAGAGAATGGGTAGGGAGGGCCTTCTGTTTGTGGGAGGTGACAGGTGGAGAAGGCCCAGCTGGGACTCAAGTGGGGTCCTGACTCAGGAGGAGCCAAATGTTCTGGCACCTGGAAGGAAGACCAAGCTGCTTTCGGGAACTGAGTCAGACCTCTCAAGCACTTTTCCTGGGCTTCTCCCTACTCCACCACTTATTTCGCTCTCTTTTTTTTTCCCCTTCGGGAATGGTTATTTGGGTTTTGGAGTGTGGTGTCTTGGGTTCAAATTCCTGCTCAGTTTCTTATGAGCTGCCTTACCTATGTAGAGTCACACTCCCTTTCTAAGCCTCCATTTCCTCACTTTTATTTATTTTTTAAAGATTTTATTTATTTATTTATTTGACAGAGAGAGAGATAGCGAGAGCAGGAATACAAGCAGGGGGAGTGGGAGAGGGAGAAGCAGGCTTCCTGCCAAGCAGGGAGCCAGACGTGGGACTCGATCCCAGGACCCTGGGATCATGACCTGAGCCGAAGGCAGACGCTTAACGACTGAGCCACCAAGGTGCCCCCGTTTCCTCACTTTTAAAAAAGATGGATAATATCCACTTTCTCAGATTGTGAGGATAAAACAAGATCACATACGTATTTGATAAGCAGAAGATGTTTTCTCAGAAACAGTAGATCATATGGGTAATCAGTGGACCAGAGGGATTTGAATATATTTTTGTTGATCCAAATTGAGGCGCCTAAAAGAATGGTTAAGCTGGAAAGCACCTCAGAAATCTTTGGGCCTTAATGACTTCCAAACTGGAGTCCAAGGGAACTGTTTACAGTATTTCTAAATGATAAGGGAAACCACATACTTACTCTTGATAAAGTCTCACGTTTCTTTACTTTTGTCTGGAATTGTATCAACTCAAGGTGGTAATATGATTATCACATGCTGTTCAGAAGTTCTGATTGGCAGTTACATGTGTCTTTGATAAGTTTTTTTAATGGGGAACTAATTGTGGAGGGTAGATTGAATGTTGGCAAACGTTAATCATGTCTAAGTCCTCATTTCATAATCAGGGAAGCTGGGGTTTAAAGAGGGAAGTGGCTTGCTAGTCCAGCAGCTAGTAGAGCTGGATCTAAAACCCACGTTCTTTCCCTGGAATCAGTTACTTCCCTTTTTCCATTCTGGAGAAGGGGCATCTAGGCTCAATGAAGTTGAGGGGTTTGTGTCGGCTGGGACAGGAATAAAGTGATTCATCAATTTCCTGTTACTCTTTCTCTGTTTTGACTCATTCAGCAAGTATTTACTGACTGTGTACACTATGTGGACTCAGAGGAGAAGGCGGAGACAAAACAGTTACGGTGGCAGGCGGGGTCAGAATCTGCTTCCAGGTATGACTTCAGAACCTGTCCTTTTTCTATTTTAAATATATATGTATATATAAATATAAACGGATACCCACGTTATAAAGCACCCACTACTTTGCCTCCTAATAATTAGATTGGGTCAGAGGGCAGGGATTGTCCCATTCGTACGTGTCCAAACCCTCCTGGCACTCAGTAGCACGAAATCAGCGCTGCGATGTTGGCACGTGAATTCTACTCCTGACTGCCACTAACTCTATGTATTTGAGGCAGTATGTTGCTTTCCTTCTCCGACCCTTAATCATCTGTAAAAACGGGAACAGTGGCAAAGCCCTGTTTGAAAGGGCTTGGCTGGTTCACTTAAAGTTATCCCAGACTTTAACTAGCAGACAGAAAACAGAATCTACATTTAGAGATTCCGTAATTCCTAAACATCTTTCCCTGGTTCTTGCCCACCCCTCTCCCTACTCTCCAGGTTGCCCCGCTTTTCTTCAAGATTCCCCTGTAGAGGGCACGCAAGCTCTACCGCTCTCGTGCCTCACTTCCGTTCGCCTTCACTCTTCATCTTGCGCATGTGCACACTTCGCTTCCCGGCGGCCCGTACGCGGGTCTAGGTGGCTTGGCCAAAGATTGCACCCACTACGCCTGCGCACTCTCGGCCCCGCCCCCTCCACCGCCGTCCCCGGAAACGCTTCCTTCCTACGCCGTCGCTGCAGCTGCCTCCGCCGTCGCTGGACCTTTGCCTCTCTAGGCCGGTAGGGCTACTCCTCCATGGTCCTGTCTGTCAGCGCTGTTTCGGGGGCCAACCGGTGAGACTGGGCGGCGCTCGGACGCTTCGACCCTCGAGTCCGTCACCGGTGAGTGAACCCCAAAGGAGCCTGCGGACGGGCGGGCCTGAGCAGCCGGAATGGGCAGGATTTCTCCTCACTCTGGCAATGGGTCTGTCCGCCCCGCCCTCACCCCCACTCCCGGAATGGGCTCGCCGCCTCTGTCCCAGTCCCTCCTCCCGGGCGGGGCGGCGTTGCCATGGTGACGGCCGGCTGGCTGAGGCCCGGCGTGTGTCCTCGCAGGTGCCAGGGCGGCCCCGGACCCATGGCGCGGCGGCGCTGACCCAGGCCCCGGGTGGCGGCCGGGCCCCGAGGGCCGGCATGGCGGGCCAGTTCCGCAGCTACGTGTGGGACCCGTTGTTGATCCTGTCGCAGATCGTCCTCATGCAGACTGTCTATTACGGCTCGCTGGGCCTGTGGCTGGCGCTGGTGGACGGGCTGGTGCGCAGCACCCCCTCGCTGGACCAGATGTTCGACGCCGAGGTAGGGTCCCCTGGCCGGTGCGGGCGGAGCCTCGGCCTCGCGGGGTGTGTTTGTGGGTCCGACCCCCACCCCCGGGATCTAGACGTGGCTGGACCACCATCTCACTTTGTGACCCTGGGAAAGGGACCTCTTCTTTCTGAGCCTCAGGTTCCCCATCCATAAAATGAAACCACTGACAACAGAGGCAGATTATTAGTACAAAGGAAAGGATCTGGATATCATAAAGAATAAGCTTGTGTTCCAGGCAACCTGATGCATCTCCTCTCTGACACTCTGAAAAATTGACTTCACTTTCCTGGCCCCAGATTCTCAGGTGCCAAATTGGAGGGGGGGTGGATAAAAGAGCATTCATGGGGGTATTATGGAAACTGCCTAGAGTATGGGATTGGACCTCAGTTAAAATTACGCTTACTACCTGTGTGATGTGGGGCAAATGTTGTCCCGTCTAAACCTCAGTTTTCTTGTCTGCAAAATCATGAGACCAGTGGCAGAGCTCGTGGACTGCAATACAAAGAGCCTGTACTTTGGATTCAGGAAGGTTTAGCGTCCAATCTAGGTCCAAATATACTAGCCATGGGACTTTGGGCAGGTTGCTTCACCTTTCTGAGCCTATTTTCTCTTTTGGAAACTGGACAGAATAATTCTTAGCAAAATGTTATGAGGCCCAGAGACCCCAGAGGACCTAGGAAGATGAAAGTGCTTTATCAAGTAATGGAGGGCTATGAGATGGTTGCATCTGAGAAGCAGCTGTGTTGTATGGTAATGAGCCCAGCTTTCGGAGCCAGGAGATTGGGAATGGAATCTTTGCCCCTGCTGCTTATCCTCTGCGTAGCCCTTGGGCAAAGTATTATCTGAAAAGAGATAACAGTAATGATAACAATAGCTTTGCGAGGTTGTTGTGAGGATTACAGGAGATTATGAAAGTCAGAGGCCTTTGTAAACTGACAGTGCTGGGCAGATGGTATTCAGTAGTATTGTCTCTAGAGTGGTGGAAGTTGCACGCACCCTGAGTGCCCAGTAGTAGCCTCTTAGGAGCCTCTGTCCTCCTGGGAAGGGCCTGTGGGAATCCTGGGCTTTGTTGAAGAGCCATCTCATGCACACGACCTGGAGACCTGGATTCTAGACCAGGGGTTGGCGGACCTTTCCTTAAAGGGCAAGATAGTAAAGGTTTTAGGTCACAACTACTCGACTCCACCATTGTGGTGCAAAAGTAGCCAGAGATAGTACTAAGCAAATAGGTGTGGTAGGGTTTCCATAAGACCTTATTTACAAAACTAGGTGTCTGATTGGTGGGGCCTCAGTTTGCCGAACCCTGTAATAGTCCGTACTCTTGCTGTTTACTTACTGTATCACTTTGGGCAAGTTACTTAATGTCTCTGAACTTTTGCTTCTCCTTTGTAAGTCTTTTCCCGGCTGCTGTTTGGGGTCAAATGAGATACCATAGTGGATGTCTGTGAAAGCACCTTGTTGGAAATAGGCTGCCATACAGACGCAGGGCCCTGTGGTCTTCTGTGCTCTGGGAAGAATGCTTTTTCCTTAGGAGGTCCTGGAGCTTAGAGCTCTGCCAAGCCAAGTCACTTTTCCAGCATATTTCCATTTGTGATTCCCCCTCAGATCCTGGGCTTTTCCACCCCACCAGGCCGGCTCTCCATGATGTCCTTCATCCTCAACGCCCTCACCTGGTGAGTATCACCAGTTTTGCTCTCCAGCTTTTGGGGTCCCAACACTGGAACCAACGTCCTAAATCCAGACATGAGACAGGCTGGCACTTGTTCCTGGGGAGTGGTGGATGAAAGTGGGTGGCAAAGGCCAGTTCTGGGACTGGCTGCATTATAGGGCTCCTTCCATCACGATTTTGCCTTAGCTGAAAAGCTCTTAACATCACTCTGCATGCTGCCTGTGGGATAGCTTCCATCTCAGATCACTTCCCTGTTGTGGAACGAGGTGAGGAAGGGATTGGACCGGTAGTCAGGAGAAGTCGGTTCTGTTCTTGATCCGTGTGCCATTGGCCAAATTACTTCCCTCCTGTCTAGGCCTTGGGCTCCTTATCGGTACACCTGAGGGGTTTGACTGGGTAACATTTAAGGCCATTTGTGACCATTGCCTGCCTCTTGAGAGGCAGTTTAGCATAGTGATTAAGATCTTGGCTTTGAATCTGTTTTCCCACTAGTCTAGTGACTTTCGACAAGTTGATCTATCTAGGCCCTGGTTTCCTCATCAGTAAAATGAGGCAAATAATATTACCTATCTCATAGTTGTAAGGGTTAAATGAATTCATTCATGGGAAGTACTTAGAACAACACCTTGCACATTACTGTTCTTGACCTTACACTGGAGATTGAAAATGGGTGGGCTGACTATGACCTGAATTTGGCTCCTAGATATGTTCTGTTTGGCATTCCACAAGTGGTGTTTAAAACATTTTTCCACTTAGTTGAAAATCAGAATATTTTATATATTAAAAAAAAATATCCAGATTTTTGGCTTCTCTTGAAAAATGGAAAGATCATTTGATTCCAGGCCAGCCTTCCAGCGTGAGGATTTGCCCAGGTGCAAGCAGCTTGTTGTCCCCAGTTTCAATGGCCCATGTACGCTTCAGGGTGCTGCAATCCCCACCAGTCCCTGGGATTCCCCTGAGTGACAGTTACTATTTCTCATCAAGCTTGTACTTTTGTTTTTCTTCTACCCAGCCTGATTCCCTCCCAGCTACCTGCTAGCTCTCTCTAGGCATCTAATAATGTAACCCTTGCTTCACACTTCTCTTACTTGCTTCTGACCACTATGCTGTTATCCTAATTGTCTCTACTCCCCAAATGATCTAAGGTCAGGACAACCCAGTGACAACTCACTGCTGTCCTCTCCCCACAGTGCCCTGGGCTTGCTGTACTTCATCCGGCGAGGGAAGCAGTGTCTGGATTTCACTGTCACTGTCCATTTCTTTCACCTCCTGGGCTGCTGGTTCTACAGCTCCCGTTTCCCCTCGGCGCTGACCTGGTGGCTGGTCCAAGCCGTGTGCATTGCACTCATGGCTGTCATCGGGGAGTACCTGTGCATGCGGACGGAGCTCAAGGAGATCCCCCTCAACTCAGCCCCTAAATCCAATGTCTAGAATCGGGTCCTTTGGACACCCGGCTGGGCACTTGGCCCCACCCCCCAACACCTTGGGCTGCTCAGACCCTCCAGTCGAGGTCCAGCCCAGGTCTGAGAGGAACCCTGGAAATGTGAAGTCTCTGTTGGTGTGGGAGAGATAGTGAGGCCCCGTCAAGAAGGCAGGTAGCAGTCAGGACCACAACTGCAAGAATGGCCTCTGTCGGCTGAAGCCTTGCTGTCTGGGAGGTCAGCAAGGGGACCTCTGTCAGGGTAATAACAGAATTGGAACCATGTCATTCTTGAGCCACCATACCTGTCACCAGCCTGTTATTTTAAAAAAGAACCAAATCAAGGATATCTGATTGGAGCAAACCACTCTTCTAGTCATCTGTCTTACCTTCCCGGGACAGCTGTTACCTTTGCCATGTTGCTGAACTGCAGCTATTCTGTTTGGAGAAACGCTCAGTTTCTGGATCTGTAGCCACAGAAAGACAGAGGTACAAAGTATTAGGCTGCTGTCAGGGAGAGGATGAGCAGATGGAGGCATCAAGCATGAGGAAAACACACAACCTGTGTCCTGCCACACACCTGTGTGCGCACGCCCATGAACCCATGACTGACTTTTTTCCAGTTCTCTCTGCTGGGTCCCCACCTGCTGCCAGCGTTCAACAGAGCAGGCCCTAGGACCCAGAGAAGAGTCCCAGCATCGCTCCTGGTCCACCCCTCGTGACAGAGTCACTGCCTCTTCTCTAGGAATGACTAGGCACCCCAGCTTCCTCCGGACCTCACTTCTGGCAATAGTTCCTTTTTCCTGCCTTCCTGGGAATTCTGCGGTGGGAAGGGTATGATGGGTACCCAGAGACAGGAAGCCCAGCCTTCCAACTTGGGTTGCGCTGATAGTGCTGAGGGAGATAGGAATTTGCTGCTAAGATTTCTCTTTGGGGTGGCATGTCCTCTGTGAGGGGCTTGCAGCTGTCCCTCCTATGTACATAAATACAGTATTTTCCACGGTTCTGCCTGTGCTTACTTTGTCCTGCCATGGTTGGGCCGGTGAGAGCCCTGCACAGCCAGACAGGGAAGCTATAGAGAATGAGTAGGCCACCTTCTCTTCTAGACCCCAGATTGTCCTTCCATTTGGTTAAAATACTAAGTGCAGGGAATTCCTGTGTCCTACCCCCTCCATCTGCGGCCACCTCTGCTCTGCCTTGGGTGAACTGCCATGACTGAGTTTCCTTTTTCTGACCGGTGATTTCTGAATGTGTTCCGTGGAACGCACTTGGTGTAGACCCACTTCTGTATTGAAACCATCGGTGTTTTTCTTGGGGCCCTTGGGAATCTGCCCAAGAGTGTGGGCAGCTTTCAGCTTGTAGTGTTAGGGCTTCCCAGATGAGTTTTGGCTTCTGCCCACGAAATTTTTTTGCATAGCCCTGCAGAGTAGGGAGGTGAGGCTGATAGGATGAAGGTTTAAGAGTGAATGTGCCTGGTGGGGGGGGGGGGGGGGAGGCGGGTGTTGCTGTGGCCAAGCTGGCCAAGCTGGAAGAAAGCAGCTTGTTAATGGGACTTGAATCCTGGCTGCAGGGTCCAGGAGATAAGACCAACTGAGGTGACTTCCCCTGGGTTAGTGGATTTCCCCCGACACCACAAACCACAAAGGCATGTGGCTAACGTTATTTGGGGAAGGTCACCAGAGCACATGTCATGTGGCTGCTGTCTCCCTTGGTCAGCTGGGGGCTGGTTGCTCCAGCTGTGTTGGCACACATCTTTGGGAGTTTCCTTCAGAGACCTGTGCCTGTTCTGCATATCTTCTCTAATGATAAATCTTTGCCCCTTGAGTGGTAATTTGGTTTTTGGAAATTGCCGGAAGTCAGGGGAGCCAATTTTTTTTTCTCCAACAATATACAGTGATGGAGCTGGAAGACAGTTGGGGGGTGAAAAAATGTGTGACCTTAATGAAATTTGATTTTTAATAATTTTTTATTTATTTGAGAGGGAGAGAGAGCACAAGAGGGGGGGAGAGGCAGAGGGAGAAGCAGATTCCCCACTGAGCAGGAAGCCCGATGCGGGGCTCGATCCCAGGACCCCAGGATCCTGACCTGAGCTGAAGGCAGACGCTTAACCGACCGAGCTACCCAGCCACCCCGAAATAATGATTTTCTAAAATAACAATAAAAGCACTGTCTAGAGGCAAGTTCCAGAGAGAACTGGGCAGTGGCAGGGACATGTTTGTCATTTTATTTATTTTATTTTTAATATATATTTTTTAAAGATTTATTTATTTATTTTAGGGGGAGAGAGAGGGAGAGAAAATCCCAAGCAGACTCTGTGCTGAGTGTGGAGCCTGATGTGGGGCCCTATCTCACGACCCTGAGATCACAACCCAAGCTGAAACCAAGAGTCCGATGCCCAGCCGGCTGCGCCACCCAGGCACCCCTGTTTATCATTTTAGTAATAAATAGCTGTGCTTAATAGATGTCTAGCAGTGGGCTAAGTGTTTTACACGTTGTTTTCTTAATCTTCACAACAACCCTCAGAAGCAGGAAATACCATCTATATCTTACAGATGAGGAAACTAAGGCATTTGCCCAAGGTTACATGTTAGGAACTAGCAGACCCAGGATTTGGGCTCTGGCTTTGACAATAAACTCATTCTGAAGACATTAATAGTTAAAGGACGTGCAAGTTCTTTAATTAATTTTACAAACTGTCACCTCTGCCTTCCACTGTATTGCTTTAAATACAAAGGATATATAGTGCTTTGTAAACATTGTGAGCTTTCTTAGAAGAACTGGTTGACAGTATATTAAATATGGCCACAGATTCCCAAGTGAATGGATGAATGTAGGAAATGTTTTTATTTCCAAAGGATAAGGGAAAGTTATCTCCACCCCGACACTGAGTTGGTGTATCTCTTGACTTCCTAGGGGGTCTGAAGCCTGCACCTTTTTTATCTCCCACACCCCTACCCCTCCCCTACCTCAACTTCCATTTGGAGAGAGAAGTGGAGACTAGTGCATAACTGGTACTCAGAAAAGTTGTGACCCGAAGAGAAATTGGGAAAGGAGAAAGGGATATCTAGCTCAGAGGGTGCCCCTAGCTGCCAGTTCTAGGCAGCCCTGTCCAGATCAGAGCCAAATGGAGGCCGGGATGGCAGCCAGCAGATACCAGGGGGTGGGGTGGGAAGCTCCAGGACCCCATGAATCCTATGGGGTGCACGATCCAAACAGTCTTTCCTGGAAGCACTTTCAGCTGCTCAGTGACTTCCCTGATAAGAGTAGCTTCTTCTGGCAGTCCCAGGGGGCAGTCCGTGCACAGACATGGATCTCCTCCCTGTATCCGTAGCACAAGGAACACAGAGCTTCAGGGGCAGGTGGAGTATGGGCAGATTCAGGGCACAAGAGAGGCCCTCTGTGGAGAAGGAATTAAAGCCTTGCTTGAGGTTTTCTATAGGAAAGTAGCAAGTGGTGGTGAAAACAGCATTGAGACAGGAATGGGTAGAGGTTGCTAAGAGTTTGGATCCCTGTCCTGCTACTCTATGGGCAAGACAATTGTAGGGGCCTGGGGCACCTGCGTGACTTGGTCGGTTAAGCATCTAACTCTTGATCTCAGCCCAGGTCTTGATCTCGGGGTCATGAGATCGAGCCCTGTGCTAGGCTCCATGCTGGGTGTGGTAACTACTTTAAAAAAAAAAAAAGAGCAGGGCCCTAAGGCTATAGGACTTAAGAGAGCTGCAGTGGAGTGCAAGGTTAAATCCCGGGTCCCATTACTAGCTGTGAGGACTTAGATAAGCTGCTTGACTTCCCCTTACCTTGGTTTCCTTGTTTGTAAAATGAGGTAAGCTAGCACTTCCCTGTGTTGTGAGGATTCAATGAGATACCTAGTGTAAAGCTTAGCACAGTTCCTGGTGTGTAGGAAGTGATCCAGAAATCTAAGCAGTTATAGTTACTGGGCCACTGCCCCATCTCTCCTCTTTTTACAGAGGAGACACCTTTCTTCCCAGCCTCAGTATTCTCAGCTGTTAGATGGGGAACGGGTTTGCCTGTGATCCAGGTGCAGCTACCAAGTAGTGCGCTCCTTTGTGTCATCCATTGCAGAGTGACTTCTGTGTATTCTCACTTAATCCAATGAGATAGGTACCATTATTTTCCCATTTTGCAGACAGAGAAACTGAAGATTAGATACACTTCTGTGTATTCTCACTTAATCCAGTGAGATAGGTACCATTATTTTCCCATTTTGCAGACAGAGAAACTGAAGATTAGGAATAAACAACTTTTCCTAACATCACAGAGCTGATGAGAAGCTAGGCCTCTCTGCCTCAACAGCCTCATCATCATCTTCACGTTCCAATCATGTTTAGTGGTAAGTGATCCAGATAGTAGAGGGGCAGTTTCTGGAATCCAGATGTCATTATAGCAAAAGGCTGTGAATGTGAACATAAGATTGGCTTTTTAACATGCAGCTAATTCCCTTAAAGGTGAGCAGTTAGGCGGGTGCTTATGAGTGAGACACAAGGAGCTTTATTGTGGCACAGGGCCAGGGAGGAGGCAGGAAAAAAAGGACAGACATTTGTCCAACACCCCACAAACTGGCTTCACCTACATCAAGCCTGATTTGCTCGAAGCCCTGTGGAATTGATACTAGTATCCCTATTTTATAAACGGATGAAATAGGCTCAGAGAGGTCATGTGACTTCTTAAAAGTCACTCTGAATCAAACACTTTAATTTTCCCCCCAGTTAACTGGCAGGAAGCCGTTTCTGGGGGTGGTGTCCTCTGATCACTGAGATCTGTTGCAGCCTCCTGCCCAAAGCAGGATCTAACTGAGCCCAGAGGAGGAGCCTCAGATTGTAGTAGTCAAGCACAGGGAAGGTGGTAATGGGAGGGCCCCAGCTATGGGACTGTGGGAGGCAGGTTGTCTGAGGCCCAAGTGCCAGCTCAGGTCGGGGGGTGGGGGTGGTAAGCCTGGAAAGAGTGCACAGCTGGGAGTCGTTCACACTGTAGCCTGCATCCTTGCCCCTCCCCCCAGCGGCGCTCTGGACAGGAGGGATCCTAGCCTCAGCACGCAAGCACGGCCCATCCAACTGCTGTTCTTGGGCCCAACTCTGGCTCCTTTTGCGGCAAAGTGGAAGCTGCCAATCTTACCCAGGCCCACGCCTTTCAGGTTCCCACTTGGGGCTCCCAGGGCAGGCTCCCAGGAAGACTAGTGCAGGGGGTCACCAACCTGGTGTGTTTTGGTTGGGAGCGCGCTGCCCTGATTGCCTGCATAGCGCGCACAGACACACGTTCGCGCAAAGGTTGATGGAATGGAGGGTGCTGGGGGTGAAAGAGCGAGTAGGGGTGATTTTTTTATTTTATTTTATTTATTTATTTGAGAGAGAGAGAGGGTCAGAGGAAGAAGCAGACTCCCCGCTGAGCAGGGAGCCAGATGTGGGACTCGATCCCAGGACTCCGGGATCATGACCTTCGGCAGTCGCTTAACCAACTGAGCCACCCAGGCACCCGAGTAGGGGTGATTTTTGAAGACTGATGGAACTGATGATGTCCAGCAAGGAAACCGAAATGGCGACTACCCAGGAGGTGGGCCGGAGTGCAAGACCAGCGGGAAGACAGCTTGGAGTGGAGCTTGCGGGGTGGAGGCGGCGCGGGAAGCGGCGCGGTGGGCGGACGCGGGGGAGGCGCGCGTAGGCTCGCAGGAGTCGAGCCGGGCAGGGCAGCCCAGAGAAGCCCCGCGCCGGCAGGCTCAGGCTGGCGGCGCAGCCCACGGCTAACGCGGTGCGTTTCGGGGGAACCCCTCCCATCTTCCTCTCTCCTGCACCGGACATCTCCACCACCGCCTGGGTTCCTCCCGGGAAGGCTCTGCACCCCTTGATCCCTGCGCTGCTTTCTTGAGGGCGCCACTCCGCGCAGCCTGCCTCCAGGGGAAGATCCCCAGAAAGCCCGGGCTCCCTGGGTTTTCCTCTCCCCAGCTGCACGTTCAGGGCTATGGCTCCTGCCGACAGAGGGCGACCCCGACCCGATGGGGTCGACCAGGACTTGGGATTGGGGGTTGAGCGTGTCGTGTCGCACGGGAGCTGTAGAGTCGAAGTACTGACACTGGGCCTGACTGGGTGCTTTCCTCGACCCAGGCGGGACACATTTCGAGGCCAAACTGACACCCATTTGTTGACACCCGACGCTGCAATAACCGGGGTGCAATGCACGTGAATGACTGGCTGGCTGGATGCTCCCTTGTGCCTTTTTCCTTTCTTCGGAAAATGGAATGGGGAGCAGCCACCAGTTTTAGATTAGAATTCTGGCCCCTCCACTTCCTAGTCGCGTGAGCCTGGCCAAGTCACCTTCTGTCTCGGCGCCACGGTCTCTCATCTTGTTGGCTTGCAGGGCCATTGTGAAGCATCTCGCACCCAGAAAATACCTTCTATGACTTCATAAAGTGTACTCTTCCGGAGGCCAGCTCGCAGGGGTGGGGAGGGGTGCAGCTTGCTGGTTTCTGTGTGCCACGTTCTAGACTGACCTTAGGGGCCCGGGAATGGGGTGGAAGAAACCTAAAATGGTGATGCACGCTTTTCCTCCCCACCTCAGTCGAGGGCCCCTTTCCTCCCTCCCTCCTTTCCAGCCCCAAACAGGCAGGGCCGGCAGTACTGTTCTTCAGTTCCCAATGGGAGATTTTATTTGTAGACTCGTGAATTTGCCCGCCCATCCCTCCCGCTTAGATGATTGCGCCATCTCCGCCCTCACCTCACACCTCTGGCTCCCGTCCAAGGTCACGCCACCTGTGAGCAGAGACCTCGGTGTTAGGAGCTAAGAAGGCCGCCAGGGGGCGCTGCCACCCGGGGAGAGGGCTCAGGGACCAGGGCCCGCTAAAGTCCTGCAGGTTGGGGATCTGGGTTTTGTGAAGGGGAAGCCTCCCTTTCAGCTGGACCCCCAAGCCCTTCATGCTTTTCTCTCTTGGGACCTCAGTTCCCTCATGGAAGGGTGGAGTATTTTGTTTTCTTTCTTGTTTTGCTAAGGAACTTTTTGTTCAGAGTAAATCTTATTTGAAGCATAAATAAATGAAACGTGGGGTGGTGATTTAGTCTAAGAGGGGATGGGATATGGCAGAGCTCTACTTGACTGCTCCCCCTTCCCCCAACATTTGGAAATCCCTGAACTCCCTTACTCAGACTCCTGACTGAGATTCTGAGCCATAGCAATTGTGGACCCTCCTGAGGCCTCCAGGCAGTGAGATGACCCACCTCAGAACCCCCACTTCCAGTGCCCCTCCCCAGAGCCCCTGTTTGGATCTTGAGAGGCCCCAGCCTAGCCACCACCCTGCTGTGTGGCCTCCATCAATGGTTTCCCCCTCTCTGGGCCTGAGGGAGGGGTCTCCCCCTAGCACTGTTAGCTAGCCACAGCCCCCAAGAGTCTGGATCCTGAGCCTCTGACTCGGGCCCAGTTCCAAGCCTGGCTTCTGCCTGTGTCTCACCCCGGCCGGGCGGTAGTGTTGTCATACTCTGTACGGATGGCACATAGGTAGCTCAAGTGATGCAGAGCAGAAGCGGGTACAGCAGCGCTTGACCCAGCGCAGGGCGGATGATCTGCACATCACCCGAGGCCCTGGGAGGTGGATTCGTGTGGGCAACCCCTCAAACCAGATCCACTGGTCAGCTGCTTCCATCTGCTTCTTGTCCCCCATGGGAGTTCTCTGCTGGTAGGTCTTCAGGAAGACAATGCGGGGGTCCCCAGTGGGTGATTGCCTCCCCTGGGCTCCAGGGCAAGCGGTCAGGTCATGACCCTTTGATGTCCTTGGGAGCTCAGGCTCCACCTGCTCCTCGCTCTGGTGCGCTGCCACGGGCGGCTGGTGCGCCCTGTTCCCCCCCGCCAACCCCACCGGGGGCTCCCCTGGGCACTCTAATTCCGGTATCTTCCTGGGGCACCCAGCCTCTTGGAGCTCTTCGTTATCTTGTTCCACTCTATCGCAGACGCTGCTGCTCCTGGCACAGGGAGGGAAGGCAGTCAGCAGAGCAGGATGAGGGCCCTGGTCCCCCAGCCTCGCCCTGAGACTGCTGCTATGCAGCCAGCTCAGGGGGGAAAGCTGGAGAGCCCCGGAAAAGAAACTTCACCACCAGAGGCCTTGCGCCTGGAGGCAGGGGAGGTGATAATGGCCAGGGGAAGGAGTCCTCCTGGCTGGGGAGGCGAGCGGCAGTGGCCAGTGGTTAGGACACCGAGGACTAGATGTTGTCTGCGCGGGCCACTGGCCAGGGTTCCGCCTCTCTGGATTTCAGTTGATGGGGTGAACTAGTCCAGTGTTTTCAAACTGTGCTCCAAGAAACCTTAAGTTTCTGAGGAGACCTCTCAAATGCCCTCCCCACCCTGGAGAGGGGCAGGGTGAGGGCGGGATACCTTTCTGCCCAACACAATTGGGGCCTGAGGAAGGATACTTGAAGAGAGGTTCTGCTGCTTTAAACAGGTTGGAAAACTATGGGACGAGAGAGGCCTGACCCTTCCAGCCCAGTGTTAACTGATTGCCTGCGCTTCCGAGGCGGCCAGCTCAGAGAAAGGAGCTCCGAGAGGGGGCGTTAGCCTTCTAGTGCTAGAAGGAGACTTGCCCCAAGGGTGTGTGTAATAGACTGAATCTTCTGTAAAGCACAGCATTGTCCTAGCTGAGTGTGTGTGGAGCGGCATGAGGACTCAGGCTCCACATAATGCCAGTACCGCTGATTATTACCACCATTGAGGGTCTGCTGTGCATCAGGCCCGGGACCCTCACACCAGCCCCACAAAGTAGGAGGCAGTGAAGTGGCAGAGTGGCTTGGCGAGCACAGGTTTTCAAGACCGACAAACGGGGGTTCAAATTTGCTTGTGCCTCTTACCATCTGCCTGATTTGGGGCAAGTCATTTCACCGCTCAAAGCTTTAGTTTCGTCGTATGTAAAACTGGGGTAACTCTGTCTACCTAATAGGAATGCTGTGAAGAATTAACTAAACGGGAAATACTTGTGAAGTACTTAGCAGGTGCCTAATAAATGTCAACTTT
The DNA here is from genome assembly GCF_054177405.1 of Leptonychotes weddellii. Lineage (NCBI taxonomy): Eukaryota > Metazoa > Chordata > Mammalia > Carnivora > Phocidae > Leptonychotes > Leptonychotes weddellii. The sequence goes on along the minus strand of NC_138378.1, from coordinate 13,564,006 downwards.
CTTAATATTCTGACGTGATTTATGAGGAAGCCGAGCCTCAGCAAGATGACTAGTCTGCAGGTGAATCTCTGGGTTGTGTGGATTTGAGGGTGAGGAGGAGGAGTGGCACCTGGGTGGTGCCCCAGTTGGTGGTTAGTCCCATAACTGGATGATTGTGACCATGGTTAGGACCACAACTCTGATATCACGCAGGAATGGCTTCAAATCCTAGCTCTGCCACTTACCAGTCTTGTTAGCTGGGACCAGTCACTGCATCTATTGAGCCTCGGCTTCCCACTAGTAAAATAGGGCTAATCAATACCTTTGTCATAGAGCCTTTGTGAAAATTAGGTTTTCACAAAGTGTAACAGTGCCTGTTCATAGTAAAGATAGTCATTGGGTCCGTGGTGGGGTCCAGGAGTGTGCCGAGCTCACCCAGTGGAGATCCCAAGGATCTTCGGAACTCTGAGCAGTGAATTCCAACACCTTTTGGCCAGGCTATGCAGTTCTTGGATCCGGGGGTTTGAGCTCTTGAGCAGCTTCAAGAGCGACAAGTTTTTTAATACCTGCCAGGGTCGAGAAACCAGGAAAACAGAAGCTTCAGCTTTCCTGGGGTAGCCTCCCACACCCCACCTCAACTTTGGCTCAACTCCATTCAGTGCTGGGCCTGGGGACTCCTGGGTCACTACAAGCCTGGCAACTAGGAAGGACCAAAATGGGGCATCTCACCATCTTAAGTCGGTTCCGCCCGATTACTTTGACAGGTTGTGGTATCTTGTCCTGTGGTTCTTCATCTTGTATCTGAGAGACAGAAGGAGAGAGTGCACTAACACAGGAGGAATTCCCCCAGACGCCTCCACTATGCTTCTCCATTTGGCTGACCATGGGTTTGACCACCCTTTGGGAGTTTTGTCACCTTGGTTTGGGGGCAGAAATGGGGAAACCATTCCAACTCTCCTGACCTCCCTTCACCCTTCACCTCTCCCTCCCCGCCCCACCCCAGGCTGGATGGCCCCTGCTCTGGGTGTGGTCCAACCCCCTCTGTGTCCACTCCCAAGTCCAACCTTGGAAACCATTCTATTCTTGGGCCTCTTCTTTGCTGATGGACTCATACTGGGGCTGTGAGACCTCAAGCACAGGTGGAGCAAGACTGGTACCAGGCACCGTCTGCTCCCTGCCCCTCTCAGTTCGGCCAACACTCAGGCCGGCCATCAGGATGGCTGTGCTGGAGCTCCCAGGGAGGGGAGCTGTGACATCACTGAAATTTGTGACAGCAGCAGGGCTGGGTCTCCAAGGAATATGTGTGTGGCAGGGGTGGAGGGTGAGGAGGAAACTCCCCATCTGTGGAAAAACCTAGTAGGTACCAGACAGAGGCCTATATTGTCAACACCTCCCTGTGAGGTAAGAGAATTATCTCCTCTTTTTAAATAAAGAAGCCAAGGTTCAAAGAGGTTAAGTAGTTTACTCAAAGCCACACAGCTGGATAATGGTGGAGCTGGAAATTTAAGGTCTGACAGTGAACGCATGAAACCAGGCATTCCCAACTACGCTCATCTGTTCATCTGTGTCATATGTTGACCGTGCACCTGCTACGTTTGTTATTCTAAGCACTGAAATAAAAGACAATTCTTACCTTCAAGGAACATACATTCTAGTGGAGGGAAAACAAAACAGTGTGTGTGCTTGTAAATGTTTAACATTTGGCTCTCTGAAACAAAATGTTCATCTATGTGTGTGTGTATTATAAATTGTACTGATAGAAATCTAAAATAATAAAATTCTACAGTACTCTTTGTTGTAAATTCCAAAGAGCCAGTTCATTCTTAAAGTATGTTTTTCTTGGATTTTGCCTAACTCATAACCATAACCAAACTGTGGTTGCAATGGATGAACAAATGTTGACATTTTCACTTAACACTAAAGAGGAAGAAGAAAGTACAAAAGTGAAAGAATAAAAATGTTTGAATTTCACTCACTCATCAATGACATATCAAGTTATCTGCTGTATTGGATCAGAGTTTTCAAATACCAGAGGTATATTTTCTCAAATTTTTTTCGTGGTGTGCTATTTACAATGTACTAGCTATAGACGGGACATATGTGTTTACATTTAATTGTATTTTTTTTTAAAGATTTTATTTATTTATTTGAGAGAGCGAGAATGAGAGACAGAGAGCATGAGAGGGAGGAGGGTCAGAGGGAGAAGCAGACTCCCTGCTGAGCAGGGAGCCCGATGCGGGACTCGATCCCGGGACTCCAGGATCATGACCTGAGCCGAAGGCAGTCGCCCAACCAACTGAGCCACCCAGGCGCCCTACATTTAATTGTATTATTAACATCTCCTCCATTTGTCTCTTAAGGCTAGACCAGGGGTCAGCAAATTTCTTCTGTAAAGGGCAAGATAGTAAATATGTCAGGCTTTGCAGGCTGTATCGCTGCAGCTGCTCCGCTCTGCTGTTGTAGTGTGAAAGCAGCCACGGATGCTAAGCAAATGAGTAGGCATGGCTGTGTTGCAATAAAACTTTATTTACAAAGATAGTGTTGGATTAGATTGGGCCCATGATCAAACCCTGGTGTAGACAGTCAACAAAATAATAAATCAAAACCTGATTTATTACAAGTACCTGTGTCTCTGGGGCAAAAACTCCTAGCAGGGCTGATTTCAAGCTACCAGCGTGATGCCCCTGAAGGCAGAGTTGAATGGAAATGCACAGTAGCATACCGTTACAGCTACTATAGTTCTCCAGATGTGAAGACTCTCAAGAACATAGATAGTAGCAAAAGGTAGCAAACAATTGGAAAGTGATGAGTTTGAGCGTTTTTCACCTTTGTTTATAACATCATTAATTTGATTAAGTTTGTATAATTTGATTTTTAATGATCGCTATGCTTAATGACCAGTCAGCAGAGTTCGTAGAAGCATAATAGGCTTTTGCAAGCCCTTATGAGTCAGTTCCAGCACACCACTGTCATGTCAGAGGGAAATAAGTGTGGGGAGAAAAGTAAACAGGGCCGAGGGCCGAGGGAGAGCAAAGGTAGAAGGTTTGCTAGTATTAAAAAGGCTGGAATGGGCAGCATTCGCCAACCAGATGTAAGATTTGAGCAGGAACCTGAAGGAGGTGAGGGAAGGGCAGACTGGCCGTGGCAGGAGATGGGGGCAGGGAGGGGGTGGTGGTGAAGGGTTGGGACAGACGAGGGCTGCTCGGAAGGATCTGCCTAGCCGGCCGCAGCAATGAGTGGAAGGGCCTGTGAAGAACAGCCTCCTGGCACCACCCCAGTCAGCCAGTCTGATACCCAACCGAGCGTGGGAACCGAACTCTCCACTGTACTGCCTCTAGGGCAGAGAGGTATATGTGTGCAGGGGGTGCTTAGCTCTGCCTTTTAGGGGTGACACACCAAGCCGAGGCTACAGAACAGCTTCGTCCATGTCAATGTCCTTTATTATTAGGGTGAAGGGGGGAGGTTAACGTGCTGTACCCAGGGAAGAAACCTGGAGGTGACTTGAGAGGGAAGCTGTGGGGGACACTCCCTCTCCCTTCTGTCCAACCCACTACTTCTGGCTCCTCTTCCTGCTCAGGCACCACTCTTCTTGCCAGCACGATTTCAGCCCTTACCACCTGGACTCTGGTGGGCTGTATCAGGATCATCTACAACTGCCACTCAGCCCCCGGGTGCCAAGGGCCTGGGGACCCACCGTGTGCTACACACTCAGGATAGCCACATTATAGGCAGAGCATGACTCCTCTCAAGAAGTTCACAGGCCCGGGGGGGAGGTACTACTAGAATATAGGCTCTTTAAGGGCAGAGAGTTTTGTCTGTTCTATTCACTGATAAACCCCCAGAGCCTGGTAGGTCACAATAAGTATTTTTTTAAAAAGTGAAGTAAACAGCATTATCAATGACAAAGGTAACCCCAGGGGCTGTTGGACTACAGAGGACCAGCCTGAGGAGGTCAGATAAGTCTTCGTAGACACTTAAATGTAATGAGGAATGAAGGAGTAGAAGTTGGCCAGGCAAAGGGTGTGAGGTAGGCAGGGCATTCTCAAAACAGGGAATTTTGAAAACATAGGTGTGGAAAAGAATTATGGACAGTTATATGTTGCTAGAGTAGAAAAGAGGGGCCAAGAGTGCCAGTGGCTGACCAGGGCTTTACCACCAGAATGCTTGGAGTTTGTCCTGAGGGTCCAGGGACCCCCTGAAGGGGCTCTGGCAGCCAAGGCAAGGTGGCTAGATTTCGTGCTGGGGGCCTGGCCCGGCCGGCCCCGCCACTGTGCTCTAGTCCACGCTTTCCCCCTCATGTGGTCCCCTCCCTCGGAAGTGGTGTCTGTCTGAGCATTTCACCCCCACAGGGCAGGGAGTTCTCCATGCCCAGACTCTACCCCAGCAGAGACTCCCACAGCAATTTTCCATGTTCCATCTTGTTTGGTCCTCCCATCACAGGAAACCCATTGGTGGGGAGAGAGACTTATTCAATGACACACAGCCTTGTGGACCAACTCCAAGGCTCTTGAGTGGAAAACCACCACTCTTTTTCTCCTTAGTTGTGGTAAAATACACATAACATAAAATTTACCAACTTAGCCATTTTTAAGTGTACAGTTGAGTAGAGTTAAACACATTCCCACTGTTGTGCAACCATCACCACCATCCATCTCCAGAACTCTTTTTCATCTTGCAAAACTGAAGCTCAATACCCGTGAAACATCATCTCCCCATTTCCCCCTCCTCCCAGGCCCTGGCAGTCACCCTTCTGCTCTCTGCCTCTAGAAATGTGACCGCTCTAAGTACCTCGTGTAAGTGGAATCATACAATAGTTGTCTTTTTGTGTCTGGCTTATTTCACTTAGCGTAGTGTCCTCAAGGGCCATCCATGTCATAGCCTGTGTCAGAATTTTCTTCCTTTTTTAAGGTGGAATAATATTCTTTTGTATACCATATTTTGTTTATTCATCTATCCATGGACACTTGGATTGCTTCCACCTTTTTTGGCTATTGTGAATAATCCTGCTGGGAACATGGGTGTATAAATATTTCTTTAAGACCCTGCTTTAAATTATTTTGGGTATATACCCACAAATAGCTGGATGATATGGTAGTTCTATTTTTAATTTTTTGAGGAACTGTCATGCTGTTTTCTATAGCGGCTGCACCATTGTGCATTTCCACCAGCAGGGCACAAGGGTTCCAGTTTCTCCACATCTTCACCAACACATATTTTCTTCCTCTACTTCCTCTTCCCCTTCTCCTCTTTCTCCTCCTCCCCCTCCTCCTTCTTCTTCCTCGATAGCAGCCATCCATAGGGTGTGAGGTTCCACTCTTGTTTTGTTTGTTTCCTCTCATAGTTTGCACTTTAGATTCTTTAAAGTCAGGTTTATTGGGATATCTTTTAATACAGTAAAATTCATCCATTTTAGTGAGCAGTTCCATGAGTTTTGACAAGTGCAAACCACCACAATCAACATATAGAATGTTTTGTAATCCCCTCAAGTTCCCTCATGCAATCTCTTTGCCGTTAACCCCCTCCCCCTCCCGGCCCTGGCAATAGCTGATTTGTTTTTCAGGTCCTACAGCTTTGCCTTTTCCAGACCATCATATAAATGGAATCCTGCAGTGCAGAGCCTTTTGAATCTGGAATTCTTTCAGATTCCAGAAAGAATCTGGAATTCTTTCAGATTCCAGAAAGAATCTGGATGAGCACATCTCAGAGGGTAGCGGTAGTTTGTTTCTTTTCATTGCTGAGTAGTATTTCACTGATGAGTACGCTACTGTGTGTTACCTAATCATTGAAGGACATCTGGGCTGGGTTTTGGCAGTTCTGAATAAGGTTACCAAAAGCATTTGTGTGCAGGTTTTTGTGGGAATAAGTTTTTATTTCACTTGAGTGAATACCTAGGAGTGGGACTACTGGATCATATGGTAATGGTACGTTTAACTTAGTAAGAAACTGCCAAACAGTTTTCCAAAGTAGTCATTCTGTTTTATATTCCTGCCAGCAGTGTGGGACAGGTCTATTCGCTACACATCCTGGGCAGCGCTTGGTACTGTTAGGTTGTGTTTTTTAAGTTAATTAATTAATTAACTTTGAGAGAGAGAGCATGAGTGGGAAAGAGAGAGAGAGAATCTGAAGCAGACTCTGCACTGAGCGCAGAGCCTGATGCAGGGCTTGATCTCTCGACTGTGAGATCATGACCTGAGCCGAAACCAAGAGTCAGCTGCTCAACTGACTGAGCCACCCAGGCATCCCAGGTTGTGTTTTTTAAAAAGCCATTCTAGTAGGTATGTAGTGGTATCTCAGGGTAGTGTTAATTGATATTTCCCTAATGACTAATAATCTTGAGCATCTTTTCATGTGCTAATTTGCCATCTATTTATCTCTTCTGGTGTAGTGTCTATTCAGGTCTTTTGCCCATTTTTAAAAATTGAGTTGTTTTTGAGGTGCCTGGGTGGTTCAGTCAGTTGGGCATCTGACTCTTGATCTCGGCTGGGGTGTTGATCTTGGAGTCATGGGTTGGAGCCCCACGTTGGGCTCCACACTGGGCATGGAGCCTACTTAAAAAAATAATAAAAGTTGGGTTGTTTTTCATACTATTAAATTTGAGAGTTCTTTGTAAATTCTGGATCCCTTTGTCAGACATATGATTTTACAAGTATTTTCTGCAGTCTCTGGTTTATCTTTTCGTTTTCTTAACTGCCTTTTGAAGAGCAGATTCTTAATTTTGATGAAGTCCAGTTTATCAGTTTTTTTTTTTTTTTTAACGGATTATGCTTTTGGTGTCATATCTAAGAAATATTTGTTTAGCCCCAAATCACTAAGGCTTACTCCTGTTTTCTCCTCAACATTTTAGTTTCAGGTTTTTAAATTTAGGTCAATGACTCATTTTGCATTAATTTTTTTTAAAAGATTTTATTTATTTCTCCATCTCCTGCTCCCCCTGCCTGTGTTCCCTCTCTCACTGTGTCTCTCTCTGTCAAATAAATCAATAAATCAATAAATCTTTAAAATATTTTCTTTATTTATTTGACAGAGAGAGAGAGTGCACAAGCAAGGGGGCGGCAGGCAGAGGGAGAAGCAGGCTCTCCGCTGAGCAAGGAGCCAGATGCAGGACTCGATCCCAGGACCCTGGGATCATGACCTGAGCTGAAGGCAGATGCTTAACCGACTGAGCCACCTATGTGTCCTTGGATATTTATTTTGCAATAATTTTTGTATATAGTGTAAAGTATGGATCAACGTTCTTCTATATGGATATCTAGTTATTCCTACACAATTTGTTGAAAAGACTGTCCTCTTTCCTTTGAATTCCTTCACACTTTTCTCAACAATCAATTGACCATATATGTATGGATATATTTCTAGATTTTGTTCTGTTTATTTGATTTATATATCTATCCTTTTGCCAGTATCATACTATCTGGATTCCTTTATAGTATGTCTTATAATCTGTCTTGATTACTATAGTACTTTATAATAACACTCAAAATTAGATAGTGGGTTCTCTAACTTTCCTGTTCTTTTTTTTTTAAGTTTATTTATTTAAGTAATCTCTACACCCAACATGGGGCTCAAACTCATAACCCCGAGATCCAGAGTGGCGTGCTCTTCTGACTGAGCCAGCCAGGCACCCCTTCTGTTTTTTTCAAAATTTTTCTTTCCTTATGAATTTTAAAATCAGCTTGTTGATTTCTACACAAAATCCTACTAAGATTTTGACTCTGTTCCTTGGACTTTTTGTTCTGAGTTATCCTTTCTTTTTTGGGCACATTTGCAGTTGAGTCATTTTCTCAACATGCTTCCTGCCAGTAAAATTTTGAGGTTCAAAGGCCTCTTTTAATTTTTCTCAATTATTTTTGTAAATTTTGAAATGATTATAGATCTATAGGGAGTTGCAAAAGTAGTACAGTTTCCTCTAGGGGTGGCACCTCACAATACATACAATATGAAAACCAGGAAATTGATATTGTACAATCCACAGACCTAATTCAGATTTTAGCAGTTTTACATGCATTCGCTTGTGTGTATGTGTTCCATCACCACTAAGATCTCCCTTGTGCTATCTGCCCCTCTCCCCGCCATACCATTCCTAATCTTTAGAAACCAGTAATTTGTTTTCCATCTCTATAATTTTGTCATTTCAAGAATGTTATGTGAATAGAATCATACGGTATGTGACCTTTCGAGATGGGCTTTTTTCACTCAGCATAATGCTCTTGAGATCCATCCAGGTTGTTGCTGTATCAATAGTTCCTTTTATAAACTTAAAAAATCACTGTAGATTCACAGAAAATCCCAAAAAGATATATGCATGGAGGTCCTATGACCTTTCACTCATTTTCCCCCAATGGTAACATCTTACACAACTACATTGTAACACCAAAACCACTTGTTGATTCATGTAACCACCACCACAATCAAGATACAGAACCGTTGTACCATCCCAAGGCTTCTTCATGCTCTTTGTAGCTATACCCACCCCTCTTTCCTCCCACCCTACCCTCTGGCAACCCCTCTTCATTTCTATAATTTTGTTATTTCAAGAATGTTATATAAATGGAATTTTACAGTATGTAACATTACAAGTTTGGGTTTTTTTCACTCAGAAAATACCCTCAATATCAACCCAGTTGTTGCATGTATCAATAATTTGTTCCCCCCGCCTTTTTTTTTTGCTGAGTTTTATTCCATAGTATGGAATGTACCACAATTTGTTTAACTATTCACTCATTGAAGAACATTTGAATTGTTGCTAATTTAGAGCTATTACAAGTAAAGCTGCTGTGAACATTCATGTATAGGTTTTTGTATGAACATAGTTTTCATTTCTCAGTAATAAATGCCAAAGAGTGCAATTGCTAGATCATATGGTGTCTGCTTAGTTTTCTAAGAAGCCACAAACTATTTTCCATAGTGACTATATTATTTTACATTCCCACCAGCAACATATTAATGATCTGTTTTCTCTGTATCCTGACCTGCTTTTGGTATGGTCACTATTTTTTAAAAACCATTCTAATAAGTATGGAGTGCTATCTCATCATGGTTTTAATTTGCATTTCCCTAATGGCTATTGATGCTTAACATATTTTAATGTGTTATTTGCCACTGCTGTATCCTCTTTGATGAAAAATCTGTCTTTTGCCCATTTTCTAATTGGATTATTTGTTTGCTGTTGAGTTTTGAGAGTTCTTTATGTATTTTAGATATGAGTCCTTTGTAATATATGTGATTTGAAATATTTTTTCTCACCTATATGCCTTTAGTTTCCTTTTTTGGTCTTATTTTGCTGAGTAGAAATTCCAGTACCATGTTGCATAAAGGTGATGAGAACAGTCATCCTTGGCTTGTTCTTGATCTTATCTTTCACCGGTAAATATGATGTTAGCTGTAGGTTTTCTGTAGATGCTCTTTATCCAGTTCAAAGTTACCCTCTAGTCCTAGTTTGTTGAGAGTTTTTATAATAATGGACATTGGATTTTGCCTAATGGTTTTTCTGCATCAGTTGATATGGTCACGTGATTTTTTCTTCTTTAGTTCATTACTGTGGTAGATTATATTAATTGATATTTGAATGTTGAACTAGGCCTGCATGCCTGAATAAATCCCACTTGGTTGTTTTTTTTTTTTAATTTTTATTTATGAGAGAGAGAGAGAGCATGAGCAGGGGGAGAGGCAGATGGAGAGGGAGAAGTAGGCTCCCTGCTGAGCAGGGAGCCCGACATGGGACTCGATCCCAGGACGTGGGGCTTGATCCCAGGACCCTGGGATTATGACCCAAGCCAAAGGCAGAGGCTTAACCGTCTGAGCCACTCAGGTGCCCCAAATCCCACTTGATTTTGGTGTTTAATTCTTTTTATGTATTTTTGGATTGAATTTTTGCTAATATTTTGTTGAAGATTTTTGTGTCTATTTTTGTGAGGGCTCTGGGTCCTTTATATAGTACCTGCACTACCCTTGAACTGGTATAGTGTTATTTGAGAGTGGACTTAAAATAGTTGTAAATATATATTATAGACTCTAGGGAAATAACTAAATTTTTTTTAAAAGAAGTGTAATTGATAGGCTAAGAAAGGAGAGAAAAATAGAATCACATAAAATGCTCAAAACAAAAGAAAGCAGAAAAAGAGGGGAAGAAAGAAAAAGAAATAAAGAACAAGTACAACAAATAGAAAACAGTTATAAACATGATCGCTGTTATGGCAGTTATATCAGTAATCACTTTAAATGTGAATGGCCTAGGACGCCTGGGTGGCTCAGTTGGTTAAGCGACTGCCTTCGGCTCAGGTCGTGATCCTGGAGTCCCGGGATCGAGTCCCACATTGGGCTCCCTGCTCAGCGGGGGGTCTGCCTCTCCCTCTGACCCTCCCCCCTCTCATGCTCTCTCTCACTCACTCTCTCTCCAATAAATAAATAAAATCTTTAAAAAATAAATAAATAAATAAATAAATGTGAATGGCCTAAATATATTCTAACTAAGAATAGAACATTCATGATAGACTACATTCTGAGCCATAAAACACACCTGAACAGATTTAAAAGAATAGAAATCATACAAAGTATGTTCTCAAACCACAGTGGAATTAAATTAGAGACCAATAACACATAGCTGGGAAAGTCCGAGATATTTGGGGATTAAACAATACATTACTAAATAACAATGGATCACAGAAGAAATCTCAAGAGAAACTTAAATATATTTTGAACTAGGGGTGTCTGGGTGGCTCAGTCGGCTAAGCTCTTGATTTTGGCTCAGGTCATGATCTTGGGGTCATGAGATTGAGCCCCATGTAGGGCTCTGCTGTCAGCAGGGAGTCTGCTTGAGATTCTCTCTCTCCCTCTGCCTCTCCCACCCCTCCACCCCACCCTCACATGTTCTCTCTCTCTCTCTCCAAAAACAAGTAAATAAAATCTTAAAAAAACTTTTTTAACTAAATGAAAGTGAAAAGACAACTTATCTAAAGTGTAGGGTGCAGTAAAAACAGTGCTTAGAGGGAAATTTATAGCACTAGTGCATATATTGGAAAAGAGGAAAGATCAGAAATCAATCTAAACTTTTACCTTATAAAACTAGAGAAAGAAGGGCAGTTTAAGCCTAAAGCAAGCAAAAGAAAAATAATAAAAATTAGAGCAGAAATCAGTGAAATTGAAAACAGGAACACAACAGAGAAAATCAATGAACCCCACAAGTTGTTCTTTGAAAAAGTAAATAAAATCAACAGAACTCTAGCCAACCTAACCAAGAAAAAAATAAAGAAGACACAAATTATCAGTATCAGAAATTTAAGAGAGGCCACCACTACTGATCCTAGGGACATCAGAAGGATAATAAAGGAATATCATGAACAACTCCATGCCCTCAAATTTGATAACTTAGATGAAATGTGTCTATTGTGTTGTGTTTTGTTTTGTTTTGGTACTGTTTTTGGTTTGGTAATACTAACCTCTTAAAATTACATTGAGAAGTGTTCCTTCCTATTCCATTTTCTAAAAGAGATCGTATAGAATTGGTATTAATTCTTCTAATTAATCCTTCTAATAGGTATTGGGTGGATTTCTCCAGTGAAACTATCTGGTGCTGGATATTTCTTTTTCAAGAGGGAGGTGTGTGTGTCTTTGTGTTGCATTGACTACAAATTCAATTTCTTTAATAGTTATAGAGCTATTTTTATGATCTATTTTTTTGGGGTGAGTTTTGGCAGTTTGTGCTTTTTGAGGATTTAGTCCTTTTCATCTAAATTGCCAAACTTATGTGTGTAGAATTGTTCTTCGTAGACCCTTATTGTCTCTTTAATGTCTGGGAGCCCATAAGGATATCCTCTGTTGCGCTCATGAAATTGACAGTTTAGGACTTCTCTTTCTTTTTTTCCATTGTCAATCTTGTTAGATGTTTGTCCACTTTATAGATATTTCCAAAGAACCAGCTTTTTCTTTGATTTTCTCTGTTGTTTTTCTATTTTCAGTTCTTTGGGATTTTTGCTCTTCTGATTCTAGTTTAAGGCAGGAACTTAGATTATTAGTTGGAGGTGTTTCTTCCTTTGAAAGTAAACATTTAGTACTGTAAATTTCCCTTTCAGCATGGCCTTAACTGTGCCCCACATATTTTGATACTTTGCATTCAGCTAAATTTTAGAAAATGTTGTTGAGATCTTCACTTTGACCCCTAGATTTTTTTAGAAGTATGTTGTTTAATTTCCATGTGTTTGGAGTATTTCCTGTCACCTTTCTGTTACTGATTTGGATCTGTTTGATTCCATTGTGGTCAAGGGAACACACACTGTATAATTTTGATTGTTTTAAGTCTCTTGAGCTTGTCTTTGGACTTAGGATATTGTCTGTTGGGGTGAATATTCCATGCGCACTTGAAAAGAATGTGTGTCTTGCTGTTGTTGTTGGGTGTTCTCTAAATGTCAATTACATCCTTTTGGATGACGGTTTTGTTAAGTTCTTTTGTTAAGTACATATTCTGCTGCTTTTCTGCTTAGTATTTCTATCAGTATTTTATTTTATTTTTTTAAGGCTTTATTTATTTATTTGACAGAGAGAGAGCACAAGCAGGGGGAGCAGCAGAGGAAGAGGGAGAAGCAGGCTCTCCGCTGAGCAGGGAGCCTGATACGGGGCTCAATACTAGGACCCTGGGATCATGACCTGAGCCAAAGGCAGACGCTTAACTGACTGAGCCACCCAGGTGCCCCTCTATCCGTATTTTAGAGATGTGTTGAAGTCTCCAACTCTGATAGTGGATTTGTCTGTTTCTCCTTTCGGTTCTATCAGTTTGATTCCTGTACATTTAGGATTGCTTTGTCTTCCTCATGGTTTGACCCTGCTATCATTATGTAATGTAACCTCTTTTCCCTGGTGATTTTCTTTTATCTGATATTAAGATGGCAGATTCTGCGGTCTTTTGATTAATGTTTGTATGGCATATCTTTTTCAATCCTTTTACTTTCAACTTACCTATGTCATTATACTTGAAGTGAATTTCTTGTTGACAGCTTATATTTGGGTCATTTTTTCATATTCTGTATTGCAGGTCTCTCTCACTTTTAAATGATATATTTAGGCCATTTCCCGTTCATGTAATTATTTGTATCTTAGTGCTTCTGTTTGCCATTTTATTGTTCGTTTCCTCTGTTTTTCATTCCTCTGTTCCATTTTTCCACCCTTCCTGTATTACTTGAACATTTTTTAGGATTCTGTTTTTTATTTAATCTATGGTGTTTTCTTTCTTTTTTTAAGATTTTATTTTTTAAAGTAATCTCTACACCCAATGTAGGGCTCAAATTCACAACCCTGAGATCAAGAGTTACATGTTCCACAGATTGAGCCAGCCAGGTGCCCTCTTTGGTCATTCTTTTAGGGTAGGTCTTCAGACAACAAATTCTTTTAGTATTTCTTTCATTTGAGAATGTCTTGATTTCTCATTCCTAAAAAGTCTTCTTGCTGGGTACAGCATGTCAGAGATAAACAAATTATTTAAAGTAGAAAGGACAGATTTTGATCAGTAATATACTGTTGTAATAGGAAAAAGAATCCAGTGTGAACTGAACTCAACTTTGATTTGTACAGAGATGACTCAGCATCTTAAAGGAATTTGAGAACAAGGAGGGGGTGAGGGGGGTGCTCTGTAGAGTTAAGGAAGTGAAAATTTACAGAAAGCAGAAGGGGGATATTGGTCCACGTGAAACCCATCTAGGTTTGCTAGCTCCTACCCTCCCATAGAAGATGTGTATCTTGCTGTTGGGAGACAGGGACCCTGTTTTCAGGGGTTGGCTGGAACAAACAGTGAATTCATTTGGCAGCCTTGAGTTTTCTTAGGCAGACACTTTAAGGGGTCTGGGGTCATCCTAGGGATTCAGCCTTGAGCTGTTAGAAACTATATTAGTGTTTGTTCAAGTCTTTATAGACCAAGGTTAAGGCCTCGTTGAAAAGAGGGCTCAGAGGAGCCGGGGTAGAGTTTGATCAAGGAGAGAGTCTTTGTCAAGCACTCTGGATTGACTTTGTTTTCCTTCACTACTTAAAAATGTTGTGTGTTTTCCTTCACTACTTAAAAATGTTGTGCCACTTTTGTTCTGGCCTCCATGGATCATGAGAACCTGATGCAACTGAACTGTTGTTCTCCTATTGGTAAGATATCATTTCTCTAACTGCCTTCAAGATTCTTTCTTTGACTTAATTTTTCAAAAGTGTTATCATGGATTTATTTGGGTTTATGTTGGAGATTCAGTCAGCTTCTTTGACCTGTAGGTTCAGGTCTTTGTTGAATTTGGGAAAATTTCAGCCATTATTTTCTTGAATGTTTTTTCAGCTTCACTTCCTTTTCCTCTCCACCTGGGACTCCAGTGACACAAATGTTAAATCTTTTGTTATTGTCTCACAGGTTCATGAGGCTCTGTACTTTCTTTGTTTCTTTCTTACTATAATTTTCTCACTTTTTCAGATTGGATCATTTCTACTGTTCTCTCTTCAAATTCACCGATCCTTTCATACGTTATCTCCATTCTTCTATTGAGCCTCTCCAGTAAGGTTTTTGTTGTTGTTGTTTGAATTTTGGTTTCTGTATTAATTTCCTAGACCTGCCTGCTGTAACAACTGGCTTGATGGCTTAAAACTATAGAAGTTTATTTTCGCACAGTACTGGAGGCCAAGAGTCCAAAAATCAAGGTGTTAATTACTTCGGGAGGCTCTAAGGGACAATCTGCCCCATGCCTAGCTAGCTTCTGGTGATTGCCAGCAATCCTTGACGTTCCTTGGCTTATAGACCTATCATCCTGGTATTTGCCTCCATCTCACATGGTGGTCTCCCTGGAGTATCCTTCTGTGTTTTCACATAGACTTCTTTTAAAGGATACTAGTTATTGGATTTAGTGCCCACACTAATCCAGTATGACCCCATTTTAACTAATTATTTCTGCAAAGACTCTATTTCCAAATAAGGTCACATTCTATAGTACTGGGTAGACATGAATTTTTGGAGAACACTATTCAACCCAGCACAATAATTTTTTCTTCAGTTCTAAGATTTCTATTTTATTTACATCTTCTATTTTTTTCCCCTGAGATTTTTTTTTAATTTTTTATTTTATTTCAAGAATGTTTGTTGAAGCATTTTTATAGTGATTGTTTTAAAATCAGAGTCAGATAAATCCAGCAATGCTGTGATTTGTTGGCATCTATTGTTTGTCTTTTCTCATCCAAATTGAGATTTTCCTGGTTCTAGGTATGTTGAATTATTTTCAGTTATAACCTGGACATTTTGGAAATTATGTTATGAGACTCTGCATCTCATTTAAATCTTCTGTTTTAGTAGGCCTCAGATGACCTGGGCCAGTGAGACAGGGGGCACCAACTCTTTACCACCAGGTGAGAGTGAAAATTGAGGCTAGGTACATGACTCCACTCATACCAACCAGTAGGGCAAGGGGAGGGTTATCTCATGACTGCTGGCAGAGGTGGACATCTAGGCTCTACACTTGGCCTCCTTTACACTGGGGGAAGGGAGTGGTGCCTCATTATTGCTGGATGGGGATGACAGTGTGGCTACCCACATGGCCTCCTCTGACACCACGGAAATGCGGAGGGATTCTTGGGGAGGGGTATTTGTTACTGCTGGGCAGTGATGAAGGCCAGGCTCCCACGGGTCTCCTCTAACACCACCTGGAGGTGAAGTGGGGGAAGTGTCCTGTTACCTTTGTTACAAGACAAACATTGAAGTCTGGCTTTCCCCTCTGTCTTTGCTAGTGGAGGCTGGGAGTAGTTTTTCCTCTAGCATTGCTGGAGTGGGACATTTAATGTCAGAAGATTTCTGTCTTGCTAGGGTGCCCCTTTCTCAGTCCTTTGACAAGAGAAAACAGGCTTTTCATGGGAACAATTTTTAACTGCCTGTTTCCAGGTTGCAGGCTTCTCCAGACCCTAGCAAAAAGAAAACCTACTAGGGTTCCTGGTTGGTCTGCCTTCTTTGTTTGAGATATAATGTCTAGCATTTTAAGCTGTACTTAGTGGGAGGGATAGAGAGGAATGCATCTACTCCATTTTGTTCAGAACCAAAAATCCTGTTTTTATTTTATACTCTCTTTATCCCTATACATCCAAGCTGGAGATGTTTCTGGATATATTATCCTTTTAAGAACTTGTAGGTCACTCTGAATCTTATTCAGGGCACTCTATTAGACAAAAGCCATGCCCACAATTTCTTTGAGATAAGCCCTTCTCTGCATTAGGCTTCTGCTGAAATGGCTAAGGGACAACACAACACCCCTAAGCTTTCTAGAATCCCTATTGTTTGATTCAGAGGATCTGTGAGGCACACCTATAATTTCTTTAGAGATCTTTTATCTGACTGAATAGTACTCTGAGGCATTGCCTCTTCCTGAGATATAAACTCAAGATTTTATAGCCATAATCTCAGTTTTTGTTTTTGTTTTTTTTAAGATTGTGTTTATTTATTTGAGAGGGAGAGTGAGAGAGAAAACACAAGTGGAGGGAGTGGCAGAGGGAGAGGGAGAAGTAGACTCCCCTGCTGAGCAGGGAGCCCGATGTGGGGCTCGATCCCAGGACCCCGGGATCATGACCTGAGCCGAAGGCAGACGCTCAACGACTGAGCCGCCCAGGTGCCCCTCTCAGTTTCATTTTTAGACCATGTTGTTTTGGATGTTTTCAATGCCCTGGCTTTGAGGTTTGCTAGGAAACCACTTCTTAATGTTACTTTCATTTGCCATTTGAAGAGGCTGAGAATTTCCTACCGTGAAGTCCTGGCTCCTTCAAATTTAACAGCGCTTCCTTTTAGCTCAGGGTTTCTCCACCTTGACACTACTGACACTCTGGGCAGGATGATTCTTTGTGTGGGGGAAAGTGGTGAGAGGGGTCTGTCTTGTGCACTAGAGGATATTTAGCAGCATCCCTGGCCTCTACGAACTAGATGCCAATAGCAACCTCTCCAGTTTCGACAACCAAAAACGTCTCCAGACATTGCCAAATGCTCCCCCCCCCCGCTCCCCGGAGGCAGCCTCGTTGTCACTTGGGAACTGCTGTTTTAGTTCCTCTCTCCCTGCTGGCATTTTACCATCGGCAGCGATAAGAGACCAGGTGGCACCTTCACCACCTTGCTTGGAAATTAGCTAGATCACCCAGTTCATTAGGCGTACCCCCCCATTCTCCTCTTTACTGCAGGTGATGGGGCTGCTAACCTCTGTGTCCTGACATAACGAGCTTCCCCCTCCCCCAGTTTCCAGTAGTGCTTACCAGTCCGCCCTGGCTGTTGTCTTATCAAAGGCCTGAGGCTTCTATCAGCAGCTTTTCCAAGGCACTTTGACTACACTCTTCTCTGTTTGTTGCCAGTTCTAATGCCAATGCCATGCTTGGGAGCTGACACGGCAGCACTCTGCCCCAGTACCAGAGTCTCTACCTGGTTATCTATTGCCGCATGTCAATACAAACTTAGCAGTTTGATACAAGTATTCAGTATCTCAAAGGCTTTGGGTAGCAGGAATCCAGGAATGCTCTAGCTCAAATGGTCCTGCCTCCATCTCTCAGGAGGTCACAGGCAAGCTGCTGCCCACGACTGCGGTCCTTCCAAGGCACTCCCAGGGCTGGTGGATCTGTTTCCCTGCTCACTCATGTGGCTGCTGGCAGGCCTCTGCTCTTCCTGGCTGTTGGCTGGAATCTTCTGTTGCTTGCCACGTGAGCCTCTCTGCATGGCTGTTGACAACATAGTAGCTGGCTCCCCCCTGAGTGAGTGATCCAAGCAATAGAGGACCCACACCCAAGATGGAAGCTGTGGTCTTTTGTTTTTTTAATTCTAATTTTGGGCAGGATCCATTACCATTTCTTACATAGAGAAACCTTGATCCAGTGTAGCAGAGGTCTATAGAAAGGTATGACTAATGAATGGCACTGAGCACTGGGGGTATTTTGTTTTTGTTTTTGTTTTTTTTTTT
>NC_138378.1:13488525-13545600 GCF_054177405.1 Leptonychotes weddellii | reverse complement strand
TTTTTTTTTTTAAAGATTTTATTTATTTGAGAGAGAGAGAATGAGAGACAGAGAGCATGAGAGGGAGGAGGGTCAGAGGGAGAAGCAGACTCCCTGCTGAGCAGGGAGCCCGATGCGGGACTCGATCCCGGGACTCCAGGATCATGACCTGAGCCGAAGGCAGTCGCTTAACCAACTGAGCCACCCAGGCGCCCACACTGGGGGTATTTTGGTGGCTGGCTGCTGCATTTCAATTTTATTCAATTCAGGATATTTTTCTAATTTCCTTGTGGACTTCGTTTTGACTCATGGGTTATTGTGAAGCATTGTGCTTTATTTCCAAGTATTGGGGGTGTTTCCCAGATATCTTTTTTAGTTATATTTCAATTCTCGTATAGTCATATCAACATTTTGTATGATTTAAATTCTTTTAAATTTGTTGAGGTTTGTTTTGTGGCCCAGACTATGGTGTATCTTGGTGCAGTTTTATGTGCAGTTGAAAGAATGTTTACTCTGCTGTTGTTGGGTAAAGTGTTACAAAAATGTCAGTCAGAACAAGTCAGTTGCTAGTGTTCAGGTTTTCTATATCCTCCCTGCTTTGTCCTGTCTACTTGTTTTATTGATTACTGAGAGAGCAGTATTGAATTCTCTAACTGAAATATAGACTTTTCTCTTTCTATTTTAGATCTATTGGTTTTTACTTCATCTATTTTTGAAACTCTGTTATTAGATGTATTCGCATTTATAATAGTGGAGTCTTCTTGGTGAATTGGACCTTTTATTATTATGAATATCCCTCTTCATCACTGGTAATAGTCTTTTTGAAGTTTACATTTGTCTGGTATTAATATTGCCACTCTGATTTGCTTTGATTACTGTTTATATGGTGTATCTCATTCCATTCATTTACTTTTTTTTTTTAAGATATTTATTTATTTATTTGACAGAGACAGAGAGACACAGCGAGAGAGGGAACACAAGCAGGGGGAGTGGGAGAGGGAGAAGCAGGCTTCCCCCTGAGTAGGGAGCCCGATGTGGGACTCGATCCCAGGACCCTGGGATCATGACCTGAGCCGAAGGCAGACGCTTAATGACTGAGCCACCCAGGTGCCCTCCACTCATTTACTTTTAACCCATATATTTTTTTATGGTTAAATTGGGTTTCTTGTAGACAGTACATTATTGCCTTTTGCTTTACTTCCTACTCTACTAGTCTGTCTTTTAATTTGTTGTCTTTCATTGACAGTTGGATTAAAATCTTGTATCTTGCTATTTGTTTTATATTTTACATGTTTTTTTTTCTCATTTTATTTCTTTTTCTTCCTTACTTTGGATTAACTACATTTTTTCAGAGAAAAACATCAATCTATTGGGTACCAAAAATAGACAATAAGACTTACTGCATTTGATCAAAACAGTTGGTTACTCACAGCACACCAAACAACATGAACAGCAGCATAGTTGTGTGTTTGTTGGTTCCCTTTGCCCCAAGGCCAACAACCGATATGGTGGTCCCAGATGCACAGCATATACACAGTGAGCTAACACTGTGGCTAAGGAGCCAGGCCCAGAACTTTTATAACAAGCAGTAAGCAAGCCTGCCTTGATTTGATCTGATCTCTCCAGCTCTATTAACAATCAACAATCCTGGGCGAGGGCCCAGGTGACAGAGAAGTCAGATCCTTGCAATCTTGACATAGTCAACAAGACATGTTGAGCACAAAAAGGCCCAGGGAGAATGCCTCCCAGTATCTTTATAATCCCACTTTATCTTCATATTGGCTTGTTAAACTTCTTTAAAAAAATTTTTTTAGTGGTTGCCCTTGCATTTACAATATATATCTTCAATTAATCAAAGTCAATCTTTAAATAATGTTATACCACTTCTTTTTTTTTTTTTTTTAAGATTTTATTTATTTATTTGTGAGAGAGAATGAGAGACAGAGACCACGAGAGGGAGGAGGGTCAGAGGGAGAAGCAGACTCCCCGCTGAGCAGGGAGCCCGACGCGGGACTCGATCCCGGGACTCCAGGATCATGACCTGAGCCGAAGGCAGTCGCCCAACCGACTGAGCCACCCAGGCGCCCTATACCACTTCTCATATAGCAGAGGATCCTTCAAGAGTATATTTCCAATTACTTATCCCATCAGTTTGACTATTGTTATTGTTATACATTTTACTTTAATATATGCTATCTATCCACAACATATTGCTACTTGTAAAAATTGAAATGTAGTGACATACAATTTTATATAAGTGTCAGGTGTACAACATAGTCATTTGACAATTATATACATTACAAAATGCTCACCATGATAAATGTACTTACCATCTGTCACCACACACAGTTACTGACTATATTCCCTGTGCTGCACTTCACATCCCCATGACTTCGAAAGCGAAAGAGGAGTGTACATCCACTCTCTGGCTTTAATAGTCCGTTGTCTTGTAAGGTGATTAAAAACAGGAAAATGTCTCTTCTATTTACCTTTATTCTGTCCATTTCCAGAGATCTTTAGTTCTTTATGTAGCTCTTTCTGGAGGCAGAAAGAATGTGATACGAGAGAGAAACCCGGGTCTACATAAGGAAATGAGTCTTCTCGCCCGTCTGCCCGGAGGCCCTGTCTTCCTCCCACCTCACGAGGGTGCCAGTGCCTGCATCCCATTTCTTCTTGGAGGCTCCTGTCCTTCTTTGGAATTCAGGTTAATTGGTTGCTCTGCAACCTCAGCTCTCTGAGTTTGACAGAAGTTGTAATTTTATAAACTACCTAACAATTTTTAAAAATTGTGATTAGTGTGGTAATGATGCTCTTCCCAGCTTTCTGCATCCAGGATGGAAGCCAGAAGTCTCAGCCATCTACTTTTCCATGGTTCCTTCCACCTCCTTTTGCCATCTGCTCCTGGGGCGCTGCCTGGGTCTTTCTCTTGCCTGACACCCTTCCAGCTTAGCCCCCTGAATTATCTCTAGCTTGGATGCTTTTCTCTCTCTACCCCTTCATGTGGCAACTATCTGGCAAAGAGAAGGGATGGAAGTTCCAGATCTCTCACCATCTTGGGGACAGGTTGAAACAACCCATGGAGTTCTGTTCCTGGGGATAAGCCTGGAACGGGGAGAAATGGTTTTGGGAGCTGAGCTCTCACCCACCGTCCTCCCGAGTGGGTCTCATTCCTCTGTGCTAGGAAGGGGGACGAAGTACTTCATCCAGTAATGAGGACTAAGAATCAAACTGACTAAAACATTTCTTGGAAGATAGAAACTGCAACAGGACAGAAAGGGAACAGGCTGGGAGCAGAGGTTACAAGCACAGTCCCTGGAAGCAGCCTCTGTGGATTTGAATTTCATCACTTATTTGCTGTATGGCCTTGGACAAGTCCCTTCACCTCTCTGTCTCTCAGTTTCTGGATCTGTAAAATGGAAATAATAATAGTATTTACCTCACAAGATTGTTAAGAGGATTAATAGAGTTAATATATGCAAAGCACTTATAATAGCAACAGATATATAATAAGTTAATAAGAAGTATTAACTATTAGGGTGTACTTCCTATAATTTCAGAAATTCACAGAAGAAAGCACTTTCCTCCCTTTCTCAGAGCCCATTACAATCAAAACACTTAATGTTTACTGAGCATCTCCGAAGTACCCACATCCTGTACTAAGCATTTTATATGAATTATCTCATAAGTGGTAGGGATTAATTATTCCTACCTAATAAGCAAGGAAATCAAGGAACAGAGAAATTAAGTGTTTACACAGCTGGCCAGATGCAGAGCTAGGTTTGCAACCCAGGAGGGTGGGACTACCACTTGCCTCCCACAAACTAGTTTCCTTGCTTGTAAAATAGTGGAAACGCTGCTTGCTGTATTTCTCTCACAGGGTTGTTTTGAGATCCCACTAACAATAGATGAAGCAGCGTTTTGGGTATCTGTACAGGGCTGGTCCCCTGACAGGGAAGCCTGAATGTGTCATGACTCCATCCCTTTGCACATGCCCATCCCCCCTCTTCTCTGCTTGTTGAACTTATTTCTTCAAGACTCGGCTCAGATATCAGCACCTAGATTTTATTCTAATAATGGAGGGATTTAAGCAGGGGGTGGCGTTTTGAACGCAGACTTGGGTTTTGAAATGGTGGCTGACTGCTGTGTGTTATGGGGGGGGGAGGGGGATGCAGTGTAGCAGGGCCAGAGTGAGTACAGGAAAACCAGATAGAAGGCTACTGGGGAGCCAAGGGAGAGATGGTGGTGCAAACAGAGAGGAACGGTGGATTGAAAAGTTATTTAGGGAAGAGAATCGACAGGGAATGGAGATGTATTTACCACAGGACAGGGAGGTGCCAAGGATGACTCCCAGTTCCCGGCTTGCTCGTGGATGTTTGTTCAGTGAATGAACGAATGACCCCACGGAAGTATTCCCGACAGACACCCCCGACCCGGTCCTGTTCCCGCGGCTCTGGAGCTGTGAGCACAAGGGGATGGGTGGGAGGGAGGAGGAAAAGAATGGGCACAGAATCTCAGTCCAGGAGCTGCTAGATTGGACACTTAGGCACTGGTTTGAGCAGGAGGCGCGGAGAGGGGGGCAAGCGTTTCCTCCGTCGGCCCCGCAGTTTGTGCCTTGCCCCTCCACCCCCGCCAATCTGAACGCGCAGCGCCCCTGTTCGCGCCCTGGAGGACTTGGCTCCACGCCGGCGTCTCGGGGTGCGGCGCAGCGGCCCACCCCTGCAGCCCTGACCCGCCCCGTCCCGGCGCCCACCCCGCCCAGTGCGCTGGAAGCCTGGGCGGCGGCTCGGTGCGATCCCGGAGACAGAACCCGGGGCTGCCGGGTGAGTCCTAAGGTCAGGGGGCCCTCCGCCGCGGCGCACCTGCCCTAATGCGCGGCACCGGGTCAATGCCCTCCCCGCTCCAGCGGGTCTCCTTCCCCGCTGCGCCTTCTCGCCCAGGGTGCGGGTGCGTTGCGGCGGGGCTGCCCGGGAGTCGCCAGCAGCAAGTGCGCGTGGGTCGACAACCCGCGCGTGTCCCCGCGGCGGGGATGCGCCGCCCTGCGCGGCGCAGCAAGTGGATCTGAGCGTGCGGAGCCGAGCGCCCCGGCGACGGGCGGAGTGCGGACGAGCGCGGCCAGCTGCGGGGCAGGGATGCGCGCTGGGAACTTTTCCCCGGGCCTGGAAGTGCGAGCGGCCGCGCCCAAGGGGGCTCCCCAAGGCCGCCGGGAGGGAGGCGAGCGCGGGTGCCCGCCGCCGCCCCTCCCCCACTTCCGCCGCCCGCCGCTTCCTCGTTCCCGGCTCCCAGGGCCCGGCCGTCCCGCGGGAGCCTCGGCGGCGCAGCCCCACCCCGCCCGGCGCGGCTCGCTCCCACGCCCCCGCCGCCGTCTCGCCGGAGCCGAGCGACCGAGGCAGCGGGGGCGCGGGGCACTGCAGGTAGGGGCTCAGCGGCGGGGGCGCAGAGGCGGCGGCCGGGCGAGGGCTGGGGGCCCTCCGCACTAGCCGGACGCCCTGGGGCCCTCGGCCGCCTCCCCCCTCCCACCCGCGGGCGCGTCCCGGCCCTTTTTAGGGAATTTTCTCGCTCCCGCGGACTCCAGGGCGGGTGGGGCGGAGACCGGCGGGGCGCTCTGCATTTCTGGGGCTCCCCGGGCTCTCCAGACCTCGTCTTTTCCCCAGCACCTTTCGTCGCGTAAACAACTCCCTTCCTCTCCCCGGCCCCGGCTCCGCTGCCCCTGGGGACAGCGCCTCAGGTCTCGGGAGATGGTGAGGGGGAGAGGGGGCGTCCTGGCACCCCCGGCCCGTGGGCCCCCCCACCCTCGTTCTCTCCCTCCCCCGCCCGGCCGCTGGAGCAGACGGCCCCAGGGGCCCCGGGTATTTTTAGCGCTGTGACCTGGGCGGCAGCTCGGAGAGCCTTTCCCGGGAATCGGCGTCAGCGCCTCCCTCCCCCGTTGCCAGCCGGTGGCCACCAGGTCTCCGCACACTGTCTTTGGCCCTGGCTGGCCCACTTGGGTTTGAGCCCCTCGCGGCCCGCAGCAGCGTCTGTGGAGCTGGCCGGGGTCTCCGACACTGAGTCCAGATGAAGCGAGGGAGGCAGGCTACAGAGGATGACGAGCTGGTCCTCAAGCCAGATACTCCCTTGCCTCCGGTGATGGGCTCAGAGCGCGCTGTCGGAAGGAGATGGAGTGAATGCGAGTGGAAGTATAGGGCTTGGGCTGGCCCAGAGCTCTGGTGTTCTGGAAAGCTCTCAGCACTGGGGACCGCAGGGGCCTGGTCTGAGTTGGACCCAGGACCCGCCCTTCCAATTGCTACTCACTGACTAGTGGGGATATAAGACTGAGATGTATGAGAGGAGAGGTGCTTAAATAAAGACCTGGGGAGTACGGAGAAGAAAGAGATGGGGGGGGGCGCCTCTAAATAGCACAGTATCTGGGCTTTACATTTTACAGAGCACCTGCACCAGCAGCCGCTGGGTTGAGTTTGAGGCAGGAAGGACTATTAAGTCATTTTCGGATGGGAAGCCTGAGGCTGGAAAGATGATTTCCTGAGGGGCAGAGCCAAGTCTGGAAGTCAGGTCTTTGACTTAAGAGCAGGGTTTGGAGGGGATGGTGATGATAGGATATGTGGGGGAGAGGGGGTGTTTTAGTCTTTGGGTTTTGAAGGCTGGGCATGAACCAGAGTTACAGCACTTGAGCACCCTGAGGTCCCCATCCCACCGTCTTCCATGGCCTTCCGAGGGGTGGCTGGGTCCGTTAGAAGTGCCTCCTTCTTTTGGGCTGGACCAATCCCTCCAACCCCTCTCACCAGGGCATGATACTGAGTCTTGGCTATTGGCCCTGTTCCCTGAATACAGAGGAGCTTCTTTTGCCGTGCCTGGAACCAGCATCCCCTTTGTGGAGCCAGGCTCAGCCCTGCCTCTCTCTGAGACTTGAAGTTTGTAGTAACAGACTTTGTTTCAAGGAAGGGAAGGAGGTGGCCAAGTCCGGTGGTGTCCAGGCTGCAACGCCAGGATGCTGGCTGCAGAGGGGCTCCCCAAGCCCAGGCCCCCGTTGTGTTCCCTCTCAACTTCATAGCTCTACTTGCCCTGCCACCTCCCAGGAGCTGACATGGACCCAAATCCTCGGGCAGCCCTGGAGCGCCAGCAGCTCCGCCTTCGGGAGCGGCAGAAATTCTTTGAGGAAATTTTACAGCCGGAGACGGAGTTTGTCTTCCCCCTGTCCCACCTGCATCTCGAGTCGCAGAGACGTAAGCTCTGAGTCCTGGGGAGAGGGCCTGGAGTGGGGTGGGGGGGTAGGTCTCGTAGGTCCTGAATCATGGGAGCCTCTTCCCCTTATTTTTTTGGCCCTCAAAACTTCTGTCTCTGGACCTGACACATATCTTTGACCATCCTAGGGGCTCTGGGGGCTCTGGCCTGCGTCCTCCTGACTTGCCCCCTTCTTGATCTTCAGCCCCCATAGGGAGTATCTCATCCATGGAAGTGAATGTGGATGCACTGGAGCAGGTAGAACTTATTGACCTTGGAGACCAAGATGGAGCAGATGTGTTCTTGCCTTGTGAGGACTCTCCACCAGCCTCCCAGACATCTGGTATGGCCCTTGGCTTGGGGGACTTGGGCACCAGTTAGCCAGAACTGGGTGGCAGGCTCTGAAGTGAGGCTGCAAGGCAGGGCTGGAGAAGTATACATGTAGGGGTTGGAAATGGGTGTTTCTATGAATGAAACAGCTGTCTGTTCTGATTTTAGGGAAGTTGACCCCGAGGGGAACTGGGTGACAGATCTCCAATCTAAAATTCTGGGAATGCCTCAGCCCCCCTTAGCCTTTGTTAATTTTGTGTTTGTGAAATTAATGTGATTAATTCATGTAATTAAAATCATATACAATATAAATTTTTATATTAGATAACTTAAGCCATTTTAGTCCTCTTCATATGAATATGTACTGAGCACTTTTTTTTTTTTTAAGGTTGCTAATACTGTGCTCAATTAACTCAATCCTTACAATGTCCTACTAGGGCAGGTGATAGTATCCTGATTTTATAAAGGAGGAAATTAGACTCAGAAGTTGTCACACAGCCAGAAAGTGGAAGAGCTGGGTTCAGACCATGGCTGTCTCATTCCAAAGCCCATATGTTTAGCTTATAAAATAGATATTCTCTTATTTAAAGCTGCCGCTGTTTATTGATGGCCTACTGCATGCCAGACATTTTATAATCATTCTTCGATTGATTTTATCCTCAAAACCCTTCTGGAATGTAGGTGCCTATCCCATTTTTAGAGAAGATTCAGTCCTTGAGGGAGAAAATGACTTGCCCAGAGCCACTCAGGAGCAAGTAAGTGACGTAGGTAGAGCTTGAACTCTTGAATTGATTGACCTGAGTCTAGGGCCCAGACATGGTGTAGTGAAGTGAAAGGAACTGGCAGTCAGGAGACCTGGCTCTTTGTGGACTGGCTCAGTGACTGGTCACTCCCCTGCCCTTCTCTGGGGTTCAGCCTCTCCTGGCCGGACCATCTCCGAGAGTCCCCAGAAGCCCTGTTTGTGGCCCTGACCAACTCTTCTTTTCTGGGCAGGGCTGGATGACCACCCGGAGGAGTTGAGCCTGCCAGTGCCCACGCCAGACAGGACTGTGTCCCGCACGTCCTCCTCATCTTCTGACGACTCCACCAACCTGCACAGCCCAAATCCCAGTGACGGCGGGGCAGACACGCCCTTGGCACAGTCTGATGAGGAAGAGGATGGGGCTGATGGAGGGGCAGAGCCTGGAGCTTGCAGCTAGCAGTGGGCCTCCATCTACAGACTGACTGAGCTGGCTCTTCTCCACAGGAGACCCTAGGCCCAGCCAGAGCCCTTCAGAGAAGACCAGACTCTTTACTTGCAGTAGGCACCAGGGGGAGGCAAGGACAGTGGGATGGCGTACCTCTCTGGGAATTAACCCTCCTGCTTTACTGCTAACCTTTCCTGCTACAACCCTCCCACCAGTTTTTGGCTTCCTCCCAAGGTAGGGCTTATAGGCGAGGAGATGGAAGATGAGGCAGGACAAGATGCTACTGCTTTTCTTAGCACCCCTCCCTCCCCCAGACTCTCCGCAGTCTTCTGATAGAGTCTCCTAAACCAGTGTCTCTAAGTGGACGTGAACTCTGTAGCACTCCCCGTGCAGTGGTACTCCAGCCATCCTGCTCCCCTACATCCTGTTTGGGAACAGGGCACGGTATAAATAATAAATAATAATCTACCAACCACTCCCCTTCGTGTGTCACGTTGCAGAGATCTCAGACCCACTATATCTAACCGACACCATCCCCCCATCTCTCATGTGCTCCATCTCTTCAGGAAATAGCTCTTGAATACGTGTGCTGGGCGTTTGGAGTACAGTTCTGAACAAGACAGGCTGCATCCCTGCCTTTGGTACTTGACTGTCTCTGGAGGAGAAAACCAAGTAAATACCACGGTTCATGGTGTAATCAGTAGCATGATGAGGAACAACTCTGGTATCAGAAAATAGCTCATGTGGCCACCAAAGAACTGATTTTTAAGCTGAGATCCAGAGGCTGAGTAGGAGTTTGCCAAGTGGGGGCTGTAATTCAAGCAGCAAGAGCAGCTTGGGAAGACTGTAAATGGAGAGAAATAGCTCTGAGGGACTAAGGAACATTCAGCTGGGCTGAACTGTTGGATTTGGGGACGAGAGGAAGGTGAGAGAGGTAAGACTGACAAAGGTTAGTCATGAAATACTTGGAAGCCTGTATCAAGTTTCAATTCGGCTGCTAGTAAAAGGTCAGAGACTAAAGATAAAAATTTATTTCCTCATATAAAAGACGTCTGAAGTGCAGGACCATGTGGCTGCTCCGAAGTTATTGGGTGCCTGGGTCCTTTTTGGCTCTTTTTGCTCAGCCATCCCAGCCACGTGGCTCGAATTCCCATTGATCGCTCCTGTCTGAGGTGGCCGTTGAAGCCCCGCCCATCATATCCTTGAAACTGGCAGAAAGTGGGAGAAGAAACTGGGGACAGGCAAAGCACAGCCTGCTGTCTGTTTCCACTTAAGGAAGTGTCCTTGGAAGTTCTAACCAGTCGTGTCCACTTTCATCTCACTGACCAGAGCGTGCTAACCCGAGAAAGGTTTCACTTACAGATATTTTATAGACATAGAGACACAACATTATCTGGAAGAAAGAAAATTCTGGCCTCTGGAAAGACAGTAACCTTTTCAAGTCACTGCATTACCAGTGCATCTGATTTCCGTACTACCTTTCAAACCTCTCAGAAGCACCGTGGCTACTGGAGAGGCTGGGGTGGTCCTTTAGTAGAGCACACTGCTGTCTTGATAAAAACCAGGGTTATGTTTCTAAGGAACAAGAGGACAATAGTCTTTGGATAGGTAACTGGCAGTTGACATGTTAGGGGCCATGTTAATGAATCTGAATTTTATGGGGAGTAATGAAGGATTACAAGTGGTTGCATTTGCTTGTTAAAAAGGTAATTCTGGCCACAGTGTGGGGAATATACTGGAGGAGGACAGGCTCAGGACGGACACCTAACACAATACTCCATGCAAGAGATAATGGTAGTGATCAGCTTGACTGGGTTGAGGCAGGGTATAAAAAATAAATGACATTCATTCAATAAATATTTATTAAATTAAATGTCAGTGTTTAACATGTGTAAGACACTGAACAAGGAATGTAGAGTGGGAAAAAAAAAAAGTGCTGCTTTTATGAGAGTCTAGTCTAGTGGGGACCCAAATGCAAAATTGCGACTATGACCAGTTCAAGGAAGGAGTTCATAGCCTATTAAGAGCAGTCACGGGGGCATTTCCCTTGAGGAAGTGGCATCTGACCTGAGCCCTGAAGGATAAGAAGGGAGTCAAGGAGGGGAGTAAGGAGTAAGGGGGGTACGGGGGGTGGGGGGAGAGAGGCTCCTTGTGGACTGTTCACTGGAGAGCACCAGTATGGATGCCTGGGAACCAAGAGCCACACTACATAGCGGGGTAGTGGACTAGCGTGGAGGTGGACGGGATGTAGAAAGGTGGAAGGAATGAGGAGAGATTTAGGAGACAGTTTCCAAAAGATTTGACAGGTAGGTGAGAGAGAGGAAGGGGTCAAGGGTGCCACCATTGTTTCTCCCTTGTGCAACAGGATGATGTGGAATGTAGGGGAGATCCAGGTTTGGATCACAAATTTGGTTTTGGCCATGGTGAGCTCGAGGTGCTTTCGAGACCTGCAGGAGGACATGTTGGGTAGGCACTAGGACCCACGTGTGTTGGATTTAGAGAGGATTAGGCTGGGAAATAAATAGATGGAGCTACCAACGTGTAGGTGGTAAGTGAATAAGTGTGCCTTCCCAGGGAGGGAGGGGGAGTGGAAGGAGAAAGGAGGGTTCTAGGACCCAACCTTAAGGGGCATCAAGTCATTTCTCACATCAGAAAAAAGAAACCATTCCACCTCTCTTTGTACATCAAACACCACCATGGGATCAATGGCCTTCAGCCTAAATACCAAAGTTCTTTGTGCCACCCAGGCTGAGTGAGTGACAGGCCTGCAGTCTTCCCATAGTCCCAGCCTGGTTCCACCCCTGCAGGAGGCCATTGTAAGTGACAGCTCTTAAGGGCTTTTCCTAGCGCTGGTGAGAAACTTGTGGGAGTTTTGTGCTCCTTTTGTCTAAAAGCCTCTGTGTCCAAGTTGAGATCATCTACTAAACTGGGCTGGGGCTCAGTCTCATGTGAAATTTTGCAGTTTTTCTGGGTTGCTTATGACTTTGCTGCACACAAAGGGCATGGCCTCTCCCTGCCTTTGGAGTAGCAAAGCTCAAATACCTGTCTCACTGTGGCTGAACCTTCACCTGGGATGCAGCCTATGAGCTCCGTGGCTCTGCTATACATGGCTTCTCAGCTCCCAGGATCACCTTACTCCCCTCGGAGCCATTGATGGGAAGCTAGACTAGCTTGGTTGCTGTCAATATGCCAACAAATCTCTTAGTACTCCAGGCACGTGATGCTAAGATCTGTGGGGCTTGGGGCATTTTCCCTGCCAGTCTTCTGGAGAGGCAGAATTGTGTGTGAGCCTCTGGGGAGCCTCCAGTTCAGCTGCTATGAGCCCCAGCCTTGCCTAGAAAGGTCTAGGGTCAGCTGAGACCCCAGGACCACTTCCTGGTTGGACAATGATCTCTTCTTCTGCCAAACCACAGGGGCTTGGCGAGCCTTCAGAGCCAGCATCTCCAGCTGACTGTTTCTTGAGGCCACGGAGTGCCCCTGGAGAGGAGAGGATGATTTGGAGCCAGCTCCGAGGCAAGCAGCCCAGCTTTCAGTCTCCAAGCCACAGCGTGGCTTCTTCTGTCTCTTGCAGACTTGTCACAGACTCTGGGGAAGAGGGAAGAAGACAGACTAATCCTGTAGTATCCTATGCTGTGGAGGAAATAGGAGGGACCACAACTCAGGAGATGATTCCCTGGAAGGTGCACACTGTAGCAGTCCCTAAAGAATGCACAGAACCCGACACTGAACAGCATGGCAGTGTGGGGACAGTATCAACTGTACTGTGACTTATTTGTTCAGACATTGCTGAGCACCTAGTGTGTGCTAGCCTCCTTGCTGAGGCAACAAGAATACTAAGGTGACCAGGAGCTCTTCCAGGAGCAGATGTGGCCACAGGTAATGGAAAGAAAACACAGGCTGTAGCAGAAAACAGAAGACCCTAGCACACTAGAGAGGGAGAAGGTAAGTCTCCTGGAGGTGGCTGGGTCTTCAATGATGGGGACAGGCAATTTCAAAAGGAGACAAAGCATAGAAATATAAAATAATCATAATGATGGTAGCTCCTCTTTTTTTTTTTTTTTTTTTTGAGGTTGATGGTGTGAACTCTAGTCTTGGCTTCATGACTCACTGTGATGTTAGGCAATATTTCAGTTTCTGTACCTGTTTTCTCATCTGTAAAATGGAGATCATAGACCCTACATCCAAGTATTGAGTCAATGATGGTCAATATTATTAAGCACTTAATACATTCTAGATCCTACATAAAAATAATTTCTAATCCTTAACAACCACCCTGAAAGTAGGTTTATCCATTTTACAGAAGAAGAAAAGTGACCCTCAGGTTGCTCATGCTCCTGTGGATTAAAAGCTGGTGTGGGGATTTGTCTGACATCTAAACTTGTGGCCTTTATTCCATGTCTAGTGGGAGAAGAACACTAGATGGAAGTAGAATGAGGGCATAATGACAGAAAGACATGTTTTTGACACTTCCTCTCTGGTTGGTTGGGGTATATCTTGGCAGGCACCAAATTTGGCTCTTCGTAGAAGTATGGTTGTGAGTTTTACCGAGAGACTACGAGCAAAATCCTTCATGAATGTGTTCCTCATAGGGCAGCTGGAAAAACCAAAGCAGGAATTTAACATCGGAACTCCTACAACTCAATAATAAAAAGGCAAACAAGCCAATATAAAAGTTGGAGGGGGGTACAAAAAGATTTTAAGACTCTTCACAAGAGAAAATATATGTATGGCCAATAAGCATATGAAAAGATGCTCAACATCATCAGGTAACAGGGAAATGCAAAATAAAACCACAGTAAGATACCACTACATATACCATATGGCTAAAGCTAAAAAGTCCTCCCAAATTAAAAACAAATGTTGAGCAGGATGTGGATCAACCAGAACTCTCATATATTGTTGGTGCAAGTATAAAATGATACATTTTGGAAAAAGATCTGGCAGTTACTTAAAAAGTTAAACATTACCTATGACCTTTGACCACTCCTAAATATTTACGCAAAGGAAATAAACATATGTCTACAAAATAACTTATACAGCAACCTACTTCATAACAGCTAAAGACGTGAAAGAGTTCAGGTGTTCATCACTAGGAGAATGGATAAAGTAAGGTATATTCATACAATGTGAAACCACACAGCAATAAAAACAAACTGCTGATACATGCGAACACATGGATGATTCTCAGAAACATTCTTCCTGTGAAAGAACTCTTACACAAGAAAATATACATACGATATGATGGTTTCACTTACATGAATCTCTAGAACAGATTATATTGTGGAGAAAAATCAGAATAGTGGTTGCCTCTGAAAGTAGGAGGGGGCAGGGATTGGCTGGCAAGGGGCATTAATCAACTTTCTGGGGTTTTTGGAATGTTCTATATCTTGATAGAAGTTTGGGTTACACAGGTGTATGCTTTTGTCAGACTCCGTGAATGTGCACTTCAGAGTTGTGCATTTCTTTGTAAGTTTTACACCAAAATCTAAACAAATATTAAGCTTCATTTAATGACATGCATGCTGAAATATTTAGGGGAGAAGTGCACTTATGTCTGCAATTTACCTTGACATGTATCAAAACATAAGAGGAACTGAGGGACTTACAGACCAAAATGTGGTAAAGCAAGTATAGTAAAATGTTAATGGAGGAGTCTAGGTGATGGGGTAACAGGTGTTCATTCTTTCAACTTTGCTTATGTTTGACATTTTTCATAATAAAGGGGCCAGTTATTTGGGGGTTTTACAGGAAAGCTCTGCACCAGGCTTAGGACTGAGCAAATGGACACA
The DNA here is from genome assembly GCF_054177405.1 of Leptonychotes weddellii. Lineage (NCBI taxonomy): Eukaryota > Metazoa > Chordata > Mammalia > Carnivora > Phocidae > Leptonychotes > Leptonychotes weddellii. The sequence goes on along the minus strand of NC_138378.1, from coordinate 13,531,100 downwards.
CTAGAAGCCGAGGAAGACGCACGCACGAGCCCTGTCATGTGACCTCGCAAAAGACTTTTTCAGTCCTCTACTATTACATAGGCACAGCGGCAGTGGCAGCGCTCGGTATTATTACGCACATTCTAATGAACACGAGTACCCCAAAGTGGCGGGGAGGGAGGTCCTCAATCCAGCCCCCAGTCGTGCCAGACGTCCACCGCCCTTCTTGCCCTCCCGCGCTCCCTCAAACCCACCCGCCTTAAAGGACCCAGCCCGGCCGTCCCTCTGGTAACCTCACCCCGAGTTCCGGGATGGCACCGGAAATCATTTCTCATACGCTCTTCCTATTGGAGGCCAGCTTTCGTGGGGGCGGGCACAGCTGGGAGGCGGAAGTAGCCGCTGGCATGGCGGCGGCCTTGCCGCTTGCTGTGCTCGTGCTGCTGCTCCTGGGGCCCGTGGGCAGGGGGCATGCAGAGCCCCCACGCGACACCCTGCGGGAGGAGCTCGTTATCACCCCGCTGCCTTCTGGGGACGTAGCCGCCACATTCCAGTTCCGCACGCGCTGGGATTCGGACCTGCAGCGGGAAGAAGGTGAGAGGATGAGAGTGGAGAAAGACGACTGTGGCACCCGCTGGGGGGGGGCGTGGAGGCAAGCCCTGGGGGCGGAGCCTGGTCTCTTGGAGGGGTTCTGGACCCTGGGCTGGGGGCTCGACAAACTAGCTCTTTGGGGAAGGATGGGATAGTTACTGAAGAACCCCATTGTACTGGTGGTGAAACTAAGGCCGGGGGAGGGGCAGTGACTCCTCCAGACGCCTAGACCAGGGGCTCTTTCCGCAGGTCCAGGCTGCCACTCTAATCCTTGAGTTAAAGCCCTCTGTCGACACCACCGATGATGATGCTGTTGGCCATTGTCATTTATCCTGGGTGCTAGGCACAGAGCTAAGTTCTGTAAGAAATAGTGAGGAAGAAGTGGGAGATGTAGAGAGATAAAGGCACTTGGTCAAGATCACATCGCTAGTGAATGGCAGTTTGGTCCTGCATTCAGATCTCTCCGGCCCCAGAGCTTGGGGTCTGTTGCTGCTTTGGGGTGGCTGAGAACCCGTCCTCCAGGATCTTCACTTACGTACTCCCCTCTTCCAGTGTCTCATTATAGGCTATTTCCCAAAGCCCTGGGGCAGTTGATCTCCAAGTATTCTCTACGAGAGCTGCACTTGTCATTCACGCAAGGCTTCTGGAGGACTCGGTACTGGGGGCCACCTTTCCTGCAGGCCCCATCAGGTGCAGAGCTCTGGGTCTGGTTCCAAGACTCCGTCACTGAGTGAGTGCCCACCCTGAGTCCTGTTGCAGGCCATGGAGGGAATGTGGCCGTGGCCAGTGTAGCCGTCGTGCCACTGCTCCTAGGGGGCAGCAGTTCCAGCAGACAGCAATTCCATGGGGGGTAAAGGTGGCATCGGAAGTAATAAATGATATTGCCACTGGGTGGCATTCTTTACTTTGGTATTTTTCACTTCCCCTGATACTTCCAGACCTGAGGTAGCACATGCATGTATCCACAGAGACAGGTAACAAATAATTTGAAGCTTGCTTGGATGTAAGGCAGTAGAAGTCTGCGGCAAACTGGATGACCTTTTAAAAGACGTTCACTCACATAATAATAATAACGGTAATGATAGTGATGATACCATGAAGGCCAAACAAAACATCTGTGGGCTAGAATTGACCTACAGGATCCCAGATCTCAGCATTAGAGGAATGGCTTTTGTTTGGGAGATGGACCAGTTTAGGTACTGCTGTTGTACCAGAATTTCCTCTCAATCCCACTGTGAGAAACCAGTAGCACAAACATGATTTTAAAAGGGGGGATTAATAGGGAGTGGTGGGGACTATGGCAGGCTAGACAGCTTGAGAGGACAGCTGCCACTCACCCTCAGGAGACTGTGGCCCTGTGGGAATAGAGGCCTACCGTCATCAGATACTCTCATTTTCAAGAGATGCCAGAAATCTGGATTTTAGTGTGAAAATTGGCAAATTTAAATATCAGTAAGTAATTTCAAAGTGTAAGAAATGCTGTGTGGGTCAGTGTTGTGCACACTACATGAAACATGATTATGGCTTGGGTAGAGCTTTCAGGCTTCAACTTTGCAATCTTTACGTGAGGCTCAACGATTGGAGCAACTGAAAAGCACTGAACAGAGGATTATCGAAGAACCCCCCAGGACAACACTAAGATGATATCAGATGAGGCCCAAGCAGTGACTTCGACATTTGCCAAGCCTTTCTTTTTTGCCTGAACTCTAACTCCCTTGTTTCCCCCCTCCCCCACACCTTGCTGTCACTGTCTCCCCTCAGCTCGTAATTGCCTGTAACGTGGAGCTGGTGTTTAGAATTTTGGTTTTATGCTTTCTGTTCTTAATATAGAGAGCAAATCTGTTGTGATATTTTTCTAATTTAATTCGATGTTTTTATAGGGTCCTAGAATGGTTGTTTTTTCCTTGTTCAGTGAGCCTTTATGGATGTAGGACTTCCTATTCTGAGGGTGGAGGCAGGACTTACTTTCATGCCCAGGGTGTTCACAGGGAAGTATGTCCTTTTGCCCAGCTGGGCACACCTCAGAGTGGATCAGCGGGCTGATCTCAGCCTCTGAAATTGTGGGGCACTTTACATGGTGTTGTGGGGTGTATATAGGTGACCCAGACGTGTTCCCTGTCCCCAGATTGTCCCAACCTAGTTGAGGAGAAGAGAGGCTCAGAACAAGAGGCTGCCGCTCCCCAGCCATGTCCCAGGAGGGACCTCATGAGAGGCTCAGAGAGTCAGAACCGTGGCAGCGCAGGACGAGGCTGTGGTTGAGGGCAGGAAAGGCTTTCTGGAGGAGGGAGCCTCTTTGAAGGTGGGCGGGGAGGGGTGAGTAGGGCATCGCCAGGAGGAAGAGGGGTCGCCTGAGCAGAGACCTGTGGGGATGCCGGGATGTCCAGAAGAGAGTGAGGAGGAAGGGGTGGGTAGGGTGAGACCCAGGAGGCAGCTGAGCAGGGCAGTGGCACCACGGCAGCTCCATCAGCTAGCCAGTCTGTCGGTTTGGCAGCCAAGTGCGGGCTTGGAGGGAGGGAGCCCCGCGCCAGTGAGTGGGTTTGTGTCTTCATCCAGCGTGGATAAATCTTGGAAGGAGCTCAGTAATGTCCTCTCGGGGATCTTCTGCGCCTCTCTGAACTTCATCGACTCTACCAACACCGTCACTCCCACTGCCTCCTTCAAACCCCTGGGGCTGGCCAATGGTGAGACAGCCCCGTGGCCCTGTCCTTCTTCCTCTTGCCCAAACTTTTGCCTCCTTTCTCTTCAGCTTCCTGCTCCTTCAGCTGGGCTGGATCCTAAATCCCCTGGGTGTGCAGGCCCCGGAGGAAGGCTTCCTGAGACCATGCTGTCTCTGCGTTGCCTTCTCCCAAGGAGGGAGGGTCTCACCCCCGCCAGGACCTCTAGGGTGGTGGTACTGGAGAGTTGCATGGCGAGCAGGAGGGAGTCACCCCACTTTGAAGAGTGGGGCCTCAGGGCCCACCCCGGACAGACTCGTGTCTCCCTCAGGCACTGATCATTCTTTCCTGCGCTACGCTGTGTTGCCACGAGAGGTCGTCTGCACGGAGAACCTCACCCCGTGGAAGAAGCTCTTGCCCTGTAGCTCCAAGGTGAGGCCAGAGTGCTCCGAATGTGCGCAGGAGCCCCAGAGAATGGCATTGGCGCCTGCCCCTTCCCTGCCTGACTGCCAGGCCCCCTGTGCACGTGTCCCACAGTGAAGGGCACTGACCTTTCATCTCTTCCTGCTTCCTCCAGGCAGGCCTGTCTGTGCTGCTGAAGGCCGATCGCTTATTCCACACCAGCTACCACTCCCAGGCAGTGCATATCCGTCCTGTGTGCAGAGTAAGTCATGGGGAGTGGGGGCGGGTGCCATCCGGGGCCTCCGAGGGAACGTGCAGATAAAGCACGTAGCCTGGTGTGTTTTGCGCTGTGCCGGTAGTAAATGTTAGCTGGGATGCTGATTATTTGGGGCGTTGGCCACACACCAAGGAAACGGAGCGGTTTCCTGGCAGGTGTTCAGTAAATCTGTGTCATGGAGCGTCGTGAAGAACACTAGCTGTGTGTGTGACTGCCAGCTTAGTCGCTCAGCTGGCATGACCTTGAGCAAGTCGTTTCATTTCCCCGAGCCTGATTTCCTCCTCTGTCAAGTGAGAGTCACAGTAGTCTCAGTTCCTGCGGGTGTTGGTGACGGTTTCTCCGGCTGGTACACATACCGCCGCGGGCACAGGGTCATGTGCTCAGTACTGAACGGGAGCAAGTGGATGGGTGGGAAGGTCCATGGCAGACGAGGGATGGCGCCCAGGTGGGCATCCCTGCGGCGGTGTGTGGGGGTGGGGACTGATGCGTCCTGACTGCTGCTGTCTGGCCCTCGCGGTAGAATGCGCGCTGTACCAGCATCTCTTGGGAGCTGAGGCAGACCCTTTCCGTGGTATACGATGCCTTCATCACAGCACAGGGGAAGAAAGGTAGGCTGCCTTGGGCACCTCGCTGGCTACCTACCATCACTGGTCCCGCCCTGTCTCTGCAGACCAGGCCTAGTCCTCACCCCCGCTCAACCTCCTCTCTGCTCCTCAGACTGGTCCCTCTTCCGGATGTTCTCCCGAACCCTTACAGAGCCCTGTCCCCTGGCTTCAGAGAGCCGAGTCTATGTGGACATCACCAGCTACAACCAGGTACCCGGGTCTCCAGTCACAATCATCACCCTCCATCCAAGGCCAGCCTGCGCCTCTGCTCACTTCTCAGCCCTGCCTTTGTGCCCCCAGGACAATGAGACGTTGGAGGTGAACCCGCCCCCAACCACCACATACCAGGACGTCACCCTCGGTACCCGGAAGACCTACGCCGTCTACGACTTGCTTGACACGGCCGTGATCAACAGCTCCCGTAACCTCAACCTCCAGCTCAAGTGGAAGAGCCCTCCCGAGAATGGTGGGTGCGGATGGGCCGCCAGGGCACTGGGCTACAGAGCTTTCTCTCTTGGGGAAGACTCATACCATGGGATATGAGGTGTGCGGTTAGACCCAGGTCCTGAATCGATGTCTTGATTCTAACTCCACGTCTTCAAGCTCTGTGACCTTGGGCAGGTTCCTAACCTTACTGCCTCATCTAGAAAATGGGGACATAATTACCCAGCAGATTGGATGAGATAATTAATGAAAGACACAGAGTTTGTTCATGCATTCATTTACTTATTAGCAAATATTTTTTGAAGACTGAAGATACCTTGCATTCAAGAGACATAATGTCTCTCGATTGAGGCAGACCTGAAACAATTAATTAATTGTGATTGTATTCAGTGTTACCGAGGCCAAGTGCCAACTACCATGAGGGCGCCTGGTTTGGGCTGGAGGGGCACAGGGCTCGGCACGTGTGAGTACTTAGAAGTAAGAGTAATTCTATCATGCTGTGGACCCGGGAAGACAGGGATGATTCTGGGATGCGGGCTTCCCAGTTTTGATGGCCAAGGTCTTCCCCGTCGCTCCCTGGCTGTGAGACTCTGGACGTGGCCAGGGGAGTGGGGGTGAGGAGTGACCCTGTCCTTTGGGAGCTCTTAACTGTGGACCCATCTTCGCAGAGACCCCTCCGGCACCCTTCCTGCACGCCCAGCGATATGTGAGTGGCTACGGGCTGCAGAACGGAGTGCTGAACACGCTGCTGTACAACACCCACCCGTACCGGGCCTTCCCCGTGCTGCTGCTGGACGCCGTGCCCTGGTACCTGAGGCTCTACGTGCACACCCTCACCATCACCTCCAAGGGCAAAGAGAGCAAACCGAGTGAGGGCTGAGTCCTGCCCCCCTGCCCCCACCCCGCCTTGCTCTCCCTCCAGGTCCCCCAGACCCTCCTTTCTCAGGGGAGTGATTCCCCAGGTACCTCGGAGAAACTACACAGGCACAAAGAGTTTGGAAGACTTTGAAATGTGGCAGGGGTAGCCTCACCGGGCCAGTCCTGGAAGTAATTCATAAAGCAGAGATGATTCAAACACACAGGACTGGGGATTCTTAAGAGGACTTTACAAGGGCAGCGATTTTCTGATCTTTTTTTACTTCTTTGCTCCTTCTTCCTTGGTGCCCCGGGCCCGGCCTTTTGTGCGGAGTCCTGGGCTTGCAGTGGAGAATGGGTTAGCAGCAGGGAAAACGGTATTGGAAACAAAAAAGATAAAGGTGGAGTAGATGGTTTCTGCCTCCTTGGGACGGGTAAAGAGGCGTTGTTTTAAAAATTTATTTTTACTTGCCACGCTTTTTCTGAAGAGGAGTTAATATCTTGTGCGTGCTTTCTGTCAGGTGGCAGGCATAGCACTAAAGCCCGCGTGGTTTGGAGTGGAGGGAGACCTAACACAGAAGACTTCTCAGGAGGAGGTTCTGGCACATTCCAGACACCCAGACTTGCTGTCTGTGACTACCCCTGTTGTTACCTGCACTTTCAGACCTGGGCTGTTCTACTCACCTTCAGCACCACTGTTTGCGTCCCCTTCAGAATCTCTTCTTCAACACACTACCCCTGTATTTTGTAGGCTTTTCTGTTTGGTTTTTTAACCTTTTGCTCTGGAAAGTATCAAGCACACACCTACGTGAGCGAGCATGACACATCCCACGGGCCCGGCTCCCCCTGCTCGTGTTTCATCTCTGACCTTGTGTCATTTCTCGATTTTAGTTTTCTGCTGGAGTTTCTTAAAACTGATCCTAGACGTCGGGCCCACCTTCCAGTGCTTCAGCCTACATGTCTACCAGGGAGAGGGCTTCCCAAAAATACCAGCTGTCCTTATCATGCCCGTTTGCCCCAGTGGTCTGAAAAAAAAAACACTGGATAGTTGGTTTATTTGAGTTAGAATCTAAATAGGGTCCTCACATTGCATTTGCTTGATAAGCTCTCAAGTTTCTCTCTCTCTCTCGTTAGTTAATAGACCTCATTTCCTTAGAGTGGTTTTAGGTTTAGAGAAAAACTGAGCAGAAAGCACAGAGTTCCGTGTGCTACTACCTCTCCTTCCCCATTATTAACGTCTTGCATTGGGGTGTTTGCTCTTAAGTCTCTTAATCTATAACAGTTCCCACTCTTTTTTTTTTTTTTTTTTTAATCTATTTGCTGGAGAAACTCGGTCATTTGTTGTATGGAATGTTCTACACCCTGAATCTGTCCTTGGGACTGTGGTTAACATGCCCCTCCCTCCCCTGCATTTTTTGTGTGTTGGTGGTTAGATGGAGAAACTTGATTAGATTCAGGTTCCACATTTTGGCCAGGAAACTTCTAGGTGGTTCTGTGAACTTCCTGTTGAATCACATGAGGCGCCTGATGCTGGGCACTTGCCCTGGCACAGCTGCCCTGGAAACACCTTTTCCTTTTTCCAAGACCCTGCTCCCCTCCCTGAGCCTGCCTGGCTCCTGCAGTCCAGAGCCTAAGGCCTCAAGAGGTAGGGGCGAGGGTGCAGGTAGTCCGACCGCAGCAGAGAGGGGTGGGTGACCCTTGCCTGTCCCCAGGTTACGTCCACTACCAGCCCGCGCAGGACCGGCTGCAGCCGCACCTCCTGGAGATGCTGATCCAGCTGCCGGCCAACTCGGCCACCAAGGTCTCCATTCAGTTTGAGCGGGCGCTGCTCAAGTGGACCGAGTACACCCCGGACCCCAACCACGGCTTCTACGTCAGGTGGGCTCCCCTCACATTCTGCCCCCAGCCTCCCGCCCACCCGCCGTGCCACTCACCCCAGTGGGGGAGCCACACACACCAAATGCCGTCTGCCTCTCCACAGCCCGTCTGTCCTCAGTGCCCTCGTGCCCAGTGTGGTGGCAGCCAAGCCCGTGGACTGGGAGGAGAGCCCCCTTTTCAAGACCCTGTAAGTGTGACCTCAACCGCCGGCTTCGGGGTGGATAGCCACACGGGCGATCAGGTTCACGCGGGCCAGGTCGGGGTGGGGTGTGGCCCCTTCCAAAGCAATGTGCCGAATTAACTCAATTCCAGTAAAAATCCTAGTGGTCTGTAATGTTTGTCCTGACTCTATGAAGTGATTCTGAAGTGCTTCTAGAAGAAGAAATGGCGAGAAGGGCTGTACTTGGAGCCTGCACGTACTCATTGTTTCTCTTCACAAATATTTCATTGAGTGCTTATCAAATGCCAGGTCCTTCAGAGAGCACTGGGTGTACAACAGGACATACAACAGCCTTGCCCCTGTCCTGCTCATGTTAAGAGGCAGGAGGGGAGATTCTGGTCTAGAGTAACGGGGCCGGGGTTGCTGGGGAGTAATCTAGGGGGTTATCCAGGAGGGCTCCTCTGAGTAGACAGCCTCGAGGCGGAGGCCGGAGGCCAAGGAAGAAACTGCTGAGCGAAGGCAGGGCCCCATCCCTCACCCTCAGCACCAGGCGGCTCTCCTTTGATCAGCTTTACGTGTTGTCTCATGTTTCTGTGTCGACCTGCGATGTCTTCTGTCAAAAAGGTTTTGAGGCTAAGAAGGCTTTGCGAACCCTTGCCGCCGCCCCTTGGCCCTGTGCAGCCAGGAGTGGGCATGGGCTGGGATGGGGAGGAGCATCCCAGGCCTGCGTCGCTCACCTCTCCTTCCTGACCGCCAGGTTCCCAGCGTCGGACAGCTCGAGCCATTTTGTGCGCCTCTACACGGAGCCCCTGCTGGTGAACCTGCCCACGCCGGACTTCAGCATGCCCTACAATGTCATCTGCCTCACGTGCACGGTGGTGGCCGTGTGCTATGGCTCCTTCTACAATCTCCTCACCCGAACCTTCCACATCGAGGAGCCCAGCACGGGTGGCCTGGCCAAGCGGCTGGCCAACCTTATCCGGCGTGCCCGTGGTGTCCCCCCGCTCTGAGATTTGCCTCCACAGCGGGGCTGCTGTTTCTCTCTGGGGAGGGCTGCTGGTGACCCCAAGGGCTCTTCCTGCCACTCGCTCTCTTCAGAGTTGGCTTTTAAACCAAACTGCCCCTGGACGAGGCCAGGGCTTAGATGCGCTGTCCAGTTCAGGAGCCACGAGCCAGATGTGGCATTTGAATTTAAATTCATTTAAATTAAAAATTCATTTCCTCTGCTGTCCCGGCCACGTTTCAAGTGCTCAGTAACCAAAAGTGGCTCATGGCTGCTGTCCTGGACAGTGCGGACAAACGTTTCCATCACTGCAGAAAGTTCTAGGACAGCGCGGACCTAGATATGCTGAGGAGCTTGCATCACCACGTGGTAGCTGGAACTTTCTGGTTGTGGCATAAAAAGTGGCTTCCTTGGTTCTTTGCTTCCTGTCCGTGAGGCCCAGGAAGAGGGGGCTGGGGCTTGTTTCCTGGGCACCTGCATAAGACTTCCTACACTGCCTCCCAAAACCCCGACAAAAAAGCTCCTCTGTCTCCTGCTAAGAATTCCCTCTTCTCTCTTGCTTCCCCCTCATTGGTGATTCCCAGAACTCCCTGGGTTTGGCCGGGAGTATTTATAGAAGTGTATCCGTGACCATGACCATGAACCATCCTCTACCTTTCAGGAGCCCTGAGAACCAGTCCCGTATCACCAGGGGTAGAGCTGGAGAGGGGGAAGAGCTCCATGTGTTGGTTTTCTAACTGTGTGGTGCATTGGAATCACCTGAGATGCTTGTGAAAGTAATGCAGATTCCTGGAGTCCACACCCTGTGAATTCAGTCTGTCTGAGTGTAGCCCAGCCTTGAAATTTCTGTCAGGCTCTTCATGAGCTTGTGTTCGGGGTGGTCCTTAGACCTTTTACACAGGCTTTGAAGCCAGGTCCATTGGATCGAGGCCTGCCCCTGCCCACCTACCCTTCTGCTTATATGACCCTGGATTCCTGTACCAGGTCCTTGGGCAGATGCCCCTCCCCACCCCCATCTTCTGTCCCTGCCTCTGGCACACTTGGCATTAACTGTGTAAGTATTTGCAGCCTGCCCATCCCTTCCCCAGCTTTCCCATCATAGCAGTTTGGCTTAGAACGCCCTGTTCCCCCAACCACGCACTGTCCTCTACTGCCTGGTTCACTCTTAAAAAAAAAAAAAAGAACCAGAGAGTTACTTCCTCCAGGAAGTCTTCCCTGATACACCAGGCTGCTGTAGGTGCCCCTTCCCTCTGTTCCCAGAGCATCCTGGACTTAACCTTTACAGGTTCTTTTCACCCTGGTTGTTCTTGTTCTTTAACTTCCATTAAACTGTAAGCTCCCTGGAGGCACAGGGGCTGTCTTCCGTCTGGACCTGATCCAGCTCAGAACATGAAAGTGCTCCATCAGTATGTATGGTTGACTGGGCGTAGGCTATTCTGGCCTGGGATCTGGGGTTCAAGGGTAGGGCTGGAAGGGCGAGGGGCACCAAGAAACCACACAAGTGTGTGTGCAGAGCCTTGAGCACAGTAGGACTGGTGACGTTTGTATGGCTAACAGAGGTGGGGTTGTTCGGTCGCCTCTGAGGGTTTTCCAAGAGCTCCCAGAACGTACGAGTCAGGTGTGTATAGGGAGGAGGTGATGAGCTCATCTAGACCACAGGCAAAAACAACTTGGTCAGGATGCTTTCACTTGAGTTTTTCTTCCCGAGCAGTGAATAAGCAGGGTGCAGATGAGATGAGCATGTGGGCGGGTGGGTGGGTATCCAAAGCTCGTGGTCCTGGCGGCCTGCGTGGAGCAGGATGCCTGCCCAGAAGGGGAGAGAATGGAGTTGTGGCCCGGCTGTGCTTTATACCCCCAGCCCAGTCAGCACTCGGAACCACCTCTGCTGCCACGTCATACGTAACCCGTGCACTGACAACACCGTGTCTCTCGTGCTCCTCCCACAATTCCAGATTCATTCACCCAACTGCCTACCTGCCGGCTGCACTTGGGCATCTAAAGGCACCTTGGATTTAATATCTCCAAAACCAAGCACCAGCATACTCTCCCCCGCGACCCCCAACACGCGCAACCGTGGTCGGCCCATCTTCCCGGTGGCCCAGGCCAAAAACCCTGGAGCCATTCTTGATGCTTGGCTCACATGTCATGCGTGCTCCGTTAACAACTCTGCTCTACCTTCAAAGTAAATCCAGAAGCCAGCTCCTTTCCACCACCCCCACTATTGTGCTGTCTATGGATGAGGTCTTCCTGGCCACACCTGTTTAAGTCGCTGCCCCCAGCTACGAGCTCCCTCCTTTGCCCTTGTCTTTTCCTCTATGGCTCTCACTGCCGTCAACGTGCAACGTGTCTTACTTATCTTGTTTATTAATTATTAAGCTCCACAAGGACGAGGACTTTTGCCTTTTGTGGCTTCAGTGCCTGGAACAGAGCCTGGCATGTGGTTTGCATTCCAGTAATTGCTGAGTGAATGAGTTCGTGAGTGTATGAATACCACACAGTAATTTTACTGCTAAGCAAGCCAGGTCACCCAAACATCTGGGTTCTGAGCCTTGAAATTCTTGCTGTGCCAACACCAGGACCATCTTACCTTGTCCGTGCCCTCAGGGCCTGGGCATTTCTGGTTATGCTCAGTCAGGGATCCTCAAGTATAAGCCTGGCAATGGCCTTCCCCAAGAGGGCTGCCCCAGAGCAGTGGTATCTGGGGGGAAGGGCCATAGATGCTGAAGTCCAGGTCAGTCAGGGCCCCAGGGCACTGTGAGGTCTGCTTTCCCCTCCAATTGGCTCGGGCTGTCTGGTGGAGCTGCCCTGGGCATAGCACTGGGGGGAGAGAGGGGAACTTCTGTCCTCTGAGGGCTCTCCCGGGAAAAGCAGTGAGTGAGTGAGTAGATGAAGGAGATTTGCAGAAGCAGAATTGCCCTGAAGAACTAGTCTCCTTCCGGGTCTTCCTTCAACACCGGGGACAGTTGCTCGTGACCCAGCTATTACTGTTATTCACCATCACTCTGCATGCCTGTTAGGATACTTCAGAGACACGGCAGGGCCGGTCCTCTCTGAAGAAGGCTGGGAGACAGCTGGCTTGGGGTTCAGGCAGGCTTGGCAATAGCTATCCCGGTGCGTTTAGAGGGCTCAGGGAGGAGCAGCAGGGCACCCAGATCCCGACCTCCCAACCCCCAGTGACCAGGATCTGGAGGGGTGACTGGGGGGGGCCTCAGCTTTCTGGACCCGCAGTGGGACAGGCATGTTGTTCTCACACTGAGAACTGTGTTGAGAGGCGGCGCCCCTGCCCTGAGCTAGGGGTGCTGGGAATCGGAAGAGGGAAGCGAAGTCAACCAGCCTTGCATTTTCCGGCTTCCCTGCCTCAGCTCGTGCTCTTCCCTTTCCGTGCCTCCCTGACTCTGTCCCTGACCTCGAGCTCCTTCCATGAAGCCTTTTCTGACCATTCTCACTTCCACACCGAGGCTGTATGCTCATTCATTCATTCATTTACTCACCCAACCTCTGACCTGTCTGTCTGGAGCTTCTATCATCCATTTGTCTACTCATTCAGCAGATAAGTGTTGGGTATCTGTCCTGTGCCCGGTACTGCTCTAGGCACTAGTGAACAAGAAAGCAAACCCCTGCCACGTGGTGCTTAACAGTTTGGCCGGGGAGACAAAGACTTGGCTACATTAATAAGTATGTAGCGTAAGCCCAGGTAGCACTATGTCCCTGGAGAAAAGCAAAGCAGCGGGAACATGAAATGGATGGTCAAGACCTCTAAGAAGGTGAGGAATGATCAGGAACCCAAGCCAAGCGAAGGAGAAAATCACACGAAATCCAATGGAAGAACAAGTGCAAACATCCTGTAGCAAGAGCTTACTTAGTGTGTTTGCAAAACAAGGAAGTCGCAGTAACTAGAGCTGGGATAGGGGGTGACGGGGTGAGTTTGGACAGGTTGGCAGGGGCCAGGAGGAAGAGGGCCCTGGAGGCAAGGTTTTATTCCACATGTGATGGGAAGCAGAGGAGTAATGGGATCGGATTTGCATTTGTTTATTTGCTTATGTACTTTTTTTGGCCTTCTGATGCACATTCGGTTAATAATTCTTGCTTCATGGGGCGCCTGGGTGGCTCAGTTGGTTAAGCGACTGCCTTCGGCTCAGGTCATGATCCTGGAGTCCCGGGATCGGGTCCCGCATCGGGCTCCCTGCTCGGCAGGGAGTCTGCTTCTCCCTCTGACCCTCCCCCCTCTCATGCTCTCTGTCTCTCATTCTCTCTCTCTCAAATAAATAAAAAGTCTTTAAAAAAAAATTCTTGCTTCATGATACTCTCACCATTGGTCCATGCGTGGTCCTTTTTGTGTATTATTTACATACATATGCATGTATTTTGGTGCAGTAAGGACCCATGAACCTACCATCCCAATGGGAAAACTAGCACATGATGGTAAGAATTTGATGTTTAAGAGATCACTCTGGCTGCTGTGTGAACAGACTGTAGGAGGTAAGAATGGACACTGGGAGGCCAGTGAGGAGGTGAGAGAGTAACAGGAAGGGCAGACTGGGGTGATCGCAGCAGAGCGGGAGAAGTTGAGTTTGGGATGCATTCTGTAGGAAGAGCCCCGGGACAGACTATTGGATCGGGTGTGGGGTGGATTCTACTAACCCATGCATTCAAGAAGTAAGTCACAAATTATTCATTCAGTGCTTGCTGGTAACTTCTTACGATATGATAAGTCATTTACAAAACATACATTCCACATGGTCCCTGCCCTGCTCACAGTGTAGAGGCAGAGATAAATAAACACACTTAAAACACTTTGGAATAAGTGCTGTGACCCAGGAAACCCAGGGAAGGGAGAGAAAAGGATGGTTAATTATGACTTGCACAAAGGTGCTCAGTTACTGTCCCTTCTCATGACTTGATCTGAGCAACTGATTAAATTCTTTAGTTGCGTATGTATTTATATTTTTTTGCTTTAAAATTATTTTTATCATATTTTTAAAAATGTCTAAGTTTCAGAGCATAGACACTACTTCAAATACCAGTCAAAGGCTGTCCTCGATTAACCTTCCAAAGCTCAAACTCTCAGATAGTTAAAAACATGAAAGAGAATAGGGGCGCCTGGGTGGCTCAGTTGGTTAAGCGACTGCCTTCGGCTCAGGTCATGATCCCGGAGTCTCTGGATCGAGTCCCGCATCGGGCTCCCTGCTCGGCAGGGAGTCTGCTTTGCCCTCTGACCCTACCCCCTCTCATGTGTTCTCTCTCATTCTCTCTCTCTCAAAATAAATAAATAAAATCTTTAAAAAAAAAAAAAAACATGAAAGAGAATAGGAAATTAAGGGGGAAACATGCCCTTTCTCTCAAATAGATATGTATTTGGAAAGGGTACACCAAGGACCAAATGACACCACCAAGGACAGGGGTCTAGTCTGGGAATCCCAAGTTCTGGATTCTAGTATTGCTGTTTGGTCCTGGGCACATAGTTTCTCTTTCAAGGAAGGGGGAGTGGCCAGAATACACGTAGGACAGCAGAAGAGGCTTATGGGGGAGGTGGCAGCGATGGTCAGGGCAGATGCCATCCAGCATTCCAAAAATTATGTAACAACAGAATATTATTTAGTCTTAAAAAAGAAAGAAATCCTGACAGGCTGCAACAGGGATGAACCTTGAAAATATGCCAAATGGAATAAGCCAGGCACAAAAGGACAAATACTGTACGGTTCCTCACATATGAGGAACCTGGAGCAGTCAATTCATAGACGCACAAGGTAGAATGGTGGTGACCCGGGACTGGGGAAGGGGAATGGGGAGTTAGTTCTAATGGGCACAAAGTCTCAGTTTAGGAAGATGAAAATGTTCTGGAGCTGGATGGTCACGATGCTTGAACCACAATGTGAGCATACTTAAGGCCACTCCATCGTACACTTAGAAATGGGTAAAAGGGTGCATTTTATGTACTATATATTGTACCACAATCGAAAGAATATACAAAATCCTCATTTTTCCAAGATCCATCTGCATGGAGGGAAATTCCCACCTGGCTGACCAAGGTTCCCCGGGTTTCTAGCTCTTCCGCACTCTAGGACATGGCTCCTGCTGGACAGGAAGGGTAGAAGTAGGGCTAGCAGCAGAGCTTCGGGCAGCAAAGAGCAGGTGGCTGGGATTTGGGGACAGATGTGCAAGATCCCCAAATTTGCATTCAGTCTGGCTTCCGTGAGGAGGCCCCCCTGGTGGTAGGAAACTTGTGCCCTTTGTCCTCATCCTTTTTCTTCTTTTTAAAAAAATTTTTTTTTAATTTATTTTAGTGAGAAAGAGAGAAGACGCATGAGCAGGGAAGGAGCAGAGGGAGAGGGAGTTCATCTCAGCCGACTCCACGCTGAGCGCAGAGCCCAATGTGGGGCTCAATCCCAGAACCCTGAGGTCATGACCTGAGCCAAAACCAAGAGTTGGACACTTAACCAACTGCACCACCCAGCAACCCCTCCCCCTCCCCGTCCTTCTACTTCTTCTGGGGGCACAGAACAAAGGGCCTGAGGGGGTAGGGATGGGGGTGAGGCAGGTTTGATCACCCTTGAGAGCTGAGGTGGCTGTGAGCAATTCATGAGGACAGGCCCAGGGCCCTCATAAGAAGGCTTCAAGCCACACCGACTTTGAATGTTTTATTGACCCAGGCCTGGAGGGCTACAGGATGGGTTCCAAGCAGGGACTAGGTGCAGGAAAGGAGGCCCAGCCAGCTTTCAGTCAAGGCCAGGAGGATGCAGACATGGTCTTCAGCTGCTCTTTACCTTGTCTCTGTAACAGAGATGACAGTCCGTTTCCTTCCTGGCTGGCATATAGGGGGCCTCGGGCCAGAGCCATCAGCTAGACTCCTTACCGACCCCCTTCAACAGCCACCATACCGGAGGCCTCCTCACCTCACCCACCTTGATCACTGCCACCAACACCTTCCTTGCTCCTGTCAACACCATCGCCCCCGGTGAAGGTTACACTGCTAACTTCCCCTTGGCCAGCACCACCACCTACAGAAAAGCCTCACTACTCACCAGTACTGCTTTCATCTTCACCATCGAAACCACCATCAACCACAGCCTCGCTGCCTCCACCCCAGCACCCCCATTACCAAACACACTGGCACCTCTTGGTGGCACATCTGATTTTTCCCGTCCCCATCGCCTCTCACAGTAATATCATGGCATGACCCCACCACCATCCTCCACCACACTGTCTCCCTTCCCACGACCACCACCACCCGATCGCCAGCGTTGCTTCTCCTGTTTCTGTAAGAGGACTCACCAGCGTGCTTGCAGATCCTCAAACAGATCTCCGTGGTCTCAAGATTGTTGTCAGCGCCCTGACAGCCACCGTAGGCGAAGTGCTCACACTCACTGGACATGTTGTCGTAGAAGTACCAGTAGAAGAGGCCTCTGCAGGGGCCCCTCGCTGGAGGGAGCTGACACGTGGCAGGCAGAGTTTGGGACAGCTCCCGGGGGCCTCTTGCTTGAGATGGGCTGTAGGTGTGAGGAAGGACAGGTATTGTCACTTCAGTGTCCTTTTTTTTTTTTTTTAAGATTTTCTTTATTTATTTGACAGAGAGAGACACAGCGAGGGAGGGGACACAAGCAGGGGGAGTGGGAGAGGGAGAAGCAGGCCTCCCGCGGAGCAGGGAGCCCGATGCGGGGCTCGATCCCAAGACCTGAGCCAAAGGCAGACGCTTAAGGACTGAGCCACCCAGGCGCCCCACTTCGGTGTCCTTTTAAACAACTGATAATTTTTTTGTTGTTGTTAGAAGCACATCTTCTACACCAAGCGCCCTAGTGGGTGCTTGCCATTTTTTGCATGATTTAAATGACCTTATGGAGTAGATATTACTGTCCCTCCCCCACAAATGAAGAAACAGGTTCAGAGAGGTTTGGTCACCTTCCCAAAATCATAAAACCTGTCAGTTGAGGCCTGGGGTTTAAACCCAGTTACAATTTCAAATCCCAGGCTCGGCATGCTACAGCTTCTCATAACTTGACTCAAGGTATTTGAGATAGCTTTGTTTATAATTGCAAAAAAACACATAATTTGGAAAAATATCAATGTTCACCAACAGTGGGGATTGATAGGTTATATGCAGTCATTGATAAGCATAGTGCTGATCTATATGCATCAACATGGAGAGAGGTTCATAATTTTGTGGAACAAAAATCAAATTTCAAAAGACAATATCTAGAATGCTCCTGTTGATGTAAAGTATACCTATAAACCCATGTAGTGATGACTAGAAGGTTGTTCACCACTGTATTTGTAGTAATTTTCCTGGGTGGTGGAATTTCAAGTGATTTTTATCTTCTAATTACTTTTAGTGTCATTTAAGTGGCAATGAACAAGTATCATTTTTTATAACTAGGAAAAAGATTTACACTAAATAATCTTCAGTATCCATGAATAATGAAAAAATAAAGAAATGGATGTATTTTACTTATTATTTTAAATCCTTTCACATCTGGCTCTGGTTATCACATCAAGTGATTTATCCAACATGTGTGTGTACACACACACACACACACACACACACACACCCTCACCCACTAACTGGCCATGGATCCCAATGTATCTTTTCATGGGATACAATACACCCTGCTTTGATATGTACACTCCCTGACAAAAGATAGCAGCCCTC
This sequence comes from Leptonychotes weddellii, assembly GCF_054177405.1. NCBI lineage: Eukaryota > Metazoa > Chordata > Mammalia > Carnivora > Phocidae > Leptonychotes > Leptonychotes weddellii. The sequence goes on along the minus strand of NC_138378.1, from coordinate 13,513,611 downwards.
AGACAATGAGTTCATGGGTCATCTCTGCTCCATAGTACCATTTTGGGAATCCTCAATTGATATGACATGCTGCATATCCTGGGAGAACCCTAAACTAGAATGAGGAAGAAACCATTCTAGGAAGGGAATTCAAGGTCTTTCATTAGGGCAGCAAGTCTCAATCTTGGTGGAACATTAGAGTCCTCTTGGGGAACTTGAAAGAAATCCCAATGACCAGGCTTTACCCAAGACTAATTAAATCAGAATCTGGGAGTGTGGGACCCAGGTAGCCCCCAGCTGACTCCAGAGTGCAGCCAAGTTTCAGAACCTGATCTCCTTTTCAAAGCAGTATGAAAATTTATTTTCTCTCATAAGGATCCTGGGAGTAGGATTCTGGAAAGAAGGATTATTTGGGGGGTGGGGGAAGAAGGATTATTTGGGCTCTGTAAAATAGGGGACCCACTTTTTAAATTCACACATTTCCATATCGTTTGTCTTTTTAAGACCAACACATGTATTGCTTTGTAATAAAAATTAAATTTGGTGCGGACTGAATTCAATCAAATAGACATCTGTGAGGTCTGGCCCCAGAGAGATGAGCCTCTTCCCAAGCCTAAGCCCTGGTTTCTTCCTGAGGTGGAAGTGACCAGGTGGCCCTGTGGAGCCAGCCCCCCACCCTATTGCTCCCCCTCCCCCAAAAACAGGCTGTGGTCTCAGGGATCCTCTTTTTTAAGCTCTTCGCTCACCTGAGCTGGCGATGCCAACCAGGCAGAGGGGGACGCAGAGGACAAGGAACGGGCTGAACTTCATGATGCCAGTAGCCGAATGTTCCAGGCTGGGGCTGGAGGCTAAAGTGATACCTGCAGCTGAAGCAGAAGGGCCCTATTCCTCTGAGTGGAGGGAAGTATCTGGCTTTTCATTACCTGGAAGAGGAAGCACCCTGGGCAAGGAGTGTGGTCCCAGAGGAAGTGAATGTCTACCTGGAGGCACGACCGCTTGCGTTGGAGGGCTTCTTGGAGGCTATTGGGCAAGTGCCCTAAGTCAGTGTTTCTGCAGCATCTGGAATGCCAGTCCCCAGCCTCATCTACTGCAGACTTGAGTTCCTGTGACCTTGGACTGGTAAATGACTTTTTGGGGACTCAGTTTCCCTATCTGTAAAATAAGTGGTCTGGACAACACGGTCCCTAAGAAACCAGCTTAGCTGTTTTCCATTCTATTATTACTGGTTCCCATCCAGATCCTCCCAGCTAGGGGTGTCTCAACATCACAGGAGAGAAAACATAGCTCTTTGTTCATTGCTTTATTTATTTAATTTAGGAACAATGAGTTTATTGTTTTATATAAATTATCATACTTATTTTTAAAAGATCAAGCTATATTGAATAGTAAAAAGAAGCAAATCCCTCCCCAAATTCTACTATAGTTCTGTGCAACAGAAATATAATGAAATATATTACAGTATAATTTTCTAGTATCTGCATTTAAAAAAGTAAAAAGAAAGGTAAGACTAGTTTTTTAAAAAAGATTTATTTATTTTAGAGAGAGAGAGTGTGTTGGGGGAGGGGCAGAGGGAGAGAGAGAGAGAGAATTTCAAGCAGACTCCCTGCTGAGCACAGAACCCAACGTGGGGCTTGATCTCACGACCCTGAGGTCACAACCTGAGCTGAAATCAAAAGTCAGACACTCAACCAACTGAACCACCCAGGCACCCCAAGACTAGTTTTAATAATAGTTAATTTAACTCAATATATCCAAAATATTGCCATTTCAACATACGATGAACATGTAATAAAAATGTTAATGCAATATTTTACTTTTCTTTGTACTAAGCTTTTGAAATCTGGTGTGTATTTCACATTTGTGGCACATCATGATTCATACTAGCCGTATGTTGCATGCTCAGCAGTCATATGTGGCTAGTGACTACCATATTGGACAGTGAACTTCCACCACATAAAGTAATTATTAGTAACTATTAGACTTTGCAGGTATTATTTTCTGAGAATTTTTGCATATTGCCTTAATACTTGAAAGACAATTTGATAGGGTAAAAAATCCTGGGTCATATTTTCTTTTCCCAGAACTTGGGACCTGGGCAGACCTGGCTCCACTGAATTCTGCCATGGAGCATTGCTAAGAAGTAGCCTGAAAGTTTTTCTTCCTTAGGGGTTACTTTTTTCCTACCTGAATGCCTAAAGACTTCTTTGCTTCTCTTGGAGATCCAGTAACTTAACAGGGTTATTTTGGTATCATTCTGCATCTTTTTAAAGAAGGTTTTATTTATTTATTTGTCAGAGAGAGAGAGAGAGAGAAAGCAAGCCTAAGCAGGGGGAGAGGCAGGCAGAGGGAGAAGCAGGCTCCCCACTGAGCAAGGAGCCCAATGCGGGACTTGATCCCAGGACCCTGGAATCATGACCTGAGCCAAAGACAGACGCTTAACCCACTGAGCCACCCAGGCGTCCCTGCATCTTTTTTTTTTTTTTTAATGGGACATGAAGTGCTAAAAATCTACAGATTTTTAAAAAGATTTTATTTATTTATCTGAGAGAGAGAGAGGAAGAGCATGAGGTTGGGGGGAGGAGCAGAGGGAGAGAGACAAGTATACTCCATGCTGAGCGTGGAGCCTGATGCGAGGCTCGATCTCACAACCCTGAGATCAGGACCTGAGCCGAAATTAAGTCGGCCGCTCAACAGACTGACCACACAGATTTTTTTGGAGGGGGGGCGGATTTTCTTATATTATGCTTTGAATAAATTTTCTGTCCCAATTGGTGAGTTTTCTACTTAAGAGGCATAAATTATGTCAGATTATCTTCACTTGTCCTCTAGTACTTGTCAAAAGTATGGCCACTGGAGACAGACAAATTTAAACGTCAGCTTTTCCACTCACATTCTGTGCTACTTCTGCCAATCTCTTTAACCTCTCTAGACTATAGTTTCTATTTGGAGATAACAATGGAAACTCCCTGTGTTTGGAGTCCCCAAGACCATGCTCAGGCTCAACTCATGAAAAGGACACATGGGACTCAGAAATTGTTATACATAAGTTTACAGCAAATGGATACAGATTAAAATCAACAAAGGAGAAAAGCATAGGGTGTGAAGAATGGAGGAAACCAGGCACAAGCTTCCCTCCCTCAGTCCAGTTATACAGGATGTGTTTCATTCCCCCAGGGCAACACTTTTGAAGTGTTGCCCATCAGGGAAGCTCGCCGAAGACCAAGTGCCTAGGGTTTTTATTGTGGTCAGTCACATGGGCATTTAACCAACTTAGCCTAGCACAGGAATCTTGGATTTAGGTGGTGAGCACTCTGACAGCTCTAAGGTGCTTGATCCATGCCTACCAATTTTGCAGCTTTGGCTTCGGAGATTCCCATCTGCAACTGATCTGTTATTCCTTGCACAAGAAGATTTCTTTAAAGTGGAAGATGCCCTAATGGCTTTTAATGACTTGTGCTTACTTAGAATTTGATGTGCCATTGGTCAGAGCAGTCAGAATTTCTTATCTTAATATATTAACCCAAGTCCCCCAGTAGTTTATGCTGTGGACTTACCTCAAGGCTTTGTGAATTCCCTAATGGCTGCTACCCATTGTGGACTGTCAATATAACTGTCCTGTAACCTTTCCAGGATCCCGCACCTTTCTGGGAACAATATCTACATGTGCATATGTGTATACTGTTTGGACCAGAGAGCTGCATACAAGGGAGTAGAGCTCAAATCCGAGAGTGACATACCCATGGTCCTCAGCAACCATGAGAGGAACAGTGAGCCCAGAGTGTTCAGTGGGTGTCTTGCCTGGGTGTCTTGTTGTACCACAGGCTGTTAGCAGCCAGCTTTGGATCACTTCCTCATACCCAAAACTAATAAAAATGATTAAAGACAATTTGGTGATACAAAATAATTTTATTTAACACTTCATGAAGTGGGCAGTCTCCATCCCTAAGGATCTAGAGAACTGCAAAGTGGGGCAGAAGGCAGGAAGTTTTTACAGGATAAAGAATGAGGAATAGGAAAAGAAAGAAAATGAGTAAGGAGCAAGGAAATAAGTATAGAGCCCCATAACTGGGTTGGCCTCTGGGGATTGCTGACTGGCTATACTGTGTTTCTGGTCAAGCAGAGCATTTGCAGGAACATGAAAGTTTAAGTTTTGGTTTGCTGACATGGGGCCTTGGACAGGAGTGGCTCCATCCTGGGCCAAGAAATTTATTCCAACTCAGGCCTGAGATAAGATCCAAACTTTCCAACTGGGAGTTGGGTGTGATAATGACGATCATAATCAGAACCTTGAATTATTGAGCATTTACTACCCAAGGGCACAGAGCTGAGCATCTACTTCCATTAATCTCAAATACCCTCAGGACAACCCTTAGAAATGGGGGGGGTTGATTTTATAAACAACACCATTTTACAGATGAGGGCACCAAGGCCCAGAAACTTTAAGTAATTTGCCAAACTCAGGTCCTCCTGCCTGTGAAACATGTAGTTGAAGTGATTCAGGATAAGGTCCCCCAAAATGTGCCACTTTGGCATGCCACCCACTATTCCTTAGCCCAGGAGGGCCTACAGACCTCATTTTACCTCTCTGTCTTTGAAACTGTCATGTCTGTGGTGCTCCCATATGTAGAGAATTAAATTTGATTTTCTCTCTTTTTTTTTTTTTGCTATTTAAAATTATATTTACTTTATTCTTTTTTTTATTTTGTTAGTCACCATACAATACATCATTAGTTTTTGATGTAGTGTTCCATGATTCATTGTTTGTGTGTAACACCCAGTGCTCCATGCTATATGAGCCCTCGGTTTAAGCTGTCTCATGTCAATTTCTAAGACTAGCCAGAAGAGTCATTAAAGGGTAAGGTAAAATTTCTCCTCCCCAACACCACCTTGCTAGTGCTCTGTACTTCCAGTTCCATTTGCTTCCAGCATGAGATAGGAAATAAGGTGTTTCCTTTCCCAAGGGTATTTGCAACTTGTTATCAGGTCCTGATGATCCAATCACAATCAGACTAGAGGGTCTCTCTGTAGTATCTGGCTGGGGGCAACTTTGTAATGTGGAGCCTCATTACCTCGTGCACATAGCATGGTATGGTGCCAGGGCATTGAAATCTGCTCAATTGCTTAATCCTCTGAGGGAGATGGGGTCGAGTGGACTCATTTGTTTTTGCAAAGAAGTCAAGTGATTTGTACTGGTCACATGGTAAACATTGTGACTGTTCCAAAGAAGCTAGGTAGAGGTGGAGGTTGAGGCAGGGAGGTAGATTAATGGGAGAGAATTTGGGGTTCTATAAGACTCACCTCTTCATGATCTTGTCTCCTCTGCCACTTTTCCAAGATATGTGGGAGAGACAGCTTTTCTCTCTGCCTGCTCCCCCTTCTCTCACCCTGATGAGGTCTCCTCCAGGCTTGCTACTCACAGTATGGTTCTGAGGACCATTTCAGAGGGGAGAAACTGGAGCTGGGGACACCCTGTAGCAGGGAGCCTGTAAGAAATGCAGCTTCTCCTTCTCAGCCTCACCCCAGACCTGCTGAAAGGAATCTGCATTTCAACAAGATCCCCAGGTGATTCACAGGTGTGATAAAGTTTGAGAAGGCTATTACTGAGCATTTTGGCCCCTGCAGGCAGAAGCCTGGGGAGGTGTGGAAGTTATGCCATGAACAGGACAGACCCCAGCTCCTCCCCTTCTTTATTCCTCTCCCTCCCCATCGGCTGTCCCCACCCCTCTGCTGGGATGTGAAAAGCTTGGTCAGACCCTCGGGTTCCATAGGAGCCCTTCTGAAGGCTTTGAAGATGAGTCCCCTCTGCCTCTCTGCAGTCCTTCTCCCCTCCTGAGCACCCTGGTAGCTAGCACCCCAGGGGATGAAACCAGTACCTCTTCCTCAAGTAAGTCCTGCTCACCTGTCCTCTGTAGGCTGGGGCCTGAAAAGGAGGGCAATTCTGTGGAAGGGGAGTCAATCCACTCTGCATTTCTTCAGGGAAGTTAGGAAGTTTTAATTGCAGGGACTTTTCATGACTCTAAAAAGTAAGTCAGTACCTTTTCAGCATTTAAAACATTATCCTGCTTAATGCTCACCGACAACTCTATCAGAACCTGGGTCCCATCTCTGAGACTCCCTATTCCTGGTTTCTGCCTCTTCCCTGAACCTCACTGTAGTGTAATGAAAAAGAAAACTATTAGATCTTTGTCCCACTCCCAGCCAAGACTCTAGAACCCCTTGGGATGTACTGTCTTTTGGATGCTAATGAATGACCACAGGCAGGAGCCCCTGGGTGGCTTCTGGAGGGGCTAGTGGCCAGAAAAACTGCTCAGGTTATTAGAGGGTTGGAACTTTCAGCCTCTACCCCCACCTAACCTCTGGGGAGGAGGAGGAGGGTACTGAGAGAATTCAATCACCAATGGCCAAAGATTTAATCAACTATGCCTATGTAATGAAACCTCAACAAAAACTCCTACATATCAGGGTTCAGAGAGCTTCTGGGTTGGTGATACATGAAGGTGCTGTGAGGGTAATCCTCTGAGTCCTCCCACCCCCCCACCTTGCTATATACATCTCCATTTGACTGTTCCTGAGTTTTATCCTTTATAATCAACTGGTAATGTAAGTAAAGTGCTTTCCTGAGTTCTTTGAATCATTCTAGTGAATTATTGAACTGGGGGCAGTGGTGGTCAAGGAATCCCTGAATTTACAGCTGGCTGGTCAGAAGTATGGGGGGCCCCAGGGACTCGTGACTGGCACCCAAATAGGGGGTTCAAGGCCCTTCCCCTTGCCCCCATGTCCAATATTATTTTGTTAACTCTCAGGATACAGAATGTTAGAGCTAGTTTTCTAATCATACAGAGGTGCCTCATGATCAAACATTTTATTAACACAAATCTCATTGTATTCATTCTGTTCAGTGACTGTGTACCCATGTGAACGTGAGATGGAAGATGAATTCATCTGACAAATATTTGTCAAGTACCTACAAGGCATTGTTCTTGGTGTGGGGACACAGCTGTAAACCAAACACAACAAAGACCCTGCCCTGCAGGAGGGAGACAGACAATAGAGAAAGAGGGTCATATGCCAGGTCATGACTAGTGTTTTGCTGATAGGGAGTGATGGGGATAAAGAAGGCTATGCCATTTCTATAGATTGGTCAAGGAAACCCTCTGTGAAAAGATGTTTGAGCAGAGCTTGGAGAAAATGAGAGTGTGCCAGGTGACCAGCTGGTGGAAGAGCAGTGCAGGAAGAAGACTAGGCGGGAAGAACTTGCCTGGTATGTTTGAGCAGCAGTGAGGAGGCCATGGTGGCTGGAGCTGAGTGGGTGGGGTGGGAGAGTGGAAGATGATGAGGCCAGAGAGGCCCTGTGGGCAGGTCTTGCAGAGCCTTGTAGGACCTTATAAGAACTCAGACTTTGGCTCTAAGAGAGAGACTGGGAGTCGCTAAGCATTTGGATGTAGGAACAATGCAATAGTTCTCAAGTGATAACAAGATCCCCCTGACTGCAGTGGAGAGTGGCCTCTAGGGGACCAAGGGCAGAGACAGAGGGACGAGTGGGCAGGGGACTGCAACAGTCCAGGCAAACAATGATGGAATGCAGACATACATGGCTCCCTTGGTCTATCCAGTTCTCTCTCTCTTTTTTTAAAGATCTTATTTATTTATTTGACAGAGAGAGACACAGCGAGAGAAGGAACACAAGCAGGGGGAGTGGGTGAGGGAGAAGCAGGCTTCCGGTGGAGCAGGGAGCCTGATGCAGCGCTCTATCCCAGAACCTGGGATCGTGACCTGAGCCGAAGGCAGTCGCTTAATGACTGAGCCACCCAGGCACCCCTATCCAGTTCTCTTGAATGAAACAAACACTTGTGCTTTGTTGGGAATGATTCTGTTCCTCAAGTGAGTAATTAAATGTCTTTCCTTTTCTGTTTTCTGATAATAAATGCAGTAATGTGTTCATTACAGAAAACTTAGAAGATAAAGAAAAGCATGAGAAAAATAAAGATTTCCAAATCCTACAACCTAAAGATCACAGAAAACCATTCTACTTTGAGCTCTTAATGTACATGATTGAATTGATTCGCTCATCAAAAGGTGAAGAGGGGACAGTAGCAGTGCCAGGCAGAGCCACCAAGCAGGTAAGGCTGTCCTATAGAACCACAACCTTCCCTTTCATTTCTTCTCTGTTAGGTACCACCCCCCACCCCCCAGGGGCCCTGGTGCCACCTTCCCTCTAGGTCCCTATCAAGTCACTCCCAGGAGAATATACAACTCATGAAACACACCATGAGAGAAGACAATCTTCCCCTCAGCAGCAGGGCTATCCCAGAGGTGAGATGAGGGAGGCACTTGCCTCTCACACAGAATCTAAGAGAAGCCAAAAAGCTTAAGAATCCTGATAAGTTGTATTTGAATACAATAGTTTAAAAAATCAAAATTAATGCCAAAAGCCTGTTATGAAGAAAGTATTAACATTTTCAAAAAACACAGGATCTGCCCCTGCACTTGCTTGATCCTGCCTCACCCCAGTTCCGGCCCCGCTCAGCTGAAACCCAAGAGCTTTACATTCAGACCTAAATAGGAGTCATTCCTGATTTCAAGTTCAGACGTTTATCAGAATTTGATTTCCAGCTTCAAAAAGAAAAATATTTCTTTCAAATAGAGGATTGTGGTTCCTTATGTGCAAGAAAGCAACTTCCAGATCGATGTACGTGTTTTCTCATAAATGAGAGCTTTCCCTCTGCCTCTGGACACCTATGTGATGGTTTCAGGCTGTGTTTCACAGGAATTTCCCCCTATTTACTTGATAGTTTATTGAAGGGGTTAAGAAGTCTGTAGCTGAATAAACACACTGAATAATTCAGAGACTTAAGACTTAATATTCATGAAGATTTTTTACATTTTGACAACTCAGATCTAAAATATATAATAGTTATTTTTCTGATTCCTGGATAGATAATACATTTTAAAACTTTAGCTGGCATAAAATATGTGTGTGGGTTTTTAAATATATATATATATGCTGCAATCCTTAAAAGGAAGCCATTTACTTAATCTGATGCTGAAAAAAAAAAAGCATCTTACCATTATCCCACCATTGGAAAATCTGGCTGTGTTGGTCTCCAGGGTGGAGGGTCACTGGGGATGAGTCTATTGTGCTTCGATGGGTTGGGGTGAGGTTCAAGGGCTTTTCATAGGCAATTTTGTCCCAGGTTATTTATAGCTTGAATATCAACCAGGAGCATTAAATTAGAATTTATCAAGTGCATCTAATATCTACTCAAATAACTAACACTTAGTGAATATTACTTAATTGCCACTTACTTTACAGGTATCATCTCTGATCCTCTCAACAAATCTATGAGGTTGGGACTATTGTTTGTGCTCACTTCACTGACCAGGCTGCTGTTGGCCTCAGAGTGGTTAATTTTCTTACCTAAAATCACACAGCCAGTAAGTGGAATCACTAAGAGCTTAAAGGAAATGAAGTCCAGTTTGCATAAGATGCTCCTTGAGCCTTGGGGGTACTGGGGTAGGGAGGGGTAGGAAGGGGTAGGAAGGTGGGGGACGGTGAGAGGGCTGAGGATGGGACTCCAGGTCCCACACCCAGGTACTTACCAGACAGATTTCTTTTGGTAAGACTTCATTTGAAAGAAGGGATCTGCTGAAAAAAGAATAGCACATGTTCTATTCTTCGCAATGCCAGGATGTCACTGGATGCAGTGCTTTCTTACTCCACAATATCCTGCAGCCATTTCCTGATGTCAATATTCTTCTACAATATTACTTATTTGTTGCAAATATTGTGGCATATTTATTTTAAATATTTATTTATTTTTGAATTACAAAAGTCATATATGCTTATTATAACTAGTGGAAGGCCATAAAGATGTGTAAATAAAATTTTAAGACTCCCTCTCCAGTGTTGGGGAGGAAAAATTTTCCTCTGTCCTTCAAAGGTTCTTCTGGCTGGCCTAAGAATTAAATTGACATGAGACAGATTAACAGGAGAAAATCAAATTTAATTTTGTATTTCCAGAAACCCCACATGCATGAACAGTTCAAAGACAAAAGGTAAAATGAGGTCTGTAGGCCCTCCTAGGCTAAGGAATGGGATAGGGGCCTGGGGCTTCAAGGGAGATGAGGGCAAGTCACAGGGCAATATGAAGAAGGGCAGATGCTTGGTAATTAGATGTTTGCCCTGCCATACAGATGAGTCAGTCAGATAACATTTATCTCTGGTACTAACTCTTACTCTGTAAAAGATCCCCAATTTAGATTATTCTAGGTAGTTAAGGGAGGTGTAAAATTTTCTCTTGAGCCCACAGGGTCTCAGCTGCCTTTAGCTTAAAATAGACCACATGCCAAAGTGGCACATTTTGGGAAGACTTGTTCTGAACCCCTTCACTGGTAGGTGTTTGTTTTTTCCAACACCACCAAATAGTTCTCCATTTCTCAGTGGATACTGACTGGGTGCACTACCATTTAACTCAACTCTGACACTATCTGCCTGGAAATAGTGACAGATCCCCCAGGTAAAGCCTCAGTCCTATAAACCTGCACACATTTCCCTCTCACTTCAGATGCCAGTTGCAAGTCCAGATTATTACCTGTGCTTCTTACCAACTGGTTACAGATTGGAGGTTCCCTTGACCCCCTCTTTGGGTTTGATTAATTTGCTAGAGGCTCAGAGAAACATTTTACTTACTAGCTTACAGGTTTATCATAAAAGGATGTAACTCAGGAACAGCCAGATAGAAGAGATGTATTGGGCAAGGTAATGGGAAAGGGTGCAAAGCTCCCATGCTTTCTCCAAGGATGCCACTCTCCCAAACCTTCATGTGTTCACCAACCCTAAAGCTCTCAGAACCCTGTCCTTTTGGTTTGTTTTTTTTTAATAGAAATCTCAGCACAATGGCATGATTGATGAAATCATCGGCCATTGGTGATTAAATCAATATCTAGCCCCTTTCCCCTCCTCTAAGGCAGGGGAAGGGGCTGAAATTTCCAACCCTAAATCACACTGTTGGTTCCCCTCACACTGTTGCCAGGGGAATCCCTCTCTCTTGGTTAGCTAGGGGCTTTCCAAAAGTCACCTCACAAAGGTAGTGAAAGAGGGTTTTATGGCTCCATCATTTACGGAATTCCAAGTGTTTTAGGAGCTTTGTGCCAGGAAAGGGAGGAAGATCAAATATATATTTCTTATTATAAATCACAACGTCACCCCCCCCAATATCCCATTATTCCCATCCCCTTGGGGCAGCCAGTTAACATGCTGGTATGCTTTCTTCCATGCTTTTCTTCATTACAGGATGATTCTTTTAAAACTTTTTTTTTTAATAGTGAAAGCTTTCAAACACACATAAAAATACAGAGAATAGTATAATAAATCCCCACATACCCATCCTCCAGCTTCAGCAATGATCAACATATGGAGAATATTGCTTATTTGAATTTGAACGGAGTTTTTTGAAGCTAATCTTAGGCATCACGCCAATGAATTCAGAAATACTTCATTAAGGATATATAATTTTTACATGATCACCATGTCATTGTGACATCTACCAAAATCAATAATAATGCCCTAGAAAGCAGGCTACCGAATGGAGGTTGCACACTTCATCCTCCCCACCCCTTACCACTCTCTATCTGGAGGCATGCAGGCTGTTTCAGCTGTGCACTGTGCAGCCCGAGCTGTGCAGACACCTCATCAGTGACCCAGAGCAGCACCCCGGCAGGCCTGTGGCCCACCTTCTTCCTGAGGCTTCCCTACCTGGGTTGCTGCAGGGCCCTGAAGATCCAGTGGTTCTTCAGCACCATGCCAGCCACTCCAGGCCTTTGCATGCGGTGGCTGCTGAGGGAAGGCGAACAGTCTCCTGGATGGACTGGACTGCATCTGCACCTGTGGTGGTGAGAAGGAGCCAGAAACAGATGCGTGGGGTGAGGTGCAGGGCAGGGAGGATGGGGCACAGGGCTAGAGAAGGGGTGGTGCTCAGGGGCCCCATGCCCCTCACTCCTTCCTAAGGAGGAAGTGGCCGCGGTGTCCTGTGAAACCACAGACTGAGCACAGCCTCCAGGGACTCGGCAGACTGTCCCTGCTAGTGGTGCCCCAAGATCATCTGAGCCGGCCCACCTGTGCCCCCCTTTTCAGATGGGAACATTGGGGCAGCCACCCTACAGAGCGATCTGCAGTGCTCATGAGCAGCCACCACCCGGGCTTGGCAAACTCATTTCCTTCTTGACAGTCATCCCAATCGTGGGGAGGTCGAGGTTGCTCATTTCTGAGATGATCCAGGACCCGTCAATGCCTAAGCTATGTGGGTCAGGGGCTTCAGTGATAACAGCCAGCCTATTTCTTTCTCCTTGCAGAGAGCCTAGCAACTGAGCTGCCCTGAGCTGCTGAAGTCCAAGGACGCCCCATGCAGGGCCTCCTCATCCCTATCCCTCCTCAGCAGAACCCTGCCTCTTTCTTTCTCCCCGTGGACCTACTTGGTTTAGCTCCATCTCACCCAGTAGACTTGAAGTACGACAAGAGCAAGAATTTGCACCTTTGTTTTTTTGTTTGTTTGTAAAGATTTATTTATTTATTCAAGAGAGAGAAAGGGTGGAGGGATGCAGGGGAAGAGGGAGAGTCTTAAGTAGACTCCAAGCAGAGCAAGAGCCCGACTTGGGGCTGGATCTCATGACCTTGAGATCATGACCTGAGCCAAAACAGAGTTGGATGCTCAACTGACTGCACCACCCAGGTGCCCCCCCACCTAATTTTTTCCCCATCACTTTATCTCTAGCACTTAGCGCGGTTCCTGGCACATAGGAGACAGTCTGTACATATATGTGGAATGAATGAATGAGTGCATGAGCATGTCTTCTCTCTGGTGGAGTAACCATAGAGTGAGAGGTTCAAAGCCAGGACTCTTCCCCAACTTCATCCTCATTATGTCCTCATCTGCATCCCCCACCATCACTGGACTTTGGGGGTCAACAGTGGTGGAATTTCACCCAGTTCCGAGCATTATGGTGGCAGGAGTACTTTTGCTGAAGAAGCTCGTTTCTCCCCTTGGTGATACTGTACATTTTCCTGTCTAACTTCAAATTCTTTGGCTTTGTGTTTAAATAAACTCATTGTCTAATTAAACTAACCTGAGTGGATTCTGTTGTTGGCAACTGAGAACCTTAACTGCTACAGTCCATCAAGTCGTGGTACTTTATGTTCTTCTGCAGAGCAGTGGCATCTCCCCTTCTCCTGTCTCCAGACCGGGCCGAACCAGTAAGGGAAGCAAACCCATGACGGGTCATCTACCTCTTAATGGCTACCCCAAGCTACACAAAAACCTGGGTGACTTTCATGCCACTTCAACATGAAAACTTTTGTTCTTTACTTTTTTGGGTCAGGTCAGATGTGGGGGCAGACCGTTCTGGACTCTGAAGAATAGAAGGAGCATGGGGCTCAATTGTCCACTTGTCCAAGAACCCCCTTCCCTGCCGTTGTTTGTGTGGCAGGGGGAGGGGGCTTGCTATTTCAATTACAACAAGAGCAACCGTCCATCTAGTGAGCACTTCCCATGTAGCGGCTCCATACTTAGCATGTTACATGCATTATTTGAGGCAATCATCCTAAGAACCCTGTGGGGGAGGAATTGGGGGCTTGGGGATGTCTCATAGCTGGCAAATTCATTTCCTGGGGCTGCTATAATGAAGTACTACAAACCAGGTGGCTTAAACAACAGCTATTTATTCTATCACCATTCTGGAGACCAGAAGCCTGAGAGCAGGATGTCTGCAGGGTCATGATCCCTCTGAAGACACTGGAGAAGGATGTGTTCCAGGCCTCTCTCCTAGTTCCTGGAAGTTCTTTGGCTTGTGGCAGCATAAATCCAGTCTTCACATAGCATTCTCTCTATGTCCTGATTTCCCCTTTTTATAAGGACACCAGTCATAGTGGATTAGGGCCTACCCTAATGACCTCATCTGAACTTGCTGACCTCTGTAAAGACCCTATTTCCAAATAAAGCCCCATTCTGAGGTACTTGAGGTTAGGACTTCAACATATCTTTTTAGAGAGGGGGACACAATTTAACCCATAATAGCAGAGAAATGGCAGAATGTGGACCTAGCTGTTTGACCCAAAGCCTTTGTCCTTGAAGGAGAAAGATTGTAGAAGTTAAGAGCCCAGCCTCTTCAGCCAAGCTACAAGGGGTCAAACATCTGGGTCTGTCTTAATTCAGGGCTCCTAAGAAGCAGAGGGCAAGTGGCTTATTGGGTAAGGTGGAGGTGCATGAGAAAAGGCAGGAAAGGCAGCCAATAAACACTGAGCTATCAAGGCCACTACCAGCTTGGCTTGTGACTGGAGCTTAATTCCATGGGGATTCAGGGAGGTGGGGAGAATACTTTCCTGCAGTAACCTCCCCCAAGAAGAAAGGGAAAGGTGTTTACCCACCAACCCCCTGTTAGTCATTGGTTGAGGACTTCTGGCTTGCTCTGTGCACAGGCTTTCTTTGTGTAGCTTCCAAGAAAGCCCTTAGGCAAAGAGGTGCAGATACTGGCCCTTGGAAGTCAGCCAGCAGCACTGAACGTGGCAGCTCCCAGAGGTAAGGGTACGGCAGGTATCTTCTGCTACCCTGTGTATGTGGCTTTGAACAAGTTATTTAACCCTCTCTACCTGTCTTCTCCCTAAATGGGGTCGTTGTGAGGCTAAATGACTTAATACTTGCTGAGCCCTTAGACCAGAGAGCCTGGCATGTAATTCGTGCAGTTGAAACCTTTACTAGGATTAGTGTTGACTAAATTATACTGTCCTTTGCTGAAGAATGAGCGACTCAGACACTCATCTTTACAACACTCTCTGTTTCTCTTTGAACCCTAAAGTGTCTCCCTCATCCCTGCCCTGCCTGCCCTTCCACATTGGTCCTGAGTCTACTCCCAAGAAACCCACCGACCAAGTCTGCTGTCTTCGTCCTAAGACAATTATACAGAGACTGGGAGATGGCCATCAAAGAAGTACTCCCGTTTCCCATAAAATGTCTTTTAGGTTCTTGTGCAACATTTTGCTAAGTCCCCTCCATCAGCTTTCAGAATCTCGGGACTCGAAGTGGGAGGAATCCCTCTTTTTCAGCTCCCTACAATTGATGCAGGGGCTGCTAGGATGCCCCCTTATTGGTTGGGAGAGAGAGGTGAGTGTAAGAACAGGAGGATGGTCCATAAGGTAAGAGCTCCCAAACCACCCTCCTGACTTGGGCAGGAGAGTGGCAATCAGATGATGTGAAAATATGAACAACTGAAAGAGGATCGCTGGAGGGAGGAGGGAGGGGGTAGGTGACGGGCAGGAGTCCAAGTTCGTGGAGATATTTCCCAGGATGTACCACTCTTCAGTTCATCATTACATCGTCCCAGCTACAAGGCATTGTGGGAATGACTTGTTGAGAATCCAGGGGGTCCCCAGCCAGAGGGAGATCTCCCAGCCAGAATTCCCAGCTCTCCTAAGCAGATGCCCTTGACAAAGCCTTCACACTCTTGCCTCCCAGAAGACGTGAGCTGGAGGGACCTTTGGAGAGCAGGCTAATGGCCTCACTACAGATGAGGAAACGGGGGCACAGAGTACTCAAATAGCAGGGAGCGTTGAATAGAAGAGAACATAGACACAGCTGGTTCTATCACGCATAGCCTTGTAGTCTTGGGCAAATTTCTCAACCTTTCCAACCTATACCCTTAACAAATGAAGGTAATAAATACCTGTTAATATCTCCAGCCAAATACCGAACACTCCTATTTCTACTTGAATGAGTTGGGTTTATTACTGATGGCAGCAAGGGAGAACCTACACCTTGGGGAACCATGTGCATCTCATTAAGAAGATGCTAGAGGATTTGGGCTTGAGTGGGGTGATTTGGGGACAGGTTTAAGGAAGCTGGCTTTGCTTTGGATCAGATGCTGTCGGGAAGTGGGGCAATTCTCTGATTGGGTATCTTAATTTCAACAATAAGAAAGGAACCCCAGGTGGGGGTTAAAGCTGTAATGGGTAAAGAGGCAGCAGTCTCTGAGATTGGCCAGGATAGGGGATGCTGGCTTGTTTGTGCGGCTTGTGCAATACTCACGTTTTATCCATGTTCAGACAGTGTCACAGAGGGTCATGTTTCTGTCTTGATCCACCACAAGCACAGGATGGCCTTGTCTGACGCTGATGTTCTGTGAAATTGTTTATGTTCAGCAGGAGAACACCAAAGGCCCACTGTGAGTGCCAGGTCGGCTCCCAGAAGTCTGGGGCTGCTTTTCTCTGTCTCATAGCAATCTCATAGAATTACGGTGAGGATGAAAATGACATGACATTTGGAAAATGTACAAGTGGCTGGCAGAGTGACCCCCTCAGCGAATGACAGCTCTGCTAACAGCAATAGTAATACTCTTTTTTTTTTTAAGATTTTATTTATTTATTTGAGAGAGAATGAGATAGAGAGAGAGAGCATGAGAGGGGGTAGGGTCAGAGGGAGAAGCAGACTCCCTGCTGAGCAGGGAGCCCAATGCGGGACTCGATCCCAGGACCCTGGGATCATGACCTGAGCTGAAGGCAGTCGCTTAACCGACTGAGCCACCCAGGCGCCCAGCAATAGTAATACTGTTAATAAATATATTATTTAATTATTAATTCAGAACAGTGTAATAAAAAACAGATTTGGTAGTAATGAGAAGTAGTTCTGGATGTTGCTCTGTGATCTTGGGCAAGTCGCTTTACCTCTCTGAGCCACAGTTTCTTTCTGTGTAAAATAGGGAGATGATATCTGCCTCAAGAAATTCCTGAGTGTTGGGGCACCTGGGTGGCTCAGTTGGTTAAGCGACTGCCTTCGGCTCAGGTCATGATCCTGGAGTCCCGGGATCGAGTCCCACATCAGGCTCCCTGCTCAGCAGGGAGTCTGCTTCTCCCTCTTACCCTCCTCCCTCTCATGCTCTCTGTCTCTCATTCTCTCTCTCGCAAATAAATAAAAAAAAAAAAAAAGAAAGAAATTCCTGAGTGTGGGTAGTTTTGAGGACTACAGTGATTATGGTGCTGAAATGCTCTGAACACCATAGACCAAAGCAACTTTTCTAAAAGCACATAGATTTTTAGTTTCCCTGGCTCTTGACTGCTTTTTTAAAATATTCTGTCGACTGCATTAAAGAAAGGAACAAATAGCATTTTTTTGTGTGGTTGTCACCTCCCGGAAGTCTGTCCCTGTGAAGTCCCTCCACTGCCCAAGGAGTGTCACAATCTGTCTTCCAAATGGGTCCCAGTCTTCCCCAGGAGTAACTTAAAGTCTTCTTGCTTTCGTGATAGGCCTCACTCTGATCCATTCCCATGCCCACCCCTCCTTGCCCTTTATTTGACTTTCGGGTGTCTCAAAAGTGTGCGCAGGCCGTGGGTGATACGGCTGGTTTTCTTTGAGATCAAAGACACGGCTTCCTCCCCCAGTAGGAACCTGACCACCCTTTCAGGAAAGCTCTGCCTGCCCCCTGGTGGCAGCAGGGGGAAGTGTCACCTCCCCTTGAATCAGCACACACCCCTTCCCTATGACAAGGAAGATTCACCCCTTTTGGTATTTGCTTTTTCAAAAACTTTTTTTTTGTATAGGAAGTAAGTTCACAAATCATAAAATAATAGAAATAATTAATATAAAATATTATTGTGCGTCTGTACGCAGGACAGACACAATCTCTGCTCTTGTAGACTTCACCTTCTAGCAGGAAATGCCATGAGACATTGAACAAGGGCTTAACAATGCATGTGGTGACCATTTGTGAAGGGGAAGTGCAAGGTGTGATGGGAAAGTTAGCAAGGGACCTGGCCAAGGGTGGAGGTGGCGGGATGCTGGTAGATGGGAGGGATGCCCTGGGGAGGTGAATTTGCAGCTGAGACCCAAGGGATGAACAAGAGTTACTCAGAGGAAGGAGGGAAGAGTGCTCTAAGTAGATGGGAAAGCAAGAGACGGCTTAAGGAAGAAAAGACACTCAAAATGAGCGGGAGGATGGGATGAGGCAGTCGTGGGTGTAAAAGTAGGGACCAGAACCCAAGAGCCTTGCGAGAGAAGCTAAGAGTTTGGGGCTTTATCTGGAGGTCAGAGGAAGGACCTGGGCATCTTAGAACCTGGCAGCTGGATGGGGAGGAGGGGTGGGGCCTGTCGCATGGGGACCTGACAATTGTCTAGGTGGCAGAGGAGAATGGCCTGGGGAGGAGATAGTGAGGAGGTACGATCAACAGGGCTTTACTGATAGATTTCTCATGGGGGAGAGACGACTCTGTGGAGCCTTCCACACCAATTTCTGGGGTACTGGCTGTGTATGCAGGCTGCCCCTCAGGACCCGTGTCAGGCTGCCTGAACCTGCGATTCATCAGTTCATCTTTAGTTCTTTCCTCTATGCCATGGGAATGATAAAATCTGCCCTGCCCACCTCCCAGGAATACACGGAGGATAAGATTAGATAAACCCCGGGAAAGGATGTTGAGGGGAGGGAGGAAGGGTTTCCTCCTTCTTCTTTCTACTTCACATCATGGATGTTGCAAAGGCAAACAATTTTTAGGCGTCTTGTCATGGTACAGAGTGCGTGCACAAAGCATCTTTGGTCCTGAACCTGAAGCTGCCTGAGCCTGAAGGGAGGTGACATCATTGGAGCCCACCGGGACGAAGCAGGGCCAGGTACATGGAGCCATAGGGCCTCTACAGGGCATTTTGACAACAGCTATTGCTCACGCATTGGCACTGTCTTGACAGCTTTGTGAAAAACTCTCTCTTAATCCATGTTGACCTTATGAGGTTAGAAGTACTATTTTTACCCTATAAATGAAGGAACTAAGGCTCAGAGAGGTTAAATAGCTTGCCCAAGATCACAGAGCTAGGAAGTGGTAGATTTGGGCTTCAAACCAGATCTTCTGGACTCCAGGTGGCTGGCTCTTATCTACTTCTGTAGGATGGGGAGGAGGGGCCATTTGCAAATAATGAGACGATTGGCTCAATAATGCAAATAATGAAACTTCTGCTGCAGAATGGTTTCCGTGGGCTGACCTCAGTAGTTGATAGAGAGCCTATTCTAATTCTACAGAGTTTACTCACAAGGCCAATAGGATTATAAAAAACCCTGCCAACTTTTTTTCACCTGCTCCGGTAACCTACTGGTAGAGTAAACCAGCCTAAAACTAATGTAAAATGGCAATCACTTTACTATGCTTGGATACCATGGATTCCATGGGTCAGGATTTTGGACAGGGCACAGTGAAAATGGTTTGAATCTGTTCCATAAAGCCTCAGGCCTCAGCTGGGAAAACTCAAACAGCTGAAGGTGACTCCATCTGAGGCTGGAATCATCCAGTGGCTTCTTCGCTCATGTGTCTGGGCTGGGATTACCAAAAGGCTGGGTTACCTGGGATTGTGGCCCAGACTGCCTACACTGTGGCCTCTCCATGTGCCTTGGGATTCCTTACAACATGGCAGCCGCAGGCTAGTCAGACCTCATCCATGGCAGCTCAGAGCTCCAAGAGCTAGTGTTCCAGTAGAAACTTAGAGTACAAAAGGTAGAAAATGCATGATGAATCAGTAACCACACAGCCCCACTCTGTGACTTTATCTTCCTTTGGGTGACAAGTCTAATAAATTAGCCCTCTCTTCCGGACGTGATGGACTAACCAGCACCAAGTGATTCATGATCCTTTGCCTAATATAAGGGACTGTTACCATCGATCCTTTGCTCAGTCAACTGCAAAGAAAAGTCTCCTCACTGTGTCTCCAGTTTCCATGGCTGCCCAATTACAATCCATTCTTTTAGAGCAGCTGGAGTGATTTTCCAAAATAATTCAGATGATTTCATGCCCCTACCTCCCAGCTGAAACTAGCCCATGACTTCCAACGCGCTGAGAAGGCATCCCACATTGCAGGGCCCCGCACGATCTTGTTCCTGCCAAGCTCTTGGATTTTGCCTCTTAAGATTTTGACTTTCACTCTGCTCCAGCCACCCTGGTTTTTTACTGTTCTTGGCATTCATCAGGCTTGTTCCCGCCTTAGGGCCTTTGGACTTGCTTTAGCTTTTTTTTTTTTCTTTTTTTAAACAATGGCATTTTATTTTGTTGAAAAACCCGACTTTACAATCCCTGAGTAAATGATGAACAAATGCTTCATTTTCCTATTCCATAACTTTAAAAAATCGTTGGTAAATAAATATCCGTGAGTAGGTGAAGGGTAAGGCAAACTGGGGAGGGGTTCTGATGTTCAAGTTCCCGGCGTGTGACTCACTCCACAAGGATGAAAACAGCACCAGTGACAGTGAGCTGGTATGAGATGAGCATTGAATTTCATCCCTAAGCATTCAAGTCTGCCAGTGACAAATAATTCAGTTTTTGTTCATCACGGACAGTCAACTATACATATTTTACTGAAGGAATACTTTGATAGAGTCCTTATTTAAGTTATATTGTGCATCACAACTATAAAAATGGCCTGACTCATTCCATTTAACCATCATTTATAAAGTACAACTATATAATATTCTGCATTTTATCTCTGTTGAATATCCGTCTAGACCAAACTTACCCCCAGCTGCCTATTTCTACCACTTCTGAAAAGATCAAGATCTTCGAAAAAGGACTATCTTCCACACAAAGATGACTATGTCAGGAGTTTAACCTTTCGTTTTTTCTTTTTTTTCCTCAACACTCAGCCCCCAAATGATCATATGGATAGATCTTACACATCATTCAGGTATCAGTTCAAATGTCACCTGCTCAGAGAAGCCTGTCCTTGGTTTCCCCCAAACCCAACTTACAATTACACAACCTTGCTTTATTTCCTTTATAGCATTTATCCACATCGGCAATGATATTTTCTATTTACTAACTTATTTGCTTATTTTTTTTCACTAGAGAGTAGGCTCCGTGAGAACAGATATGTTCATCTGGCTTACCACTGTTCTGGTCATCTATTGGTGTGTCATGAACCACCCAAAACTCAGCAGCTTAAAACAATTTACTATTATTTTTCATGGTCCTGTAGGTTGACTTGGATCAGCTGAGTGGTTCTTGCTTGGGTTCTTTATGAGGTAAGATGGTGACCGAGGCAGCCATCTGGGAAGGCTTGACTGGGACAGACGTCCACAGTGGCTCCCTGGCATCTGAGGCTGGCTGTTGGCTGAAAGCTTGGTGGGGGGTGTCCACTGGGGCCCCATATGTAGTTGCAAGTGGAGGATGGGTAGAACATATGAAAGGGGGGCCAACATGCTAATGTTTGGACCAGGCGAAATTGGTAGAAATGGCAAGTGGCCTTCTTATAGGCCAAGACGCAGTAACACCTCTTGGTTACTGCTGATACATTAAGGTGCACATTTGTTTGTCTTGTTTTGTGTAGATAAAGGCTTGTTAAAGGGTATCTCAGAAGCCAAAGAGCCCTAAAAGAAAAGAAAAGAAAAAGAAAAAAGGGGAAAAAAGAAATTGGTGGGTACTGGTCGAGCATTTAAAGTTTGTTAGAGTGCTTACCACCTCAAGAAGAGTTCATTGTAGAGTAAGTTGGTCACCGAACGGGTTCGATTGACTAGGTTACCAGCTAACCTCAAGAAAATTTCTGGGCAACGAGGTACATTGTAAGACACACACAAACCCCAACCCCTCAGCATATCCCTTTTGGCTATTAGTTCAGCTCCCAGAGGCTTAGCTAATGGGATCCTTAAATTCTAGAGTCAAGCGTGACACCTTCCAGCACACCTGCTTATTTTATGTCTAAGAACCATACCCTGGAAGGTACAGACATCCAGCAAAAACAGCAAAATCTTACAAAGCTTGTTTGTGTCCTAAGGAACTTGGCTTGGCAGCCATCCGGTTGGGGCCCCAAAATAGAGCCGGCAAATATGTGAGTTGCACCCCATTTGCAGCTAGATACGGCTGGGCAGAAATGTGGGTTTGCTCCATTTGGGGCCAGGGTCCTACCAAACTGCTGCCTGCCCTCCGGGGAATTACAACCCAGAAATACAATGGCCAATATGGAGAATGTCCCAATTAGGTAAGATCATTTAAGAAGTGCCCTTGAAAGCAAGGGTGCCCAATTTAAAATGGGAACCCTATTTTAACTGGCAAGCAGAAGCCTCCAAAAACTTTCAAAATTCCAAAGGAGCTTCATGAAGAGATACTTGCAAAAGGCTAATAAGAGACGATGGACTCTGGAAAACAGGCTGGGGGTTCTAGAGGGGAGGGGGGTGGGAGGATGGGTTGGCGTGGTGGTGGGTATTGAGGAGGGCACGTTCTGCATGGAGCACTGGGTGTTATGCACAAACAATGAATCATGGAACACTTCATCTAGAACTAATGATGTAATGGATGGGGATTAACATAAGAATAAAAAAAAAAGAATTAAAGATGGAAGAGGTACTTAAGACAAAAGCCTGTAAGACTGATGTAACTCCCTGCCTCCTTTGAATGCTGTCCTACTTTGAATGCTCGTTCTACCAATCCTCTCTCTGAATGGGTTTTCCGTTCTGAAAAGACTACTCCCTCTGAACAAAAGTCCACCAAGTTAATGGACTTACGAACACCACACCCCATATCTACCTGTAGAGTTGTCAGAACTGAGGGATTCTCTGGTAAATCGCTACGTTATTCCCTTAAACAGCCAAGGGGAAGCTCGTAAACACTGGTGCCTGTTGGAGGCAGGGAGATCCTGGGAAAACCGTCAGGAGCCAGCAAAGGGTGAAAATTCTTACCCGAATCATCTCTTCTGAATCTCTGTCTGTAGGGCCCAGTCGAGAGAGGAAAACAAAATTTCACGTTGTCCTTTCCTTTCCAAATCCCAACCCACTGGTTATTGATCCTTTTTCTCCCAGAGATAACTACTCTCTTCTAGCATTGTATCCTCGTCACTGGGCTGGGCTTTCTGCCTGCCTGGGCAGGCAGGTGGTTGGCTCTTTCTTTTGGCTCTCACTGGGAGTGACTTTGGATTTTGGAAAGGTAATATTCTTTGCCCCCTCTTTGGGGACCAAGGGGAGTTATTCAACACTGCCAGAGAGACTCAAAATGACAACTACGTACTCCAATGGAAAGAAGCAAGTTGAGGATAAGGGAGTTGGAGAGGTGGATCTACCTTGTGAGGACATTGCAGTTACAAAGCAATTCTTTGAGGAATTGAAAGCCATTTTCCCACATTTTAGAAATCTTTACAAAACCGGAAATGCAGCGCTGGAGGCAAGTTTAAAGTTTTCCTCTTCCTTTACCAATCCCTAAGCTTTCCCTATTTATGTTAAACAGCTTGTAAATTACTGGCTTTAGAAAACCGACATCCTTCTTAGAAACACTGCATTCTTTCTCTGTCCCTTAAAGTTACACATCTTATTATGCCTTTGAAATGTGAACACAGCCCACAATCAGCTGAGACTGAGGAGAAGAAAGGGCAGGGGAGGCCTTTTTAAAACACAAACTTCTAAAACACTCTTCTACAGCTTCTTTAAGATTAATTCCAGGGATAAATACAAATTTCAAAAATCTTCTAAACGAAATCTTAGTAACTCTAAGGTCTTTACATCTGTGTGTTTATGTGTGTGTCGTAAATGTAAGATACTGTTTTACTTCTGGGTGGTACTGCTAATATTAATTTGTAGAAGAGCCCTATTTAGTAGGTTTGAAAGTAAGCACTTGTAAGGATTGGGCCTTCTAAAACTCTCAGAAAGATAGAAACTAACCCCCAGTTTTTTTCAAGTTCACCTAATTTGGGAAAACATCCGATTGTTTGTTTACTGAAAATAGACATGTCTTAGGGCACCTGGGTGGCTCAGTCCGTGGAGCCTGCAACTCTTGTTCTCTGGGTCCTGAATCAGAGCCCCACACTGGGTGTAGAGATTATTAAAAAAATAAATAAACTTACGGGGCACCTGGGTGGCTCAGATGGTTAAGCATCTGCCTTTGTCCTGGGATTAAGCCCCACCATGTCTCGGGCTCCTGGCTCAGTGGGGAGCCTGCTTCTCCCTCTCCCTCTGCCTCTCCCCCTGCTCATGCTCTCTCTCTCTCTGTATCTCTCTGTCCCAAATGAATAAATAAAATCTTAAAAATAAATAAATAAATAAACTTAAAAAAATAGACATGTCTTCAGAGTTATCAGTATTAAAATTAAGACTTTTATTCTGCCTGGATTTACTTCAGTTAAATAAGTTGATATGATCTCTGTTACAAAAGAAGATTTTTTAAAAAATAGCTTGGAAGAATCACGGACTTTGATGTCTTACAAAGTTTTTATGGATAATCTAAGCATAATTGTTAATAACAAGTAAATTAAACAGGTGTAAATAAGATAAAATGATTTTTAGCTAAACTTTAAATTGTCTCCCAAATCTTTTTGGTAACCTAACACCTTAAAGTTTTGCTGAGTTAGGTTAAGTGATAAGTTAAATTCATTCTTTAATGATCATTTCCAAATAAGATAAAATACTGCAACAGTAATTACTGAGTTAGGTTAAGTGATAAGTTAAATTCATTAAAGATCTAGATCATTTCCAAATAAAATAAAATACTGCAACATTAATTACTGAACGTACTGAATTTTGGCTTCCTTATTACAGAGAAACTAAAGATAAATTTGGGTCTGTTAGTAAACACATTTTTGTTTGTTTGTTTGTTTTTTAATTTTATTATGTTATCTTAGTCACCATACAACACATCATTAGTTTTTGATGTAGTGATCCACGATCCATTGTTTTCGTATAACACCCAGTGCTCCATGCAGTACGTGTCCTCCTTAATACCCATCACCGGGCTAGCCAATCCCCCTCCCCCCTCCCCTCTAAAACCCTGTTTGTTTCCATAGTCTCTCATGGTTCATCTCTCCCTCCAATTCCCCACCCCCCCATTTTTCCCTTCCTTCTCCTAATGTCCTCCATGTTATTCCTTATGTTCCACAAATAAGTGAAACCATATGATAATTGACTTTCTCTACTTGACTTATTTCGCTTAGCATAATCTCCTCCAGTCCCATCCATGTTGATGTAAAAGTTGGGTATTCATCTTTTCTGATGGCTGAGGAATATTCCATTGTATATATGGACCACATCTTCTTTATCCATTCATCTGTTGAAGGGCATCTCGGCTCTTTCCACAGTTTGGCTATTGCGGACATTGCTGCTATGAACATTGGGGTGCAT
>NC_138378.1:13436253-13488025 GCF_054177405.1 Leptonychotes weddellii | reverse complement strand
GATGGGCTCAGTAGCGCTGTTAGGGACCAAATGTGTGGCTGCCGTTTCCTCCACTTGCCTCATCTTCCCCAGGTTTGCCCTCGGAGACAACCCTGGGCAGAGCTCTGTCTAACTCAGGCAGGGCATACCTTTTGTATGCACTTCATTATTCCCCCACCATCACCCACTCTGCAAACCTTTAGCACTCATGCTGTTCCTCTCCCTAACACTCCAGGGCTACCCACTGATCAGGGCTAGCCGGTGAATTTGCTACTCCCAGTTTAACTCAAGAAACAAAGTGCCAGCAGTGGAATAGCAGACATGGTGGGGGAGGTTTTACCGCATGAGAAGGCTGCTCAGGACCACCCTGAGTAGGGGTCCGAGGGAGATGGATCCTCAGGCCCTCCACCAGAACCCTGAGAGGGGGTGGGACTTTTTCAAGGGGGCCCTGGCCCAGCGGCGTCCTGGGGAAGATAAAGTGGGGGAGAACCAGGGGTGGAGGTTACCAAGGGTCCCAGTGATGAACAGGAAGAATCTGCTGGAAAAGGAGGGTTGAGGGATGGAGTGGGTCAGGTGAGAAAATGGGTGGGTTTGGAGGAGACCCCGGCCGAGGACATTTCTTTGATCAACTTTGGTCCCTGAGTGGCTGCCGCACGTTGGGGACTCTGTGGGTCTTTGGTGGAGGAGTGGGAAGAGGAAGGAAGAAAGGGGCTGCTCTGAATTGGTCCCTTCCTCCTTTGGAGGATGGCTCCCATGGCAAGGAATCCTGGTAGATTGCTGGCTCCAGATGGGAGTGTCATCCTCGTGGCACCTCCTAGAGCCCCTCATTCTGGCCACAGCTCCAGAATTCAGGGCAGGGTTTCTTCCCGCACTTACTCTCCCATCTCCAACAGCAGCCGGCTTTGCTGATGCCTCTACGCCCCGTCTCCGGTCCAGAGGGCTGTGTGTGGTAACACCCACGTGGAAACAAGCCCCTGTTTTACAGGGAAGTTCAGGTTTGCATTTGGAGGGATAATAGAAAGTTACATAAAAAATGAAGTTCTAAAGACAGACCAGTAGAGGGTAACCCTGCCTGAGGAATAGCATAAGCAGAGGCATTCACTCATTCAGTAAATATTTATTGAGCACCTCTGTTGTAGGTGGTAGGGATTTGGTACCAAGAGTGTGTGTGTGTGTGTGTGTGTATAGTGGGGGGGGGGACAGTCAATAAATCAATGAACCCACACATGTATACCATGGCAGGTGGTAACATAAAGATGGGTAAGAGGACCAGGGAGTCCAGGGGATGGGGTAGGGGTGGGGGTTGGTTACTTCACAGAGGGTATTCATTAAGCGTCATTCAAGTACTGAGTTGAGTGAAGGAGGACATGAGCCATGTGACAATCTGTGGGAAGAGCTGTCCAGGCCCAGGAAACTTCCAGGGCTAAGGACCTGAGGTCAGAGTGTGCCCTGGGTATTTGAGGATTGTCCAGGGTGCTAACGGGGTTGGAATAAAGGAGCGGTCAGGGGCCCGAGGGGAGATGAGCTCAGAGAGGTAGTGTGGGCACCGATTATAGAGGACATTGTGGTCACTGCAAGGACTTTACCTTTTATTCTAGGGAATTTAGGAGCTATGAGAGGGGTTTGAGCAGAGATGCGATCTGACTTGTGTTTTAAAGATCCTTCTGGTTGTTATATTAAGAATAGACTCTAGGGGGCGATGTGGGAACAGGGAGAGCAGTTAAACTACCGGCACTGGGCAGGGAAAAAATGTCTTTTTGTTCTTGCTTTTTTTTTTTTTTTTTTAATTTTATTTATTTCTTTGACAGAGAGAGAGAGGCAGCGAGAGGGGGAACACAAGCAGGGGGAGGGGGAGAGGGAGAAGCAGGCCTCCCGCGGAGCAGGGAGCCCGATGCGGGACTCGATCCCAGGACACTGGGATCATGACCCGAGCCGAAGGCAGACGCTTAACGACTGAGCCCCCCGGGCGCCCCTTTGTTCTTGCTTCTAGTGACATAAGCCCCTCCCCCCCCACCCCCACGCCAATCCTGAACTGATGCCCCAATGCTCCTGTGGCTGTTGCCTGCCCTTCTGCCCTGCCCATGGATGCATCTTCGGGAAACTAACTCGTGAAATAATCATATTGCAAACACAACAAATACTTCACCTCCTGCCCCTGTTGAAAATAAAGTGAGAGGGTGAGACAAGCTTAGGACTAGAGTGACGGCTGACCGAATGCTAACCTTCCACTCAGTGCTGCAGCCTGTTGGTGAGGATCTGGTTTGCTCAGCTGTGCAACGTACTTGGGGGGAGCTGCAGCGACCCCCTCAGCCACGAGCAGCATAACAGTTGTAGGTCCTGCTTGCAGAACCGAGAGGTCCTAGACTCAGAGGTCTCTGTGTGCTCCCCACCGCTGGGACATCAACCCCAGGACCCAGTCAGACCAGACCTGTTGGGGTGAGCTCATTACACACAAAGATGGGACCCCCCCAGGGCTGCTCTGTCCCCAGAGCTTGTGCCCTTCACACTGTAAACGCCCCTCTGGAAATTTTTCATGGGATGAACAATCTGAAGCCTCTGGTTCCTTATGGGTTAGATAGGGTTAGTTTTAGGATTATGGGCCGGATCTTGGCAGTAGGGGTAGAGGTGATGGAAGGCAGCTGCAGTCAGTCTGAAAACAATAGCTCACAAATGGGAGGCTGGTGTTCCAGTCAGTAGGCAGGGCTCCCCCTGGCCTGGGTGCCCACAGGACCCATGTCAGCCAAACTCCAGGTAGCAATCTACATAGACTCATGGATAGGTACCTGGGTTGGCTGAGTGATTTGGAGCACAGAAGCCTCTCCATTGGCTTATTCATGATCTCTGATGTAGAACTCAAAACTGCTTTGAGGGGTGCCTGGGCAGCTCAGTGGGTTAAGCGTCTGCCTTCGGCTCAGGTCATGATCTCCGGGTCCTGGGATGGAGCCCTGCTTCGGGCTCCCCGCTCAGCAGGGAGTCTGCTTCTCCCTGTCCATCTGCCCCTCCCTCCTGCTTGTGCTGTCTCTCTCAAATAAATAAAATCTTTTTTAAAAACCTGCTTTGATGGGGTGCCTGGGTGGCTCAGTCATTAAGCATCTGCCTTCGGCTCAGGTCATGATCCCAGGGTCCTGGGATCGAGCCCCACGTCGGACTCCCTGCTCGGCGGGAAGCCTGCTTCTCCCTCTCCCACTCCCCCTGCTTGTGTTCCCTCTCTCGCTGTCTCTCTCTCTGTCAAATAAATAAATAAAAATCTTTTTTAAAAACTGCTTTGAAATAGAACAAATCCCTTAACATATTAATATGCCAATGAGGTGCATATCCACGATCACAGGCCAGTTCTCCAGCTGTCTTGGGGAATTCCCATTCCCTGTAGTTCACATGCACAGTTGCCTTGTTTCTGTCACTTTGGCCTGCGGTTTCATGGGACACTATCTATATCCCCCCCCTCCCGGTAGCTCTGATGTGGTTGGGTTCTCCTTGCCTTTTCTTTTTTCTTTTTTTAGGCTTTATTTTATTCTTTTCTTTCAACTTTTACTTTTTTTTTTTTTAAATGACCCCAGCCGAAGGCAGACGCCCAACGACTGAGCCACCCAGGTGCCCCTCAACTTTTACTTTTGATGTAATTTTAGACTTATGGTTGCAGGATTAGTGCTGAGATTTCCTGCATACTCTATGTATATTCATCACATGTTACATTCTACCACATTTTCTTTCATTTCTTTCTCTCCCTCCACATCCCCCACAACATAGTATGTTTTTCTGTAGCACGTGAGAGTAAGTTGCAGACAGCTTAAATACGTCAATTTCCTAAAATAAAGGCATTCTCTTAGATAACCACAGGACCATAATAATCAAATTCAGGAAATTAACACTGATATGATATTATTATCTAATCTACAGATAGGACCGGCTACGTAATTTATGGGGCTTGGTGCTGAATGAAAATGTGGGGGCTCCTGTTCTAAAAGCTGGGGAAATGTGCCACTAAAAGTCCTTACATATAACACTTTTTCCTTTCTTGTAGAGTCTCTCTCTAGATTTGTCATAGAGCTGTTTATTTATTATTCAGTTTCACTCTCCTTCAGGCAGGAGGATACTTGTGGGGGCAGTGAAGACTCTCAGAGGTGCCCAAGGTTCCTGCCCTGACACTTGGCAGCGTATCCTCGAGCATTCCACCTGCTGTTCGACTCTAGCCCTGTGCCCTAGCCGTGGGTGGGGAAATCAGTTTCCTCTTTCTACAGTTCCCGCACTCTAACCCATGGATGGGTGGTCTCCCAGGGATTGCAGTCTCTGTGCTGGATGTGCTTGGTACCTGGACTGGAGTGAGTGAGAGGTTAGCCCCCGCCGAGCGGCCTCCTGGATGCACCATGGTGCTGCCATCCCCAAACAGAGACAGTGGCTGCCATAGCCTTCCCCGAAATGCCACGGGGTGTGCACACCTAACTCTCACCCCCTTGTACCCATGTCCAGGCCCCCAAAGGGGAGGTGAAGGCAATGACAGATCGTGGGCTTCCCCACTAATGTGACTCAATTACCACCCCAGCCATAAGGTGGCAGGGTCGAGGGGGTGAAGGTGGAAAGGGGGACACTGGGCAGAGCCAGAATGCCAGGAGGCAGAGTCGGCTGCTAAGAATCCATCCTGGGAAGGTAGCAAGAGGTGGGACAGCTTTTGAGCCAAGGCCCCATGTCCCGACAGCATGCTATACTCTCCTAACAGTCTTCACCTACAAAGCACAAATTCAAAGGTAGAATACTGAGAATATCAAGTCAGTGACCAAAGATCATTAACCTCAGGTACAGGGTCTTCCTGAGTACAGGGCCTGATGTGGCTTAGTTGCACACCCATGAAGTCTGTCTCTAGAACTTACCCAGATTTCACCCATTGTTTCAATAATGTCCTTTATAGGAAAAGAAAATTCTGGATCCTGCTTTGAATCCAATTGTCTTTAATCTTCTTTAATCCAGAACAATTCCTTGATTTTTTTTTTTTTTTAATTTGTGGTGCTGACATTTTGGAACATCACAGGCAAGTTATATTACAGAATGTCCCTCAATCAAACTTATCTGATATTTTCTCACGATTAGATTCACGCTATGCATTTTTGGCAGTAATACTACCGAAGAGATAGAGTGTTCTTTGTGGTGTATCATCAGGAGGCACGTGATGTTGATTTGTTTTGTTGAGTGATGATGTTAACTTTGATTACTTGAGTAAGGTGGTATCTGCCAGGATTCTCCACTATCAAGTTCCTGTTCTCCCCCTTGTAAGAAATAAGTTATCCATGGGAAGATGTTCTGTAGCTCTATAGATATCCTTTTGCTTCTCAAAATTTTACTCACTAGTTTTAATATCCATTGATGATTCTTGCCAGATTCAGTGATTATTGAATGGTTGCTAAACAATGGTTTTTCTCATTCTATCCTTTACTGAGCTCCTTCTGGCTTCCCATCTCTCCAGTGCGAGGGTTGGGGATTGTGTTCTAGCTACTGTCCTTAGTCCAGGGACAGGCTGGGAATGGGGAGTAAACTTTCTTGGCATTTCTGGGATCTCTCCTCTGAGTTTTGGTTCTATGCCAGGGTTTACTCCTTGTAGTTAGTGGAGTATCCTACTCGCAAGAAGGATTTACCCACCTGTTGGGACAGAGCTTGGGATTCTGCTTGCTCTATATCATCCCATCCCGCCCAAGATCTCTCCACTGTAGCTATGTGCTCACCTGCACATCAAAAGAGAAAAGCACAAGGTGCCTTTGGATGTGCCTTTATGAATAGCTCAAGTAGGGAAGATTTCTCGAGGGCTTCCACTAAATCTCTTCCCTCCAACCTGATCTCCCAATCTTAGATGTATTTAATGCTTTGTCTCTAGTTTTAGCTTATTGCCTGGGGTGACGCACTCCCAGCTGTTGCATTCTGCATCCTGCTCTGCCTTTCTCCCAGCTCAGCAGGATAAGTGGTTATCCCTGCTGGTGTCAGCCATTTCTATTGGGGTCCTACAGGAGCAGGTGGGGGCTTTTACTCTTGAGGGTTCTTTCATAACTCATTCCTGGGCCGTCTACTCTCAGCTCTTGGTTTTATTGTCTCCAGTTTGGGAACTGTTGTGAGAATTCCCAGGTGTGAGAGGTCTCATCTTTTTCAGCATTGTTTCTCCACATTTTGTATCACAATTCACCCGACTCTTTACTTTTACTTCTAAAAGTGCAGTGTTTCCTCCCCTGTCAGTCTAGACCCTCCCAAGAGGGAATTAGATGTACAAGAGATTTACTGGGGAAGCACCACGAAGGATAAATAGGGGCAGGAGAAGGCGAGCCTTCAGATGGAGATGGGGGGGGCGGTCTCACACTAGTGAAAGGAGGTGGGAGGGCAGGGGGTTTGGGCAGAAAGTTTCTGATTGTAGCTCAGTTCTAAGAAGGCTGGTCCGGACCAGTGGGAAATCTTGGTTGCTTATAAGGGGAGTCCTCTATCTCATAGGGATGGGTCTGCTCTAGGATCCCCACTGATCTCAGTTGTTGGCAGGAAGCAGCCTGGGGGAACACAACCTTGATGCAAACAAGATGGAGGACCCAGAGGCGTGGCAGGTGGGCTGTCAGTCAATTGTGTTTCCTGCAGTCAGTTCTCCTGGAGGAGATCAGAGCTTCCCTCCCACCCTCCCTGCTTCCTGCATTTTTCCTCCCTCCCTCCCTTCCTGCCTTCCCTCCATAATTCAGAGATGATGAGAATCATAGCATTGATTCATAGCATAAAACCTTAACTCTGGGGGCGCCTGAGTGGCTCAGTCGTTAAGCGTCTGCCTTCGGCTCAGGTCATGATCCCAGAGTCCTGGGATCGAGCCCCGCATCAGGCTCCCTGCTCCTCAGGAAGCCTGTTTCTCCCTCTCCCACTCCCCCTGCTTGTGTTCCTGCTCTCGCTCTCTCTCTGTCAAATAAATAAATAAATCTTTAAAAAAAAAACCAAAAACCTTAACTCTGAAAAATAAATCCCAGGTCTTTCCTTTCCTCTATGGTTTAATTTCTTTTTTTTTTTTAATTTTATTTTATTTACACAAACAATGAATCATGGAACACTACATTAAAAACTAATGATGTACTCTATGGTGACTAACATAATAAAATAAAATTATGGTATAATTTCTTTTTGTTGTTGTTGTTTTTAATTTTATTTTATTATGTTATGTTAATCACCATACATTACATCATTAGTTTTTGATGTAATGTTCCATGATTCATTGTTTGTGTATAACACCCAGTGTGCCATTCAATATGTGCCCTCTTTAATACCCATCACCAGGCTAACCCATCCTCCCACCCCCCTCTCCTCTAGAACCCTCAGTTTGTTTCTCAGAGTAAATTATGGTATAATTTCTATGAAACTAACCAACAAGTATTTGCTGAGCGCTTACTCTGTTCATGTCATTTTGCTTGGCTC
Organism: Leptonychotes weddellii; assembly: GCF_054177405.1. Lineage (NCBI taxonomy): Eukaryota > Metazoa > Chordata > Mammalia > Carnivora > Phocidae > Leptonychotes > Leptonychotes weddellii. The sequence goes on along the minus strand of NC_138378.1, from coordinate 13,480,630 downwards.
AGTGTAGAGGAGAAATGTGTAAGGCAAGGTCCCTGCTTTCAACCCACAAAATGTGAACATGAAAAGGTAGAAGACAGCAGTCCCCCAATATCCCTGTGGAGTCTATCTGGAGAAGTCCAGGGGTTTTTATGGGATGGAGAGGTGAGGAGTGACTGAGCTGGTCATGGCAAAGCTATGCTTTAATGATAGCAAACTAATTAAGAACATGGGCCCTGGAGTCAGACTTTGATTCAAACACTGGCTTCACTCCTTGCCAGTTTGCTATTTGGGGCGAGTCATTTATCTTCCTGACCTTCAACTTTCTCATTTGTAAGATACAGTTATTAATAGAATCCTCCTCTTCAGGCTGTTGAGAATATTAAATGAGATAATGTATGCAAAGCACTAAGCTTGCTTCCTGGCATATCGTAAGTGTTTCATAAGTGGTAGTTATTAAAATTTTAATGAAAGATATTATGTATCAAATGCTTTTAAAATGCATGTCCTCTTTGATCCAGAAATTCCACTTCTTAGAATCTCTCCTAACTAAACAATCAGAAATGTCCACAGTGATATATTATCCTTGCATCATTATTTATTATATTGAAAAACCATAAACAATCTTAACACTTAATCATAACAGCTTGCTTTAAAAAATATGATCTAGCCATACAAGGAAAGCTCTTTAGCAATTATGTTGCAGAACATTTGATGGTATAAGAAAATCTTCACCCAATATTGTTAACTGATAAAAACAGGTTATAAATCTGCATTGATATATGCTCCTAAATGATTCTCTATCATTCTTCCCAGAAAGTTTTTTTTAAAGGCCTTGAGAAGCTTGCTACTGCCCTCGGGGGCACTTGGAAGATCTTCCTCTATCATATGTGAATTGAGAAATTTTTTAAAGGTTTATTTACTTATTTAAGTAATCCCTACACCCAATGTGAGGCCCAAACTCACGACCCTGAGATCAAGAGTCCCACGCTCCCCTGACTGAGCCAGCCAAGCGCCCCTGAATTAAGAAATTTAATGAGACCCTCAATACCATGTCAGGAGGGCTATTCCCAGGGCCCACGTAGCTATTTGGCACCAAGTGGACTACTTTCTTCTTCCTGGCAATTTTTGTTTATTTTTCCATCTAAGCAACTTTTATAACATGACATCCCTCAGAACCTAGATTTGATGATGTAGGACCACTTGGGTATTTGTACTCACAAGGACCAGGCAGTATGAGCCTTGAGCTTTCCATCAGTGAACAAATATCAGGGAAGAAGAATGGGGAAGGGAAAGACCCAAGGACTGAAACTTCCAGCAGTCACTGCTGTGTGATTCAGGCCAAGTTACTCCCTGTGGCAACAGACTTCCATCCTGGCCCCAAACAATCCCCACCTCTTGGTATGAATGCCCCTGTATACTTCCCTCCTGGAGTGTGGGCTGGACCCAGTGACTTGCTTCTAATGAGTAGTGTGGGCTAGACCCAGTGACTTGCTTCTAATGAACAGTGTTGTAATGGAAAGCGATGGGGTGGAGGAGGAGAGTGGGATGTGTACGTTGTTTTGGCAGAAAGCCTGTTATTTTGAAACCCTTTGAATAAAAGCTGTGGCTGGAAATCAGCCCTGTAGGGGAAGTTCGGGGATTCATGAAAAAGTGTAATATAGCAGTTAAGATCATAGACTTTGGAAATGGACGAACCTGGACTCAACATCCAGCTCTGCGACTTCCCAGCTGTGGGTCTTGGAAACCTTACCGTGGAAATAGTAATGGAAATAAATTAATGTTATCTGCGTTTCTTCATCTACCACAGCTTCTTTTTTTTATTTTTTTCATTTTTTAATTTAAATTCAATTAGCCAAGGTATAGTATATCATTGGTTTATGATATAATGTTCAATGATTCATTAGTTGCATGTAACACCTAGTGCTCTCCACATCACATGCCCTCCTTAGTGCCCATCAGCGAATTACCCCATCCCCCCACCCACCTCCCTTTCCACAACCCTCAGTTTGTTTCCCGGAGTCAAGAGTATCATTTGGTTTGTCTCCCTCTCTGATTTCTTCCCATTCAATTCCTCCCCCCCAACCCCTATTGTCCTCTGCACTATTCCTTATGTTCTACATATGAATGAAACCATATGATAATTGTGTTTTTCTGACTGACTTATTTCACTAAGCATAATACCCTCCAGTTTTGTAGGAATGCAAGCTGGTACAGCCACTCTGGAAAACAGTATGGAAGTTCCTCAGGATGTTAAAAATAGAGCTACCCTAGACCCAGCAATTGCACTACTGGGCATTTACCCCAAAGATGTAGTGAAAAGAAGGGACACATGCGCCCCAATGTTCACAATAGCCAAACTGTGGAAGGAGACTAGATGTCCTTCAACGGATGAATGGGTAAAGAAGATGTGGTTCATGTATACAATGGAATTTTACTCAGCCATTAGAAAGGATGAATATCTATCATCTACCACAGCTTCTTAAAATGGAGTGTGCCTGCCGGTTACCTAGAAATCTTGTTACAATGCAGATTATGATTCAGTAGTTCTGGAGGGAGGCCTGAAATTCTGTGTTTCTAACAAGCTCTCAGGTGACTCTGTTTCATTCTCACTCCGTGATTTTAGAGAAGTCCCTGCTCATCTTTAGCCACCATTTTCCTCTCTGAGATATGAGCTAGCTGAACCAGATGATCCCCACGTTTTCTCCTTTCCCTCCAAGTTGTAATAATTGGTGTTCCTTAAGGCAAACCAAGGGACTCCAGGACCAGGGCCCTTCACTCCTCTCCCCATGAGGCTGTGGCAAGAAGATGTGGTGTAGCTTTAGTAGATAAGGGCTTTCATGAAAACTCACTAATCTTTAAATTAAAAATGGTCCTGGGGCACCTGGCTGGCTCAGTCAGAAGAGAATGCAACTCTTGATCTCGGGGTTTTGAGTTCAAGCCCCATGTTTGGTGTAGAGATTACTTAAATAAATAAACACTTTTTAAAAAATGGTCCTAAAATCTTCAACCCCCACCCCAAATTCCCCATGCCTCTCTGGTTTCTGTTCTTTTGTCTTGTTTCACATGACTCCAGGAATTCTTTTTCTTTTCCATTGTAGGCCCTTCTGATGTCATGCGCCGAGTTTTCAGATTTACCCCTGTCTCCTTTAAAACCTCTGTCCTCCAATAGGCTAAGCAATAATTCAAACAAAGTGTGAGTGGCTGTTCACGCTTATTAATTTCCCCAGCATATTTGTGTGTATGTATGTAGTTTTAAGAGAAGGTCATGAGATTTTAAATATGTTTTTAATATTGGTAGAATTTCAGGCACAGAGATGAGTGATTTCAAGGACACAGCAGGGAGAATCAATTTGAGGGTAGAGACATGCATCTCTTGTTCACAAAAATGCCTTGTATTGCCCTAGAGCAATCCTGAGTGAGGGCTGTGGTCTTACTAGGAAGTCAGGTGTCCCTGCAAACTCTCTCACATAACTCTTTCCTCAAAAAGTTGTTGCTACTGCTGTTACAGCCTCTGTAGAAAAGCTTCTCACATTTGAAAGTTTTCATGTTGTAAAACCATTGTGGCATTGAGGCCTGACAAAGGCCCATTTCCAAAGGGAGGTTGCATACATTTCAGGAGCCAAAGCTGGCAAAGCCTAAAGACAGAAAGGGGTTGAGAGCGGTCAAAGCCATCACTATCCCCTTCATAGCCCCACCTGGCCCACTTGGCCCACCCGGCTCACCCGGCCCACCCAGCCATGGTCTTATCCATCTACACAGAAGTTGAGGTTTTCACTTCTGGAAGTAGCCTGATGTGGTGAAAATCCCAGACTTGCGAATCCAGCTCACGTAAATTCAAATCTTAACCCTGCTCCTTACTATTGCATGATCATGCATCCACTCAACCTCTCCAAATCTCCATTTCTTCATTTGTGAAATTAGGGAGTTGAACTTTGTCATCTCTGTGCACCCTTCCAGATCTTACTTTCCAGGTCTGATGAGCAAGATCTCCCAGGTTCCCATGTCCTATGTCATAGTCCTTCTAGAATGATATTCCATTGTGAGAGGAGGACTGACTTGGGATCTGAGAGTGGGCTTCTGACTCAATCATTCCCTCGCTGTGTGATCTTGGATAAATCACTTATGTCTTTCACATTCCATTCTTTTCCCCGTGAAATGGGAGTAATGTCCACATTTGAGGCTTACTGAGGGGTTAGAGATAACCAGTGGATAGCACTGATACATAGAAAAGCATCAATTAAAAAAAATATTTAAAAAAATATATTAAAAAAAAAAAGAAAAGCATCAATAAATTGTAGCTGCTCTAAATCACTCTCTGCCTTCCTTAATCAGAAGACTCTTGAGAGCAAGGATCTCATCAAACCTATTTCTGAAATGTACATGCCTAACCCAGACCTGGCTTTTAGCTCTCAGTTTATTTGTTAACAGAAATAAAGCCATGAGATCCTCTGAGGCAGGGTTACAAGTTTCTTTGTATTCTCTTTTTATATCCCTTTTATGGGAATGGTTTTATCCTTGCAATTACCCTTCAAAGTGTATATTAGGACTTCCAACTTTAGATGAAGAAACTAAGGTCAGAGAGGTGAAGTGCCTTTCCTAATGTCCTAATGTCATGCTAGAAAGTGCTGAGCCAAGAACCAAACCCAGGATAGGTAGGCTGCAAAGGCTTGCAGGTTCTCAATCCATATTTGTTGTTGGAGAATGAATGGAGGGATGATCACTCCTATGGCAGAATTTCAGGCATCAAGCATCTGTCACACATGCAAAATGAAAGTTTCAAGCTCTACCTTATCCTCCTACCTGTATGGCAGACTCTAAGGTTGAAGGGATAATAAGAAAGAGACAGAAGAGCTAGTCCAGTCAGGATGAGAAGCAGAGTGGGGCATGTTGTGATGTTCCTGAATATCCCAGCCTCACCGTGCCCTGGGCCTTTACAGGTGACTCTGCAAGGGGTGGAGTCCTACTTGCTTTTTAATTTTCTCAGTCTTACCTCTCTGCTCCTCCATTACATTAAACCAAAGGAAAGTTATGGGGCATCTGCATGGCACAGTTGGTTGAGCATCTGACTCTTGGTTTTGGCTCAGGTCATGACCTCAGGGTCTTGAGATGGAGCCCTGAGTCTGGCTCCGTGCTCAGTGCGGAGTCTGCTTAAGACTCCTTCTCCCTCTGCCCCTCCCATCTGCATGCTCTCTCTCTCTCTCTCAAATAAATAAATAAATAAACTTTAGGAAAAAAACAAAGGAAAATCACTTGACCTGTTGGTTTTCTTATGGAATGAGGACAACTCTGTGCATGAGTGCATAAGTGGAAATACATATGTGCATGTGTGTGTGTTGCTGAATGCTTTACAAAAATCTGTTTTTTCACTGCCTCTCCCCCAACTAATAGTTTTCTTTGTTCTCTATTTATCTTGTTTTCTAGTCTACTCTTTATTGCTTTTGTTTATTTTTTTTGTGTGAGGTTTACTCTGTTGTTCTTTTCTAACATCTTGAGTTCTGTACGTGGTTAATTGACTTACAACTTTATTCTTTTCAAATATAAACCCTTACATGACCACTTTCCCTCTAAGAACCACTTGAGCTGCATTCCATGAGTTTTTTATATGGCATCTTCATAACTGATTAGTTCTAAGATAAGAATCTATTAAGAGCTAAATTATACTGAAAGCTTTGCATACATCAGACAAGTTGATCAATAAAATGGGTTAAATCATTTGCTTTATTTTACAGAAGAAGTCACTGAAGCTCAGAGAGGCTAAATAATGTTCTCAAAACATGGAGTTGGTAAGTAGTAGGCCACAACCTAAACCCAGGTGTCTAACAGTAGGTATGCCCATCTAGTGGACTAGTACATTCTTCTTAGCAGAGGTTTTCTTTTCTTTTCTTTCTTTCTTTCTTTTTTTTTTTTTGAGAGAGAGAAAGAGAGAGAGAGTGTAAAGGGAGGGGCAGAGGGTGAGGGAGAGAAAGAATCTTAAGCAGGCTCCATGCTCAGTGCAGAGCTCAATCTCATGACAGTGAGGTCATGACCCCAGTCGAAATCAAGAGTCAGATACTTAACCGACTGAGCCACCCAGGCACCCCAGCAGAGGTTCTTAAATTGGAATGTGCATCAGAATCACCTGGAATGCTTGTTAAAACACAAATTGTGAGAAAAAACGAACAAACAAGCAAAACAAAACCCCCCCCACACACATTGTGAGAAACACTCCCAGAGTTTCTGATCCAGTAAGACTAGGAATTAGTAAATTCTCAGGTGATGCTACTGCTTCTGGAAAAGGAGACAGACTTTGAAAACCACTGGTCTGTCAGGTTATTGAGAGGTTTAATATCCCAGTTATATATAAGAATCTGTGGTCTGTAGCTTCATCCGTGTGCATACATGCAGAAAGCTACATGTGCAAGTGACAGTCTCTGGAAGGTAAGATTTTGACAATTTTTAACTAGCTTCCTTACACTTTTGTATGTTTGAATTTTCTATGAAAGGTCGGTATTACTTTTATAATTACGTATAATATGATTTTTTTATTATATTCAGATAGCCAACATATAGTAGATCATTAGTTTTTGATGTAGTGTCCAACGATTCATTAGTTGCATATAACACTTAGTGCTCATCACACCACATGCATAATATGATTTTTTTTTTTAAAGATTTTATTTATTTATTCGACAGAGAGACAGCGAGAGCAGGAACACAAGCAGGGGGAGTGGGAGAGGGAGAAGCAGGCTCCCCGCTGAGCCGGGAGCCTGATGTGGGACTCGATCCCAGGACCCCGGGACCATGACCTGAGCCGAAGGCAGTCGCTCAACCAACTGAGCCACCCAGGCGCCCCATAATATGATTTTTTAAGGGGAATTTTACTGGTTGCTGAAAAATCTTGGACACTACTGCTAACTCTCCTCATTTTCAGTAATCTTGGATATACTGCATTTCATCTCCCCACATCCATTTGCAGATTTTAAGCTTTAGCAAAGCAAAGTCCAGAATGGAGCCTTTTCCTACAAGTAGGTCTGACTTGGCTAAATCCCTCATCTTCAAATTTTGACTCCTATCACACCTTTCTATCTCACCTTACTCACCACCAGCCCCATTGCATACTTGAATCCGTCTTACCCTGTTCTACTTTTTCTTTTCTCTATAGCTCTTTTACCATGTATTATGTGTATTATGTATTGTCTGTCTCTCTCCCATTGGAATATGAATTCCACAAAGGCAGGGTCTTTGTTTTGCTCATTACTTTAGCTTCAGCACCTAAGGCAGTGTCTGGCATGTTGTACACATATATTTGATGAATATATGTTTGATGAGGTGAATTGAATTGACTCCCTAACCTATAAGTCACTCTCTCTGTGCTGCTGGACACCCTACTTTATTCCCAGGCTACTCTTGGAACTCCAGTGTTCCATACCAACTTTGTCCTAATTCTGATCTAGGCTCTTGGAGTGGGAGAGAGACCTGGAGCTGCATGTTGCCACCCAGCCTGTGGCCCAGCCTGGGATTGGCATTTTAGGGAGAAAAGGGACCAAAGGGGAGGAGCCTAGGTCCACATTCAACTAATTTACCCCCAACCTCTGCTATTTACAAGGCTGGGCTACCCCTAGAACAGAGTGTCCAGCCAAAGCATAGCTCTGCCTTTCTCCTTTGGCCTTATCTGATCTGATTTTATCCAAGGTCATTTTACTACACTTCAAGATGGAAGCCCCTTTAACAATAATAAAACAACAGCTACCAATTTGTTGAGTGCCTTACCTTTCCAGGCACCATATAAAATACTTTTCACACATTACCTTCCTTGAATCCACACAGGATTCCCACAGGGCTTAGAACACATCTTACAGACAAGGAGAGTTTAAACTACCTTTGTCACATGGATAACAAGTTTCATAGTCAGGACTGGGACCCTGGTCTCTCCAGCTCCAAAGCCCTTGTATCACTCATTTATTCAACAAACACTTATTGAGTTCCCATAATGTGCCAGGCATAGACTTAGGTGCTGTCTCCTACCCCTCTGGGGATTTCAGGGAATTTTGGAACAATACATACATTGTCCAGAGGTCAGAAACAGTCACCTACTTGGAGAAGATGCAGATTCAGTATATTTGAATGGAAATGTCAAAAGCACAGTGTAGAAGGAGGGCCCAACTTTGTTTGGTTTAGAGAATCATCTGTCTAAACACATGCCCCAGTCACCAGGTTGCAGCACATTCCCCACCCAACTCCTTTCCTGGATCTTCCAGAGATTTGATTTTTTCAGAAGACAAAGCCCGCATGCTTTATTTGGATTTAATGAACCTTGGATTTGAAGTCTGAGGCTGTGCGTTTGAGTCCAGGGGCTCTTGACCTTGGGTGAATTATTTAACCTCTCCAAGCTTCAGTTTTCTGACATATAAATTGAGATGAATTGGGGCTCCTGGGTGGTGCAGTCGGTTAAGTGTCCAAATCTTGGTTTTGACTCAGGTCACAATCTCAGGGTTGTGAGATTGAGCCCCATGTCGGGCTCCATGCTTGGCATGGAGTCTGCTTGGGATTATCTCTCCCTCTCCCTCTGCCCCTCCCACTCATGCTCTCTCTCTCTCTTTCTACCTCTCAAATAAATAAATCTTTTTTAAAAAATTGAGATGAATTATGCGGATTTGGTTTACCTCCCAGAATCTGGCATAAGTGTTCAATGAATACGCAAATGTTTCATTCATTGTAAATGCACACACAGGCACATGCCATATGCAGGTGTGTGTGGTGGGGAGCATCATGATGCCTTTTTGGAAATGGAGTGCTAACTGGATCAGCACCATGCTTGGTCCCTACAGACATGTGTTACCCATTTTTCTCACTACCCATATAGCTCTTCCTTCTCTTTAAATCCCCTGAAGCTATTGTTGGCCATTGTTTCTCCCAACTGTAGTTTACATAATAGTTGGCCAACTCTCTCATCACCTGTTGATCTTCACTGCTTCCTCTACCTTTATTTCCTATTTATCTCCTCTGAAGAGGAGATGCATATCTACACATCAATATCTCTGATTCATCTTCTTTTGTACTTTGGTGGTCCACCAGCATTGTTCTTGAGATCTCTTTCCCTCTTAGGTAGTCAAACCAGTTCATCAGAAACCAAAATAATTGCAGAAGGAGACCCCCAGGGAGTGCACAGACCAGCATTTGCCATTCAGGCAGAGGAAAGGCAGGATTGCCTGTGAGTGCTCTTTGGTGAGAGCTTACCAGGGTGCTCTCTCTTCTAGAACAGCTGGCCCGGAAGTGAGAATTGGCTTTTTAACACACTATACAGAAGAGCAGTTTTCATTCTACACGCCTCCCAGGACACTTGGCAATGTCTTGAGATGCTTTCAATTATCACAGCTCATGGGTGGGAAGGGACCTACTGGTAAAGGCCAGGGATGCTACTAAACATCCTACAAGGTACAACAGCCCTACCAAACAGAATTATCTGTCCCCCAATGTTAATAGTGCCAAGGTTAAGTAACCCCGCAGAAGGGTTATGGACATAAATTATTTTTTAATTAAAAAAATTTCTAACATTAACAGCATGATAAAAACTCCATGCACTGGAGATAGTGCTTGATGAGGTGTGCCTGTACTTTTTTTTGGCTGAACAGGCTTTGTGGGTCAGTGTGGGAGGCACTGGACTTTGAAAAACAGGCACTCTGTACCTGGGTTGTCCTGGGGCCCTTTGACCATGACTCAGTGACTTGGCCCTTTCTCAAGTGACTTGGGTGCAAGGTTACTGTAATTCCAGAAGATGGAGGACAAGTGTAAGATTTATTAAATGCACATTAGAGAAGCTAGCTAGGAACTTTTTGTTGGTTATACAGCTCTTATACTTATCAAAGGAGTCTTACCAACATCACATCAACTATATGTGCATGCATGTGCGTGTATGTGTAAATAAGTAATTAAACTACTTTTGATTGAGACCCAATGATTTGAGCGGTATGGGGATGGGGGAAGTACATTGGGTGGGATTTTGAAAGTATGAAGTTTCTCCATTTAGATTCTAACTTCCATGTAACCTTTCTCTTATCTGGAAAGGGAAGGAGACTAGCATCACTTGAGCACTAACTATATGTCAGGGAGTTTTCTGCCTTGTCTCACTACTTTCTCATAAAAGGTCCTTGGAATAGAATTGCTATCCTCATTTTACGGAATAGGGGAGCCGGGGCTTAGAGAGAAGATGTGTTTGTACATATAACAAATACATTTATCATAAACACCTACCAAAGGAGTTGATTTCCATTTTTACCTTATTTATGTTCCAAATAAATGTCCAGAGGGCAAAAATAAGGTTGATCACTTTAAGAATAGAGTAAATTTATGTTTTAAGAAATCCAAGTGGTAATTTTAGAAAAGTATGACAGTTACACGGGCTCAGTTCTCCCTTCCCAATATGTTATTGCCATGGAGTGCAGCTCACTTGATGAGAGGAAGATGTAGAACAAGGGCCTGGAGCCTCAGGTCTTCCTGGGAGATGGGTGGTCTACAGTATGTTCTACTGGATCTTCTGTGCCTCTGCACAGATCTACCCTTCTCCCATCACTACAATCACTAATATCTTTTTGGACATCACTGGAGGTGGGAAGGATGAGATCTTCAGGTGAGTCTGTGGGGGAAGATTCTTTCTTTGTCTTTCCCAATGGTGCAAGTGTGGTAACTGGGGCCCAGAGAAGAGACTGAGTGACTCATTGTTGCACAGAATCCAAGGGCTGGGGCCAGCTTTATTCCTCAAGCCCAAAGCTTTTCTACTATTCATGGAACTCGTCTAGATTTACCCTGTTATTTTGAAGAGAATGTCCTCTCTGATTCTCACTCAAGCTCCAATTCTTCCTAATGACTAGATCCTCCCAATGAGAAAGTCAAATATTAAATTACTTCAGTGTTACATGCTTCTGGACATCCATGTTCTACAGGGCACCCTTTCCAAGGTAAAACTTAACTCAGAGGAATATGGGGCCCATAACATGATGATAGGCTTCTGGAACCAATCATGGGGAAAAACTCCATTGGACCACATCACAGAAGGGTGACAACCTCTCTGGCGAGAAAAAAAGTTCTCTTTTCTTTTTTTGAGAGAGAGAAAAAGAGAGAGAGAGTGCACAAGCAGGGGGGAGAGACAGAGGGAGAGGAATAGAGAGAAACTTAAGCAGGCTCCACACCCAGTGCAGAGCCCGAGGCAGGGCTCAATCTCACCACCCTGACATCATGACCTGAGCTGAAACCAAAAGTCAGACACGCAACTGACTGAGCCACCCACGCACCCCAAGAAAAAAGTTCTCTTGTGCTCATTCAGACTTCTAGGCTCAAAGTCCCCTCCAGGTGCCATCCTCGCTATATCCATCAGGGTTTCTAGACACAAATGCAACTCTGGTTATTTTGAGCAGAAAGGAAATTTATTTTTTAAGAATTTGGGTAGTTCACAGGGTCACCAGAAGGACTAGAAAATAAGACTAGGAGAATGGCTGGGAACAAGGAAGGCAGCAAAGCAGGGGCCACAGTTAATAGAACACTGAACACTTGTATCATCTTGCCCCATCAATGCCATCACCATCATCCCTGCCACTACTGCTCCCAGAAACAGGATGAGGCTGTCTGTTGCCACTGTTGCCATCAGAATAAATTCCCCATTGGCCTTGCTTCTTTTCTTACTAGTTCCCAGTTCAATGTCTGTTCAATGTGGGAGTGTCTGATTGAGCCCAAGACAAGTGCCTACTTCCTAGCTGCAAGAGAGGCTGGGAGAGTGTTTATGCTACTAAGTACCAACTGTGTCTCAGCTGCAAGTCCATCCTTTCATACTCTTCTCTGTGATGCTTCTGTGATGAAACTAAATTTTCCCTCATTCTTTTGTCAGTTGCTTCCAGCAGTTCCAGTTAGACTCTGCATGGGAGACACTGAGAAGAAATTGACAGGTGAAATGAGGGGAGAAGGGGTTTCCTTCCTGTGTCTGGCTCTGGTCAGCACGTCTCCAGTGGCAAAACACAGTTATACTTCTATCCTCTGGATCCCTTTGGCACTTTTCAAGCCACATGCATTACACTTCCTCAGATACTAGCACCAGATGGCTGCATCTTCCAACTCAGTGGACCTAGCACCATTTGAGCCAGGTTCCCCTCAGAGGTCAGAACACCAGTCACAGTGCATTTTAGAAGACTGAGTGCCAACCAGATGGCCCCCACCCCTCTGTCCTGCCAGAGGTATGAGCACCAGCTGTGCCTGGGCCCCTTCTATGAACTCCTAGGTCTGCAAACTCCAAATATTTTATTCTCTCAAATCTAGGAGTGACGGATATATCCCCCACCCCCACCAATGTTCATATAACCAATTTTCAATATTAAATCCTCTCTGTTTGAAACACTGAGTGTAGTTTTCTGTGTCCTTTACTGAATCTTGACTGATAGAGTCTGGCTCTTTCAGCTTTTACAGTGGAAAGCTGGTTTTACCTCATATCAAGACTCCTGGGGCACCTGGGTGGCTCAGTCAGTTAAGCGTCTGCCTTCGGCTCAGGTCATGATCCCAGGGTCCTGGGATTGAGCTCCATGTCGGGCTCCCTGCTCAGCGAGGAGTCTGCTTCTCCGTCTCCCTCTGCCCCTCCCCCTGCTTGTGCTTTCTCTGTCCCTCTCTGTCTCTCTCTCAAATAAATAAATAAATAAAATCTTTAAAAAAAAAAAAGATTCCCAGTAGAGACTTCTTCAACTGTTAGAATGGAATTAAGATGTTGAATATTGTCACACCAACTGACAAATAGCCATCATATCCATCCTGATTTCCAACTAGGCTGTATAATCTGACAACAACTTGCTACCCTTCAAACCTGGATTTTAGCTCCAGTTTTGCTATGGATTTGCTATGTGATCTTGGAGGAGTCTATTTCCTACTAGAAGCTTCCATTTGTACATGGGTTAAAAAAAAAAGGAGGGAGACTGGGGCTGTGGAACTCAACATTCCCCTAGTTTCAAAACCATTTCCAGCTTCCTCTAGGCATTTCTGGATCTGGAGACAGCTTCAAGGGGAGAATAAGGAGAGGGAAGATGAGGAATCCTGGATCTGCATGAGTAACCATGAGTAACATTTGGAAGATTCCACTTGAGGTGTCCTCTGGGTTCTAACGGGCAGAGTAATGAGCAAATAGTTAACAAAGAAACACAGATCTTCCACTGAGGTCCTCGTAAGGCAGAGGGTTCCCTGTGCCCAGCCCCTAGAGCTGAGTTCATTCTTGAGGACAGCAGGTAAGCAGACTTTATAAACTGCAAGGCACATACTGGCCATTTCCAAAGACCACTCCAATCCATGGGCCCTCTAGGGCAGAATGATTTTGTTCCAGCCATTCATGTATGTCAACATTAATCAAGGACTGAGAGGCCCTAATGGGGCAGACAAACATCAGGTGCTTATTAGATTTGGCTGGGTTCCTGAGCTGCCATAGTTCCTCAAATTGAGAAGTGCTCTTTGACATTATTAATCCATCACCTTCATCTTATGGATAGGAGACTGAGGTCCTGAGAGAAGCATCCCTCCACCTTACCCTGTGCCAATTAGCTCATACTTCAACTAGGGGCAGAGTTGGGATTTGTATTTGGATATTTTTATTCCCAGATAAGTGCTCCTTCTATTTCCCTCTTCACACAGGATGCAGACCAGTGATGACTTGTTGCAAATTTGGTCTGGATCATAAAGATGCACAAAGACAGGCTTCCTGGGAGAACAGACTAACTCTCACAGATGTGTGGAGGCAAGAGCCATGTAAATGAAGGAGATGCAAACACGGGGGCCACTTGGCTAGATGGTCACTCTGCAAAACTGCCAGACTAGCAGGACTTTGGGGTCTTCTGCACAAACTTTCCCTGATCATCCCCACATTTAACGATTCTAACATTTTCTCCTGATCTCCTTCTATACAAGGAGAAGACACCAATACTCATTAAGCCTTTATTATTTTTTTCCCCACTGAAGGCTTGGCCCTTAAATATCATCCAATCCACAGGTTCTGAAACTTTAAAATCACTTGGCTGTACTTGTTAAAAAATGCATATTTATGGGATCTGGAGGACCCATCTTTTATTTTTATTTTTTTGTTGTTGTTTAGTTTTTATTTCATAATCATATTAATTATGCAATCCAACTAGACTTGGAAGGGAGTAAGGAAAACATGGAAACCATAGAACTGCAGTGAGAGCACAAAGATTATGGGATATTTCAAGCAGGTGGGGGTGAGGGGGTGCTCTCCTGAGCTACAGAAGGAATGGTCTGGTAGTTAAGATAAAACACAAGTCAAATTTATTAGATTTGTCCACAGTCAGCAATGGTGACCTTCTTGCTGGTCTTCCCATTCCTGGACCCAAAGTACTCCATGGCTTCCACAATATTCATGCCTTCTTTGACCTTGCTAAAGACCACATGCTTGCCATCCAACCACTCAGCCTTGGCAGTACAGATGAAAAACTGGGAACTGTTTGTGTTGGGTCCAGCATTTGCCATGGACAAGATGCCAGGACCCATGTGCTTCAAGATGAAATTTTCATCATCAAATTTCTCCCCACAGATGGACTGGTCACTAGTGCCATTACGGCAATCGACGTCACCACCCTAGCACATAAATCCTGGAATAATTCTATGAGAGCAGGAAACTTTATAACCAAATCCTTTCTCCCCAGTGCTCAGAGCACTAAAATTCTCTGTTGTCTTTGGAACTTTGCCTGCAAACAGCTGGAAGGAGACCCAAACCAAGGGCTCACCATCCACAGCCATGTTGAAAAACATGATGGGGTTGACTGTAGCTGGGTGGGGCAGGCCGCTCCCGGGCAGCAGCATCTGCAGTTCCTTGAGGACCTGTATTTTAGATAGCCCCTCCCCACCCCAACTAATTATAAAGGAGGTGTTTGCTAACAGCATTTTCAGAAATACTCATCAGTTTAACCTACCCTTTTTAAAGAGAGAGAAACAGAGACATGGAGAGGAAAGGACTTATTTAACAGTAAGTGGATCCCAGACCCTTGTTAGAGCCTCTTGATTCAAGTTATACCAGACAATGAACTCATTTAAAAAATATATCCAGGTTTTGGTGTGCTGTGTTGGCCCAGCCTCCTGCTGTGGGGCCCCCTCTTTAAGTCTGGCACCTTCTGATCCTGCCCATTCCTTTGGGGGACCTTCCCCAAAAGTCTTCCTTCCCCTTGACTTCTCTGTGCCATTCCTCTCCTCTATCCCTCCCCTCCTTGCCTCTCCTCTTCCTTTCACTTCCTTCCCATCTGTTCCAATTACCTACCTATTGCTGTGCATAAAATTTCCCAGAATATTTTCTATTTCTCACCATTTTGTGGCTGAGCAATTTGGGAGGGAATGAACTCGGTGGTTCTCTCTTAGAGTCTTCACTCGGTTGTAGTCAGATGTCTGCTGGGGCCACAGTCACCTGAAGTTCTGCTGGGTTGGAAGCTCATTCACATGGCTAGGAACTGACACTAGCTCTCAGGTAGATCTTGTCTGGGGCTGTCAACCAGAGCACATGCTTGGGCCTCCCCAGCATGGTTGTCTCAGTGTAACTGGACCTCTTACATGGCAGCTGCCTCACACCCCCGCCCCCCAGCCCAAAAAAGCATCCTAAGAGGGTGGAGTACACTTTTTCTGGCCTAAGCTTGGAGGTCACACAGCATCATCTGGCTTTACTCTACTAGTCAAAGCGGTCCCACAGTTTGCCGAGATTCAAAGGGTGGGGCCATGGACTCCATGGACTCTACCTCTAGACTGAAGTGAGTGAAAGAATTGTAGGTTCCTGCTTTAAAACTGTGCCATCATTCAGTATCTTTTCCTCCTCCATCCTTCTCTCTTCTCCCTTCCTCTGCATCTCTTCTTTGCTGCCCCATCTCCTCCTTTCATGTCTCTCCCCAGTTATCTTCTATTTTGTAGTGTCTGTGCTGGACTCTGGAAGTGTATCCTTTATTGAAAGCTCAGGAAACAAGCCCACAGCCTTTTTGGAGATGGATCTCCCACCAAGTTAATGGAGCTCAAGCCTCATGGTCCCTCACTTGAGCAAACCTGGTTCTATTCTAAGCATTTCATGACAATTTTACCAGGGCCACAGCATCAACAGAGTTCCCAATTTGCAGGATTTCCATACTTTTCTCTTTCTTTTGGTGTCAGACCCAACGATTTCTTGTTTTGCAAACACTGCACAGAGGGAGTAGATGTGAATTATTCATTCTCAGAAATATCAGACCTACAGAACACTTTATTAGGGAAACTGGAGGCTTCTGAAGCATACACAGGTACCATAAGAGTGAAGAGATAGGATCAGACACTGAGAAAGCGTTAAAGGGTGAAGGGCATTGTGTTTGAAGAGAAGCTGGGCTGGAGGAAAGGGAGTAAGCAAATCCTGGGGTTTGGTTTTTGGAACAGTCAATGTCTTGGCAGCTGAGATTTGGCCAGAGGAAGTCGATATGAAGCATCAGTCAGGCACACATGGAGAGAGCCCTGAATTATGAGCCAAATTCTGGAGGTTGTTCCAGTTCCTTTTATCCTACTGAGGGAGATGGTGACTCTGCAAAATAGCAGAACAGAAAAGGATGAGATGCTTGGGCCCTACTCATGTCAGGAACCAAATCTTGTAGTTAATGGAACAAAGGATATGGGGTCATTTTTATAGCTTTTCACAGGAAGAGAAACCAGAAGTGGAGCGATTTGGGGCCTCAGGGTGCTAGTGTGCTCTGGCTTTTCCAGTCAAGTGCCAGTTTAAACCTGTTGTCCCAATGTAATAATTAATGGCATCCCCTTTCGCTCTCAAAAGTTTCTTAGTTTGATCAATAAAGCATGTGGTTGTCCTGGCTCTAATCACCTTAAAAAGGAAAATGAAGAGATTGGGTGATGGGTGCCCAGCACTGGGCTGGTTCACTGGGCCTTCTTCTGACATCATCTTGGATACTCCACCCCTCTGCTTCCTCATTCTGCACCCCCTATCCATCTCATACTTGCTGATTTCCCTTTGACTACTGCTCTTCTTCCCACCTTCTCTTTCCCAAAGCATCCCCTATTTACCCCTCTGCGAGGACTGGTTCTATCGACCCCAGGCCTGCTAACTCCCTGGAATGGGCCAACCAACACCCAGACCTCCCACCTGTGCAAGTGAGCATGAGAGATGGGACCCCTGAGACTTACATATTTCCTGGCAGATGGCCCTGCAGACAGCTTTAGATTGGAAGTTGTTACTGTTCCCCCTGCAACCACCATAGTCGAATCTAGAGCAGCTTTTGATTTCCTTATTGTACCACCAGCGTGGAATGCGGGCCAAGCAGAGGCCAATATCCATTGGCAAACTGCATATGTCTGCAAGGAGATGGCAGATCTGTATTGCTTGGGTGCCTGCATTGCTAGAGAATATTCCAGGTGTGTGCAAAAGCTTGGAAGAATGAAAGAGCATGATATTTTTAGAGCAGC
Source organism: Leptonychotes weddellii (assembly GCF_054177405.1). NCBI lineage: Eukaryota > Metazoa > Chordata > Mammalia > Carnivora > Phocidae > Leptonychotes > Leptonychotes weddellii. Next base: position 13,463,224 of record NC_138378.1, on the reverse strand, counting down.
ATGAACTTGCTAAAAAATATTATGCTGTTACACTTATCTATGCTTCTGCACATGCCTGGAGTGTCCAACCCCTCTCTTGCTTACTAGGTGTACTCCTATTCATTCCTCAAAACACTCCCACACATCAAGCTTTTCTATAATGTCTCTCCTGGCTCCGTTCTTCACTGTTTGCTTTTCTTTATTGCTTTTCGATCTTGCCCACACATTGATCTCTTTCGCGTAATTATTTGTTCATATTTTCTGACTCCTCCATCAGAAAGTGAGGTTTGCACATTACGTCATCTTGGTACACCAGTTCCTAGCAGGTAATCTGGCACTGAGACATGCTTCAAGAATGTTCACAGTACAAAATCAAATATATCCTGAACTTTGAGAAATACTTAATGGGCAACTGTTTTGTGCATAGTACTATGAGGTACAAATAGAGTTGTTTAGAACCTCATAGTCTGAAGCACAACAACAAAAGCATTTATTAAAGTTCTTAGCACTTGACATATATTGACATATAACCTGAGGAGGTAGGTCCTCTTATTGTTCTCATTTTGCAGATGAGGAAACTGAAGTTAAGAGAGGCTAAGTACCTTCCCTAAGATCACATAAGATGGCAAGGGATTTGAATGTAGATATTCTGTTGCTCTTAGGATCAAGACCAGACCCCTTAATCTGGCCAGCAAGACCCTGCCTTGTCAGAACCTTGCCTACCTATCATGGCCTCACCATCCTGATATTTCTCTCTCTTACCACAAGCATGCTCACTCTCTGGTCTCTGGACTTTCTAGGTCTGAGCCTGCTGTCTCCTCACACAGGGCCTTTGCACATGCTATTTGCTGTGCCTGGAAAGCTCTTCCCTCCAATTTTTGCCTACTTACTGCCCATCTTTCAGATCTTAAATCTTTTTTTCTGAGAAAAACCTTTCTTGCCTCCCCTGGCCTATATTGAGCAAGTGGGGCCAATCATGAGTGTAAGGGGCGCCAGTAAATATTTGTTGAATGAATGAATGGATGAATGGTCCTTGATGGTCCTCTTTACAGTTCAATTATATAGGCACAGAGGAAAGAGTGGAAGAGGTAAAAAATGGTTAGAGAAGGCATCCTGGATTTATATGACAGAGAAGCCTGGGGGGGGTGGGGAAAGCCAAGAACTATAAATCATATACCTGTTTCTTATAGCTATCATATCACCTGACACCATGCTGGCATTTGATGGGACTTCAGTGGGAACTTGACACCTCAGAGGATCACAGAAGAATAGTCAAGAAACCATGTGGTGGTCTAATGCTTACATCTTTCTTACAAATGGGGAAACTAAAGCCCATAAAGCAAAAACTCTGTTACTCACATTATACCTGAGCAGGGGCAGAAATGAAATAAACCCCACCCCAGTCCAGCACTGCTAGGATTTGGGTCAAGTAGAAGAGGCACCCAGATTCTTGGTCAGAGACCAGCCATCAGCCAACCAGGGGAGAGGTCCGACGCTGTTGGTGCAGATGGGCAGAGAGTGGGGGTCAGGAGGGAGGGCACTGGATAGTTCAGGGGGTTTGTATGTTACCTTCATTGAAGTCTAAACATTTCTTTCCACAGTTAAAATTGCAACACTTCATCTTCCCGGGGCATGGTTTGTTCTTCGCGCACTGGTTGATTTCTCTATAACCACATGGTACTCTCGTCCGGGGACACTTCTCTGAGGGAGGGAAAAGAGGGAAGAAGGAAGGCCAGAACCCTCCATTGCCAGGCCCAGGGCTACACTGCAGAGTTAGAGAAGACTTTTCTCGCTTCATCGTCCCCAGAAGGTAGTGACCTTTGGAGAACTCCGGATTTTCACAGCTCTAGCCCCACTCCCAACCTCATAATGACTCCCCATCTAGTCCCTAAACACAGCCCTACTCCCATCCCCACCAACCATGAGGTTCAGGGAGAAGGATGCTCTCCCCTAGGACTATTCTGGTCACTTGGCCTTCCTGTATTTGGATGTTCCCTGGGTGGGGGTGAGGGTGCTAGCACTCTTCTAGGTGACTGAGATCTCCATTTGTGGAGTCAGATGCCTGGGCTTTTGAATTCTCTGCCACCGTTGGTATGGCAGGCACCATCTTTGGACCTTGATTCTTTCATTTGCCTATAGAATTGTTTGGAGGATTAGGTGACAAAACTTGGAAGTCATTGTCAGGCGGCCTGGGGCATAATAATGATAACTAATATTAACGAGGTGCTTACTGTGGACTTGTTCTCTTCTCCTTAATCCTTGTGGCATTTCTATGGGTGAGTCCTATCAATATCCACATTTTATAAACAGAGGAATCTGGAGCACAGGGAGGTTATGTGAATTTCGCCAAGGTCACACAGTTACTAAGGAGAGGAGCCAGGATTTGAACCTGCAATGTATGGTTTCACTGCCGAGTGCTCAGTGTATTTTAGTTGCTACTTATGGGGGTCTTCATATCTCGGCATTCTGAGGGACTTCAAGAGACCATTCTTTACTCCACAGGCAAGGACCCTCTGGGGGTGTGGGTGTGGGGAGACTTTTGGGGGCTGCAACTGGAAGATTCAAAGTTGCTGAAGGTGGTGCTAGGGTGAGGGACCTTTCTTGCAGGAAAGGCCCATAAAGTCCCAGGTCCTTTAGTCCATCTCATGAGCTCCAGGTCCAGGCCCCTCCAGAAGGAATTCCTCTCATAACGATAGTGGGGAGTCTGTTGCTAGAGACTCGGGTTCTTGCACTCACAGAAGGCATCTTACTAGATGGTAGGGGTCTGAGAGAAGGACTGTGAATATCTCCCTTTCTCCCACCTAGGACCCCAGGCTGAGTGGGGGAGGCGTTCCTCATCCGTAGAATTCTTTGTTCCTCCTTCCCAGCAACTTCCATGTCTCCACTGGGAGGACCCCAATACTTACTGCCAAAGAACCCCTCAACCAGCTCAGGTTCCTGGACTCCCCCCAAGAGGATGAAGAGTGCCAGGACTGGCAGAAGACCCAAGAGCCCCATTTTAAGAGCTACTGGCCTGGCTGGTGGCACCAAAATTAGGAACTGCTCCTCAGTAGCTTCTGCTTCTGAACTTTGGCTGCCCTGGCACAGGAGCCACATATCACTGAAGACAAGCCAGCCACACTCCCTCTGCTGGGGAACGCCAAGTCCCCGAGGCCATCAGTGGGAGTAGCTGACACCCACAGCACCAACCCTGGGGTAAAGGGCTCTTGACAGGCAGCTTCTACTTCTCAGCTCGCTGAGGCTCTCTGGCTCTCTGGTCAGCCAGGGAGAGGAGGCAAAACTTGTCTGGGACTTCTAGACTCCCTCGGAGAAGGGAATGTTCAATTTCAGCATCTTCCATTTTCCAGGGGGAGTTTAGAGATCAAGAATATCCCAGCTCTCTTCTTTCCAATCTTACACCTCTCCTGATATGTCCACTTGTCTGTCTGCTTGTTTTTCTCACACTGTTTATTTTCCTTCTCTCTGCGCCTCCTCCTTTAACTCTGTGCCTACCTTTTTCTCTTTTCCTGTGAGTCTCCCTCTGGATCTCCTCCTCCCTGCCCTTCATTTCCCTTCTGTCCTCCTTTTTCTTCTCTTTGGGCCACCCCTTTTCCTTAACCATCGTCAAAAAGTAAAGATGTTACCATGAGTAGCATGTGGTCTGGAGGAGACAGGTTGATCCCAGGTTGAACGAAATCTTCTGAGAGTGTGTGTCAGGATCATGGTGCTCTGAAAGCAGGAGAGGATGCCAGAGCTAATGGAGAGCCTCTATCATTGGGTGCAATTTGGAATGGGTGATGCAGGAGGAAATACTAAATATCAGTTATGACCTGGGACAACCATGGGGCATGAAGATTCCTCTCTGAACTTTCCAACTTAAGGTGTGAAGCGTTAATAAGACATGTTCTTGGCTTGCCTCTGATTTCACCTGCAGCTGCGGGAGACGGTTCTAGTGCACATTTTTTTTCTAACCATTTTTAAAAATCAAGTGGAATTAACATCAGATAAGATTAACCATTTTTAAGTGGACAGATCAGAGGCTTTTTTTTTTTATGTTATGTTAGTCACCATACAACACATCATTAGTTTTTGATGTAGTGTTCCATGATTCATTGTTTGCCTATAACATCCAGTGCTCCATTCGATACATGCCCTCCTTAATACCCATCACTGAGCTAACCCATCCTTCCACCCCCCTCCCCTCTAAAACCCTCAGTTTGATTCCTGGAGTCCATAGTCTCTCATGGTTCCTCTCCCCCTCTGATTTCCCCACCTTCATTTTTCCCTTCCGTCTCCTAATGTCCTCCATGCTATTCCTTATGTTCCACAAATACATGAAACCATATGATAATTGACTTTCTCTGCTTGACTTATTTCACTTAGTATAATCTCCTCCAGTCCCATCCATGTTGATGCAAAAGTTGGGTATTCATCTTTTCTGATGGCTGAGTAATATTCCATTGTATATATGGACCACATCTTCTTTATCCATTCATCTGTTGAAGGGCATCTCAGCTCTTTCTACAGTTTGGCTATTGTGGACATTGCTGCTATGAACATTGGGGGGCATGTGGCCCTTCTTTTCACTACATCTGTATCTTTGGAGTAAATGCCCAATAGTGCAATTTCTGGGTCATAGGGTAGCTCTATTTTTAACTTTGTGAGGAAACTCCACACTGTTTTCCAAAGTGACTGTACCAGCTTGCATTCCCAGCAACACTGTAAGAGGGTTCCCCTTTCTCCACAACCTCTCCAACATTTGTTGTTTCTTGCCTTGTCAATTTTTGCCGTTCTAGTGTAAGGTGGTATCTCAATGTGGTTTTGATTTGAATTACCCTGATGGCTAATGATGGTGAATATGTTTTCATGTGTCTAGGAGAAGATATTTGCAAATGGCACTACATATAAGGGCTGATACCCAAGATATCCAAGATCTATAAAGAACTTCTCAAACTCAACACCCAAAAAACAAATAATCAAGTCAAAAAATGAGCAGAAGACATGAACAGACACTTCTCCAGATCAGAGGCTTTTAAGGGCCTTCACAATGTTGTGTAACCATCACCTTTATTAGTTCCACAATATTTTTATCACTCCAGAAGATAACCTTAGGGGCACCTGGCTGGCTCAGTCAGAAGACCATGCAACTCTTGATCTTGGGAGCTCGAGCCCCACCTCTGGTGTAGAGATTACTTAAAGAAATAAAACTAAAAAAAAAAAAAAAAAAAGGACAATCTCTACCTATTAGCAGTCACTATTTTCCCCAGCCTAATCCTGCCCCTGGCAACCAGTAACCTACTTTCTATTTCTATGGATCTACCTATTCTGGATATGTCATACAAATGGAATCATATAGTATATGACCTTTCCTGTCTGGCTTTTTTTGCATCACCTAATGCTTTTGAGGTTCATCCACAGTGTATCTTGTGTTAGTTCTTTGCTCCTTGTTGTGGCCAGTGCACAGTGATAGCTTCCCACTTTAAGTGTCAGAGTCTCTACTTCTGTGCTGTGGGTTTTCTCTGGCTCCCTGACAGCTTGCTCAGCTTGTGTGGGGAATAATCTGGAGGAGCAAGGGGTTTCATAGGCCCAGGTATCCAGGAGGGGATGGGAATTAATGAATAAATGCCTCAGCTGCCCCATCACTGGAGATGAATGCAGACATTTGGACACCTGTTTTACAGGGTTCCTTAGAAGGTCCCAGGGGGAGTAAGCTGCAGTTTGCCCCCATGGTAACCATAATCATAATCATGATACACTCCTCTCTTGCCTGTATCACCTACCCCATCCCCACCTTGTGTGTATTGAGAGATCTCCCAAGTAAACTCCTCTACCCATGTCCTTGTCCTAGGATTGGTTTCTGGGGGATCCAAACTAAGACAATGCCCATAGACCCTTGTCTTAAAAGGGTCTTACAATTTTTTGAAGAAACAGAGGTGGATAACAATGTCCCTGGAGCTCTCAACTCTCAAGGTTCTGACAGTTCTCACTCCCTTTAATGGTGTCACAAGAGTCCCAATAACCCTTTACTCTCTGCAAAGTGTAATGTACCAACAGATATGAATTATTCAGCCACAGAGTCAGAGGACTAAGCAGAGTACTTTATTGGGGAAACCTGGGAGCTATGCAGGTATAGACAGGAGGCTCTAGACATCAGACATAAAGGAAAGAAGCATAGAGATGAGATCAAAAGAGAATGATACCATGTGTGAAAAGAGGCTGAGCTAGAGAAAGGGGAATGCAGATCCCAGGGCTCTGTTTGGGGAAGAGCTGAGCCCTTGGAATGTGGAGTGGAAGAGTGGACGCCAACGTGGAGCATCGGTCAGGTGCATGGACAGAGCTTTGGATCACGAGCCAACTCCTGGCGGTTGTTCAGGTGCATCCTTATGCACTGACAGTTAGGAGCCTGGTGAGAATGTAGGACAGGACCCACTAAGCATCTTGGGCTCAGCTTATCTTCAGAGCGAGTCTTGAAGTGACGTTCATTCATCTTTGCACAGGAGGCAAAAACAAAGTGGGTTTTCTCCGGGGAGCTATAGCTTTCCTCCTTACAGGAGAAACAGGATGTGGTTGGGATAGAGTGCTGGCAATCCAACACTAGGCTGGATGTCCTGTGACCTCTGTGGAGCTGGTCTCTGGGATTTCACCATGTATGTATGCTCCCTCCACCCCTCATACTTGCCAGCTTTGATCATGAGCATATCCCTTCCCAACCTCAGTTCCCAGAATGCCACTGTCCATCCCTCTGCCAGGTGCATGCTCACCTCCCAAGTGGAGCTGGCCCTGCCAGCACCTGGCCTGCCAAGGCTGTGGCCATGCCTGAACAAAGCACCTACACACAGGTCTGCTGGCAGGGCCCAAGTGAGGACAGCACGCCCCAGGAACTCACGATTGCTGGGGCACATGTTCTGGCACATGGCTTTGGACTGGAAATTGTTGTTGTTTCCTTTGCAGCCACCATAGATGAAACTGGAGCAGGTATTCTTCTCCTTATCGTACCACCAACGACGAAAAAATGCCATGCAAGGGCCAGGTTCTTTGGGCATGGTGCATATGTCTGTAGGGAGACCCCAGACTTGAGCAATACGAGTGCCCACCCCTCAAGAAAGCAGCTGATATTGTTACCCCTGCAAATCACCAGACATGGAATGGAGCAAGCTCTTTTCCCCTTATCACACCTCAGGAGCCCAGCTCCACTGGAGTATGGTATACATTGCAGGGAGACCCCAGAGCAGAGCTATTGGGGTGTCTGCAGGCCTGGAGAACGTCCATCTCCCCCATTCCTCATGGTCACCGTCCCCATTGTCTTCCCTGAGAGTGAGGAGACTGATTTCAAGGCTCTGCTCCCAATTCAGTGTGTGCATATCGACCTCCCCTGTTACCTGTCTTGTCCTTGACTTCCTCTTCTGGAAAATGGGAATGCAACATCCCACCCTGCTAGTGGCACAGGGCTGTCCTAAGGTACAAGTGAGACTGCCCTCATGGACCTGAATGTGCAGCTTTTAGCACAGTGCCTGGCAGAGAAAAGTTGCTCAATAAATATGCCCTGAATGGATAAAAGATATGGAAGTGCCTTGAAAATGACAAAATATAAGCCACAAACTCTGCCCTGCAAACCATGCCAGGAAGAGAGAATCTGGGATCACGAGTAAAAGGCAAGTAGGGCAGGGAAGGCAGGGGCTAGTTTTTTAGATGGCCAAGCACCTTTCATCCTGCAGTTAGCTTCAGTCCTGTGATAGGTTGAATTGTGTCTCTCCCTACCCACCCCACGCCCATTCATATGTTTTTTGTTTTGTTTTGTTTTGTTTTTTATTATTTTTTTATTATGCTCAGTTAGCCACTGTATAGTACATCATTGTATAACACAGAGTACTCCCCACCACACGTGCCCTCCTTAATACCCATCACCCTGTTACCCCATCCCCTGACCCCCCCTCCCCTCTGAAACCCTCAGTTTGTTTCCCAGGAAGTCCTAACCCTCAGTACTTCAGAATGTGATTCTATTTGGAAATAGAGTTGTGGCAGATGTAATTGTTTAAGATGAGTCATCCTGGAGGAGGATGCATGCCTAATCCAATATGATTGGTCTTCTTATAGAAAGGGGAAATTTGGACACAGAGAGAGAGAAAGAGAGAGAGAGAACACCATGTGAAGCTGAAGGTATATGTCTACAAGCCTGGGACTGCCAAAGATTGCCAGCACACCACCACAAGTTAGGGGAGAGGCATGGAACAGATGCTCTCCTGATAACCTGAGAAAGACCCTGCCTTGCCAACACTTGACCTTGGGCTTGTAGCCTGCAGACCTTGAGACGATACATTTCTGTTGTTTCAGCCACCCAGTTTGTGGTCCTTTGTTATAGCAGCCCTAGCAAATGAATGCAGATCTGAACTAAACTCTGAGTTTCTCAAGGGAAAACTCCTGGCTTACTTCTCTGCCACTCTCTTTAATCTTCAGTGTCTCATGCCTGGGCTGTTGGGATAGCCTGGAACTGATCTCCTGCCCCTGTCCCTAGCACCTCCAATCAATCCTTCGTGCTGCCCACCAGAGGGAAGGACCTAATGAACCTGAAACAAAGCTGATCACATCATTCCACAGCTAAGACCTTGACTTCGTGGCAAGTCTTCCCATGACTCACAGGCTCTTTGTAGGCTGGCTCCTGCTTGTGGTTCTGCCCCACCCCCCACCACAGTACCATTTGAGGTACATGCTCCTGCAATATTCAACACCCTTTGCTATCCCACACATCCACACCTTTCACTCTGCATTCCCTCTGCCCACCCTGCTGCTGTTCATTAGTGACACTCCCACTCTTCTTTCAAAACCTCAGACATTAGCTCCTCTGTGATGTCACTGACTCCATATACACCCCATACCCCTACAGGTGCCTGGACCAATCCTGCATTGTTCCACCATGCTTCTGATCTCTTGTGCATGATTGTCACTGGTTTACATCCTCAGTCTCCTCCATGAGGTTGTGAGCTTCCAAGGGAGCAGAGATTGTGTCTGATTTCATCTTGGATCCCCATTCCTAGCAGGTGTCTGGCTCAGTATATCATCATGCAAAATGTTGAGGGTAAAACCAAATGCATCCTGACCTGAATTAAATAAGCCACTCATTGAGTACCTACTGCGTGCAAGATGCTTTAAGAGACAAAGAAAAGGCATGGCCTCTACTCTTTAGGAGCTCCCAGTCAAGAATAACAAATAATTTAAACTAATATATGTCATCTGGGGATATTGTGCCAGGCATTGCTCTAAGTACTTCATGTGCATCAACTTATTTGATCCTCCATACTTGGAGGATTTAACACTGGCCCTTATATTATCTGGGGAAACTGAGGAACAGCGGGGGAGAGTTGTTAATTTTCTCAGGCTGGTAAAAACCAGAGCTAAGAATTGAACTCAGGGAGCCTGGATTCAGAATCCCTCACCTGTAGGCAAATGAACAACTTACCATCCTCCTACCCACTCTGCTCCATTGTCAGGTCCTGCTTACTTGACCTCCTAGACACTTTTCAAACACACCCCACTCCTCTCCATCCCCTCAGCTACCTCTCTGGTCCAAGCTACCACATCCTCTCTTCCTGAAATCCTTGAAGAACAACATGATCACATCACTGTCCACCTCAATGGATTTCCATCACTTTGCATCAAAGTGAGATGCTAGGCCACCAGACCCTACCTACCAAAGATCCTTTCCCTCGTACCATGCTCATATGTATTCTTGCTCTCTGGCCTCTGGCCCCACCATTGAGCCTTTGTGCATATTATTCCCTGCACCTGCAAAACCCTTCACCCCACCACAGTATGCCTAAATTTACTACCCAATCTTCTGAACACAACTCCAGATTGCTTCCTCACCTCCCTGACCATACTGGTCAAATCCTATTATGAGTCTCAAAGACACTCAATGTATATTTGTTAAATGAAGAGTAAAGTAACTTTGATAGTCTATTTGGAGCCCAAGGAGATGGCCATGGAGTTAAGATTGCAGGAGCAAAGGAAAGGCCCTCCGGTCTGGAGTAGTTGAGGGAGGTTTCCTGGGGCTAAGATAGACTTCAATAAGCAGAGAGGCTGCCTCTCTGCAGCAAAAAGCTTGTAAATATCAATAGCTTCATTATCAATTCCAGCAACAATGTGCCAACAGTAGCCAACTGGGGAGTCAGAAGATCACGAGTCCAAACAAACAAACAAACAAAATCATAAGAGTTGGGCGCCTGGGTGGCTCAGTTCGTTAAGCAACTGCCTTTGGCTCAGGTCATGATCCTGGAGTCCCGGGATCGAGTCCCGCATCGGGCTACCTGCTCAGCAGGGAGTCTGCTTCTCCCTCTCCCGCTCCCCCTCTTGTGCTCTTCCTCTCTCTCACTCAAATAAATAAATAAAATCTTTAAAAAAAAAATCATAAGAGTTAAAAGCAACCACGAGACTGTCTGGTAAAATCCTACAGTCATCTTCTGTTTGGGGAAACTGAGGCCCAGACAGGATGAGGATACTATCTAATGTCACACATAATATCAGGGGCAGAGATGGCTCTAAATTGCAGGTCTCCCCAACCCAGCAATCTTGGTCAGAGACCAGCCCTTAGCAAAGCAGAGACGATGCCACCCACGTGGCCAGAAGGTGAGGGTGTGGGCAGAAGGGCTGGTTATTCTGAGGCTCTGAATATTACCTTGGTGGAGGTCTAAGCATTTTTTTCCACAGCTGAAGATGCAACACTTCTTCTTGTTGTCCAGGCACTGTTTGTCCTTTGTACATACATCCCTTTCTCTGAATTCACATTTCTCTCGGATTCTGGGGCATCTCCCTAGGAAAAGGACAATTTTACAACCGTGGCTGTTGGAGGGCACAGTACCCACACTTCTCCCAACCTGAGGCAATTCTGGGGAGTCAGGGAAGTTTGCTTTCTCTTTGCTCATACACAGGAGACCTTTTCCGCAGGGTGCTCTCATGTATTTCCCAACACCGCCTACACTACCCTCCCTTCTGACCACCCCTTATTCTCTACCTTCTTACCCTGTCCCTAGTTCCACCCCCTAGTGCCACCCCCTCTAAGGCAGGATTTCTCAACCTTGCCCCTAGGGCCTCATCATTATTTATGGGAGGGGGAGGGTTGCCCTGTGCACTGTAGGATGTTTACAGCATCCCGGCCCTCTAGCCACTGGATGCCAATAGCACTCCCCAGTTGAACAACCAAAAATGTCTCCAGACATAGCAAATGTCCCCTGGAAGGCAAAATCACCCCACCGAAAGCCACTGGTCTAAGCTAATCTGGTCATTTTGGCCTCCTTGAGGAGTCAGTGTTTGGGAGTTCCTCCGGGGTGGGGGGCGGTGCTATTGCACAGTGATTAATATCCCTCACCCTGGCATCAGAGAGTCAGGTGTTTAAATTCTACCTCTTGGCTTACCACTCACCTCTCTGAACCTTGGGTTTCTCACTTGTAAAATTGTTTTAGCCTTACAGAGTTGCTGAGGAAGAAATGAGACAAAAAGTGTAAAGCTCTAATCATAGGAACTGATGCATAGCAATGTTAATTAATGTTTGTCAACTGTTGCCCATAAGCCAAGCACTTTTCTATGCATTTTAAATACTATCTCATTGAGTTCTACTGACATCCCCATTTTGCAGAGGAGACAGAAGCACATGGAATTTAAGTAACTTGCCCAAGGTTATGGCTACTGAGTGGTAGAACCACTATGTCTGAATCCAGACCTCTCAAACTCCTTACTTTCTAAATGTTCAGTAAGTGGTAGCAATTATCATTATTACTATATAGTCCTGGAGTATTACTGTCGTCAGTTCAAAGAAACTTCTGGATACTTTTATCCCAAAGGCAAGACACCCCTGGGGATGCAAGAATACTTTATAGGACTACATTTGAAATAATCAGGAGTTAATGGAGATGATATCCTGAGAAAGGGGGCTGTTTCTGTTGTGGGGTGAGGGAAGGTCTACTAGGCTTCCCAGATTCCTATAGCCCCTCCCATAAGCACTGGATCCTGTGACTCTTCCCTCCACCCCCAATTGACCTTCACTTCAAAGGGACTGAAAGTGGGGGTTGCCTCAGGTCTGCAATCTTGCATTCACTGAAGGGATCTTCCATCAAGAGGGAAATTGGAAGAAATATTCCAAATATGTCCCCACCTGGGACCAGGGCTAACATGGTGGGAAACAACTCGAGTCCTATTCCTTGTTCCCTCCTCCCAGCAACCTCCCCTCTCTCCAGGGCGAGGGCTGAGGCCCCAGTACTTACTGGGAAAGATCCAGTCAGTCAGACCAGGTCCCTGGACATTCACTAGAAGGGTACATAAGACCAGGATGCTCAAAAATCTAGAAGACTCCATTCTGAAGAAGAGCTGGCCTGTCTGGTGATTCCAGAACATGAAAATGTCTAGCTGCCTTTGTCCAGACTATTTCTTTAGTAGTCAGTATCTTGGATGTGGGAATTGGAGTCAAGCCAGACACCTCCTTTCCTGCTGGGAACACCAAGTTCCTGAGATCATCAATGTGACCAGCTGGCATCTACAGTGCACAGTCCTGGGGAAGGGTCTTTGATTGCATGGCTCCTGATCCTCAGCAGCCTGGGCTGTGCTGGGCCCTCTGGTCAACCAGGGGGAGTGGGCAAAACTTGTCTCACTTTCTAAGTGACCTCAGGACTCAATGCACCATCAAGGGTCTTCTTCTTGATGACTCTGAGAGTTGTGGAATGTGCTTGTTCTCCATTCACTTTCCATTTTATCTGCATGCTGAGTGGCATGGCCCTTTTGTTTGTCTCTGACAATGTGTTTCTAGGCATCTCTTGGTATCTCTTTGTTTTTCTGTGCTTTTCTGTGTTGGTGTCTGACTTACTTTCTTTTTCTGTGGGCCTCTCATGGTCTCTGTGTCTCTTTCTCCCTCTCCCACCCTTTCCTCCCTCCTTCTCCGTTTTCTCCTCGGGTAGTTCCTATTCTTTGACTAAGGCCAAAGTGTAAATGTGTTGCCACAGAGTGGGGTGTGGGGGAGGAACAGCCCGTCAGCTGAGTTTTCAGAAAGTGTTTGTCGAGGTCCTATTGTTTGAGAGCAGTGGAGCTTGTCAGAAGAGCTTATGGGGAGTGTCTCCCATCTGGTGCAAGCTCCTTGTTGTTTGAGGAGGAACTGGAAGATGGGGAGACCTGCCTGAGAGACTATACTCCAGTAAAGATCCATAGGCAGCAGAGTTGCTGGCTTCTGACTGGACTGGTGAAAGGGCTCTGGAGAGAGTGCTGGGGTCCTTGGTAGCTTTCCTACAGGGAATCCACAATGCCAGCGAGTCCATCAGTCTTGGCAGAAGGAGAGACTCTCTTCAAAGTGTAAATGTCATCTGTAGGGTCCCCGTTTCCTTCCTTAACTAGCTGTTGCACTTTGGGGCCATGTTTTATTCTCCATTTGTCCTACATGGTGGGCAAAAGCCAGACAAAGCCAGCCTTATCATCAGTGAGTGACTATATGGTCACAAAATTTAGGTTCACCAACAGAGCCCCCTGTGGGAATCTGGTGTAGGTCTCAGCCTATTGACAGTGGTATTCTCTGCTAGGAAGGCCTGAGATGCCCTTGGGGCATATCTACTCAAAATGAGACCCACAGACATCCCCCTACCACCACTGGACCAGTGTTGTGGTTGGACCAGTCTTTGTGGTTTTATTATGATCAGAGAACCCACCTCTGCCAAATCATCTGGGAACTTAAGAAAACGAGATTTATTGCTCACAAGTCCTGGAGGGTACATGGCAAGTCAGAAGGCCATACAGAAGGTTGTGGACAGAGAGAGGTGGAGAAAGTGCAGACTTGGGGCTCTCCCTTTTTTCAGGTCCAAGGGTGGAATAGCTAAGGTTTCATGGGTTCACTTTCTATTGGTGAATTTAAAGCATATAAAAGTGTGGATTAGGGTGTGGGAAAGGAGACGCAGGGTCACTCCAGTGATTAGTTGTCTGGGTTACTCGAGGCCTTTCTAAAAGGGGAACTTTATTGGTGAGGGCAGCTGGTTCCTTATCCTAGTTGTGTTGGTAGTATCTGTGTTACATAGCTGGGGATGTATTTATTTGAAATGGGTGTCTTTGAAATGGTTGCCTCAGCACTCAAAAGCTTAATGTCAGGCACTTACATTACAATGAAAAAGCTGAATATCAGGCACTTACACTACAGAGTCCCATCCCACCAGTTTCAGGAACCAGGTGGACCCCACAAAGGGACCAGGTCAGCAGATGCTGACTCAATGTCACCAAGTGAGTGAGTGTCAGAGATAAAGGTAAAAGGGAATGGAGTGTCTGAGTTCTTGTCAGAGGTCACTATGGAATGTTCTGATACAAGTATGGATATAATATCTTACTATGGAGTTGAAGGTAGGGAGGAATAGTGCATAAAAGGGGATGAAGGTGATGTCTATAGTGGGGACAGAGGCTAAAGAGCCCCCAGAGTCTGTAAATGTCCAAGTGGTTCCCAGGGCTCCCAAATAAGGCTGAATTCTCTAAATTTTCTTGAATGTAAATAAAAATTCAGAATTTCAGGTTATTCTATCTCTTCTGTCCTGCCTAATATCCCACCCCACCCAAGGATCTCACTTTCCAAGCGGGTGAGATGAAATTTATGCCTTTGGGGCCTAGGATGAATGACCTTTTTGGCCCCTTCCCTCACCCAATTTCTTGAAGAAGGCCGAGTAAATATCCATGTAGATCTTTGCCCTGCTTCCTTTATCTCCTGTCACTGATGGTCATATTGCCCTCCCTCTATCTCAACCACACTTCTGTTCCAGCACCATTCCACTGCTCAGAGTGAGGGACTCCAAGTGGTTACCAAGGTAGATGGTCTCTACCTGGAAATTCCTGCTTGTTAATTAGGCCAAGACACTTTGCTCAAACTTCCTGTCTCTGGCTTTCTGTGTTGTTCTCTGTGCCTCTAAGTGTATTACTGAGTTTCATGTTTGTTTCCCCAAATAAACTCTGAGCTTCATTGAACAGGTCTGTGTCTAGAACCTAGTGCTTAGAACATTAATAGACCCAGAATAAACACTCAGTACAAACCACTGGATGAGAAAGGTCAATATGTGGATGGCTCATAGTATGTATGATGAATGGGAAGATGAAGAATATGAAGAAGGATGGGTGGGGCTATCATGGATATTTGGGTGCATGAATGCATGAACATGGATGGGCGGGTCAACGGCTGGGGAAGAAGTGGATTGGATTGAACATAAGGATGGAGAGGTTAGTCATGGGATGAATGGGCCTATTGATGGAAACTCTTTGAATGAAAGGTAGGTGGATGGAGGGCAGATGGGCATAGAAATGTTGGAGAAGTATGTTGATGGGCATGAGAGAATGTGTGTGTGTGAAAGATGGATAAAGGCTGGGTATAAAACAGGCAGCTGGATAGGTAGAAAGAAGATGGGTGAAAGGGGAAGTGGATAGATATACGAGTGAACGAATGGTTGGAAAGACAGATAAATTTAAAGTTATGTTTACGCAGGCTAGGTGAGTGGATGGATGTGTGAGTAAATGGATGGAATGATTGGTGGATAGGTGGGAGTGGGGTGGAAACATGAGTATATGAATGAAAACATTAATGAAAATTAAAGATATAAAAAGAATTATGTACAAAATAATGTATACCTCTCTAAAGTAATACATTTGAAAGTGGAGAGAAAATGGATGAATTTTAGCAACATATAAAAGACCAAAATTTACAGAAGAAGAGGTAGAGAGCCTATACAGCTTATAAAATATGTACAAAGAAAACTAGTAAAATAAATATGTCATTATAGAAGAAAACTTACCTAGAGTTTTTGGAGCGAAATTTTGTCTAGCCTTCAAGGAATAGAGGATATCATTAAAAGTATTATTATTGAAGATATTATTAAAAATATTACAGATCATAAGAGGTGCCTGGCTGGTTCAGTTGGTAGAGCATGCAACTTTTGATCTTGGGGTGTGAGTTCAAGCCCCATGTTGGATGTAGACTTTGCTTAAAATAAAATAAAAAATAAATTTTTAAAACTTAAAATATTACAGATCATAAGGAGAAAAAGTACATTTCCCAATTAGTTTTCCATGCTAGTTTGTTGAAACCTGTATGACTCAAATAGCAAAACATAGAAAAGTAATAGACCTATTTTTCTTTTGACCTTTGATGTGAAAATTCTGAACAAACTATTTGTTTAAAGAACCTTCAGTGTATTAATTCAAGTATACCCTCTATATGATTAAGGTCAATCCAGGAATGCAAGGATGGTTCAGTATATAAAAATTTAATAATATAAGCTCTTATACTAACAAATTAGAAGAGAAAAATCATTGCATGACTAGATGCTTAAAAGATATTTGATAAAATTCCATGGTAACTTCCAATAGCAGTTGTAAATGGATAAAAAGAAAACAACCCAAGCGAGTAAAACCTATTTATTCCAAAGCCAAAACAAATGTCCTTTTATACAGGAAGAGACGTTGACTTTATTTAGTTTTTTTTTAATTTAAATTCAATTAGCTAACATATAGTACATTATTAGTTTCAGATGTAGTGTTCAATAATTCATCATTTGCGTATAACAGCCAGTGCTCATCACATCACGTGCCCTCCTTAGTGGCCATCACCCAGTTGCCCCATCCACCCACACACCTCCCCTACCACAACCCTCAGTTTGTTTCCCAGAGTCAAGAGTCTCTCATGGTTTGTGTCCTTCTCTGATTTCTTCCCATTCAGTTTTCCCTCCCTTCCCCTATGATCCTCTGCACTGTTTCTTATATTCCACATATGAGTGAAACCATATGAAAATCTTCTTTCTCTGGTTGACTTATTTCACTTAGCATAATACCCTCCAATTCCATCCATGTCAATGTAAATGGTATGTATTCATCCCTTCTGATTGCTGAGTAATATTCCAGTGTATATATAAACCACATGTTCTTTATTCATCCATTTGTTGAAGGACATCTCGGCTCCTTCCAGTTTGGCTATTGTGGACATTGCTGCGATGAACACTGGGATACAGGTGTCCATTTGTTTCACTACATCTGTATCTTTGGGGTAAATACCCAGTAGTACAATTGCTGAGTCATAGGGTAGCTCTATTTTTAACTTCTTGAGCTCTATTTTTAACTTCTTCCATATTGTTTTCCAGAGTGGCTGTACCAGCTTGCATTCCCACCAACAGTGTAAGAAAGTTCCCCTTTCTCCACATCCTCGCCAACATTTGTTCTTCTCTGTCTTGTTAATTTTAGCCATTCAGACCGGTGTTAGGGGGTATCTCATTGTGGTTTTGATTTGTATTTCCCTGATGACAAGTGATGTGGAGCATTTTTTTATGTGTCTGTTGGTCATTTGTATGTCTTCTTTGGAGAAGTGTCTGTTCATGTCTTCTGTCCATTTCTTGACTGGGTTATTTGTTTTAGGGTGTTGGGTTTGAGAAGTTCTTTATAGATCTTGGATACCAGCCCTTTATCTGATATGCCATTTGCAAACATCTTCTCCCATTCCATAGGTTGCCTTTTAGTTTTGTTGACTGTTTCCTTTGCTATGCAGAAGTTTTTATCTTGATGAAATCCCAATAGTTCATTTTTGCTTTTGTTTCCTTTGCCTTTAGAGACATGTCTTGCAAGAGGTTGCTGTGGCCAAGGTCAAAGAGGTTGCTGTGGCCAGGGTCGAAGAGGTTGCTGCTTGTGTTCTCCTCTAGGATTTTGCCTGTCTCACATTTAGGTCTTTCATCTATTTTGAGTTTATCTTTGTGTATTGTGTAAGAGAATGGTCCAGTTTCATTCTTCTGCATGTGGTTGTCCAACTTTCCCAGCACCATTTATTGAAGAGACTGTCTTTTTTTCCATTGTGTATCCTTCCCTCCTTTGTCAAAGATTAGTTGACCATAGAGTTGATGGTCCATTTCTGGGTTTTCTATTCTGTTCCATTGATGTATGTGTCTGTTTTTGTGCCAATACCATGCTGTCTTGATGATCACAGCTTTATAATATAGCTTGAAGTCAGACATTGTGATGCCCCCAGCTTTGGTTTTCTTTTTCAACAGTCCCCTGGTGATTTGGGGTCTTTTCTGGTTCCAAACCAAATATGTTCTTAAAGTTGTCTGTATTTCCTTGTTGTTGGTTGTGATCTCTCCCCTTTCATTCATAATTTATTAATTTGGGTCCTTTCTCTTTTATTTTAGATATGTCTGGCTAGAGGTTTATTGATCTATTTAATTCTTTCAAAGAACCAGCTTCTAGTTTCATTGATCTGTTTCTACTGTTCTTCTGGCTTCTGTTTTATTGATTTCTGCTCTAATCTTTATTATTTCTCTTCTCCTACTTGGTTTAGGCTCTATTTGCTATTCTTTCTCCAACCCCTTTAGGTGTAAGGTTAGCTTGTGTATTTGAGATTTTTCTAATTTTTTGAGAGAGGCTTGTACTTCCCTCTTAGGACCACCTTTGCTGTATCCCAAAGGCTTCGAACAGATGTGTTTTCATTCTCATTGGTTTCCATGAACTTTTAAGTTCTTCTTTAATTTCCTGGTTGACCCATTCATTCTTTAGTAGGATGGTCTTTAACCTCCAAGTGTTTGAGTTCCTTCCAAATTTCCTCTTGTGATTGAGTTCAAGTTTCAAAGCATTGTGGTCTGAAAATATGCAGAGAATAATTCCAATCTTTTGGTGTTGGTTGAGACCTGACCTGTGACCAGTATGTGATCTATTTTGGAGAAAGTTCTATGTGCACTTGAAAAGAATGAGTATTCTATTGTTTTAAGATGGAATGTTCTGCATAGATCTGTGAAGTCCATCTCGTCCAGTGTGTCATTCAAAGCCCTTGTTTCTTTGTTAATCTTCTGTTTAGATTATCTGTCCATTGCTGTGAGTGGGGTGTTGAGGTCCCCTACTATTAATGTATTTTTATCAAAGTGTTTCTTTACTTTGGTTATTAATTGGTTTATATAATTGACAGCTCCCATGTTAGAGGCATAAATATTTACAATTGTTAGATCTTCTTGTTAGATAGACCCTTTTAGTATGATATAGTGTCCCTCTTCATATCTTACTACAATCTTACTACTTACTATTAGCTTAAAATCTAATTTTTCTGATATGAGATTTGCTACCCCAGCTTTCTTTTGAGGTCCATTAGCATGGAAAGCAGTTCTCTACCCCCTCACTTTCAGTTTGGAGGTGTCTTTAGGTCTAAAATGAGTCTCTTGTAGACAGCATATGGATGGGTCTTGCTTTTTTTTTTATCCATTTGATACCCTATGTCTTTTGATTGGAGTATTTAGCCCATTTATATTCAGGGTAACTATTAAAAGATATGAATTTAGTGCCATTGTATTGCCTGTAAAGTCCCTGTGTCTGTTGATTGTCTCTCTTTCTGGTCTATGTTATTCTTCAGCTCTCTCTTCCCTTTCAAGATCCACTTTAATATTTCTTGCAGGGCTGGCTTGGTGGTCAAATATTCTTTCCATTTCTGTCTGTCCTGGAAGCTCTTTATCTCTCCTTCCATTCTGAATGACAGCCTTGCTGGATATCATGGCTACATGTACCCTGAATATATCATGCCAGCCTGTTCTGGCCTGCCAGGTTTCTGTGGATAGGTCTGATGTTAGTCTGATATTCCTCCCTCTGTAGGTTAAAGCCTTTTTTTTCAAGCTGCTTTCAGGATTTTCTCTTTGTCCCTGAATTTTGCAAGCTTCACAATTATATGTCAGGTTGTTGATTTATTTTTATTGATTTGGGGAGGGGTCCTCTCTACCTCTTGGACATGAATGCTTGTTTCCTTCCCCAGATTAGGGAAGTCTTCAGCTATGATTTGCTCAAATATGCCTTCTGGCCCTCCCTCTCTTCATCCTCAGGCACCCCAGTAATTCTGACGTTGGTATGTTTCATGGCATCACTGATTTCTCAAAGCTTGTCTTCATGGGCTATTAGTTGTTTTACTCTCTTTTCCCCAACTTCCTTTCTTTCCATCAACCTGTCTTCTAGATCACTTACTCTCTCTTCTGCCTCATTTACCCTAGCTGTTAGAGCATCCAATTTAGACGGAGTCTCAGGTACAGCATTTTTAAATTCAGCTTGATTAGATCTTATTTGTGCACTAAGAGATTCTCTGATGAGATGCTGACTTTAAAATAAAGAACCAGACAAGGATAGATGTCATTGCCTTTATTTTCAACATTGTTTCAGAGGCTCTACATGATATAAAAAGACAAGGAAACAAAGTAAGTCACGAAATTGGAATAAGGAAGAGTCAAATTTCTCATCATTTTCAGAAGATATGATAATATATAAAATTTTGTTGTATATTGTTATACTTCATAAGACAATTTGGGAAGGTAGTTCGATAGAAGATAAAAATGATAGCTTTTTATTATGCTACTCATAAGTAACTACATCAATGATAATATTTTCCACTTACTATTCATTTTTGAGGTTCCAGGCACTTCAGTCCACAATGTGAACAGCACTTCTGTGACACTGGGCAGTCATGATCCTTCAGGCACTTGGGTCTATCAATCTTGGAACACACCATGGGCTTGCGTGGGCAGAAACCTGATTTGACTTTATGGGATAAAATAAGACATTTGACTTTGAAATACTTGATCATAGTTTGGGGAACTTGGGGAACCCTAAACAGGGTTTTCTTCTGACTAAGCCTCTTACCCTTCCCCCCAGAGTAACAAGAGAGTGCAGAAGGCAGAGTATCAACTTTCAGTGGCTAATAATTTGGGAAGTATCAAAAAGGCTTGCCATCTCTGACATAGACAATCTGATAGAATTCCTGCTGGCCCCCACAGAACTTAGGGATTTGGGTTATCTAATCCCAGAGTACCAGAGGTAGAAGAACTATTGAGAGCACCCAGAACTTCCTTGTTTTATAAGTTGTAGAAACTGAAGATCATGTAGGGGCAAGTGAGTTGTCTATGGCCATACAGAAAACAAGTAGAAGAGTTGAAATCAGCTGAAAGGCTTTGGGTTCCTCCCCCATACTATACTGTACCTCAAAACACTAACAATCCCTGGGACAAGACCATACTATCTCAGCACTACATGAGGAAATGAGCACTAGCCTCAGAGTCTACCAAGATCACTTCTGCCCACCAGCATTTTGCAACCCATCTTTTCCCCAGCATACCTTACAGGATATGAATATGCTCTACATATTGTGTAGACATAAGGGCTTATTAGGAATGTACCTAATGGTTATCATTCTTTTGTATGAATAAATGGATATTGTCACCTGTAAGGCAGTGAAGAATGAGACTCAGAATTAAATAAGTTCTCATGGAGAAAAATAGGGAGTGATAGTAGGCATGGTTGGCTTTGAAGACTAGTACAATAGTTTCCTGAAATCAAGAGGACAACACGAGAGCAGTGATTGGGCATTAAAGAAGGAAAAATTCC
This sequence comes from Leptonychotes weddellii, assembly GCF_054177405.1. Taxonomy (NCBI): domain Eukaryota; kingdom Metazoa; phylum Chordata; class Mammalia; order Carnivora; family Phocidae; genus Leptonychotes; species Leptonychotes weddellii. The sequence goes on along the minus strand of NC_138378.1, from coordinate 13,441,888 downwards.
CAAGAGATATCTAAGGTCAACCAAAGGGGCATCCCATTCCATGGGACAACATGGCATGCTTAGCATATGCCCTGGAGACTTTGGGAGGTATATCCCCAGTCCTCACCTGTCCAAGCCTTGGCACAAACAAAGCCACACATGGATTCACAACATTTGTCAGTTTGGGGGCAATCGGAGTCACTCTTACACGAAGCTGGACACACCATACGGTCCTTGAAAGGGAAGAGTGGGCACTGTCCATTCTTGACTAAAACAAGAGTAGATGTGAGTTCCCTCAAACCCTACCCCATCTCACACTCTCCAAATATCTCCCCCCCCTTTAAAACTAGTATCTCTTTCTGTGACTTGGTTCACTCTACCATGACTACCTCTGGTAGGCTGTGGAGGAATGGAATGCCTCAGCATCTCATGCGATGTAAGAGAAAGAGAGTTGGGCTTGTTCTTTGAAGCTCCAGGTGAGAAGACGGCTCCCCGGATTGGGGTGGCAGCTGAAGATGTGGTAGCAAGTGGTCAGATTCTGGATCTATTTTTAAGATAGATCTAAAATGATTTCCTAGCTCAATGGGTGTGGATTGAGAATGTCGATGTTGATTCATCAAGGGTGATTTAGAAGTTGATTTCAATCAAGATGGGAAGAACTATGGACAGAGCAAGTTTGAGGTGGGAGAGCAAAGATGAGGGCTTCTGCTTTAGACAAGTGAAGTGTGAGGTGTTTGTGAGATCGAGATGAAGGAGTAGAGAATGCAGTTGGAGTTTGGGAGTCAAATTCAGACTGGAGCTACAGCTATGTGGGTCACTAGGACATAGATGGTGTTGAAATCAATTCTTTAGGATTTTGTGCATGTTTCCTGTTGTCATTATCTGATTACAAATTCTATGAGGGCAGGAAGTATTTCTTTTCTTCTCTTATTCCTTCTCCTTCTACTTCTCTTTCTCCTTCTTCTCCTTCTCCTCCCTCTCCTTCTTCGTCAAGTCAGACTCTGTCAGAGTGTGCTGTGTTTGACTCTCAGAGCTATGGTTAGGTCCTTTCTTAGCCCCAAACATGAATTTCTCCCAATCCCACCCAAGCTCATTTCCCTGGCTTCTTCTTTCTGCTGCTTCTGAGAGTGAGCCAAGGTCTAATGCTTAGTGCCATGATTCCGTAAAGCCTCCCACAAAGGGCCAGACCACAAGACTGCCTTTGCTAGGGGCGCCTGGGTGGCTCAGTTGTTGGGCGTCTGCCTTCGGCACAGGTCATGATCCCAGGGTCTTGGGATCGAGCCCCGCATCGGGCTCCCTGCTCCACGGGAAGTCTGCTTCTCCCTCTCCCACTCCCCCTGCTTGTGTTCCCTCTCTCGCTGTGTCTCTCTCTGTCAAATAAATAAATAAATTCTTTAAAAAAAAAAAAAGACTGCCTTTGCTATTCAGGCTCACTGGACTTACAGAATTAAAGTTCCAGATCTACCCCTGACCACTGTGAATTCTTGGGCAACTAACTTTACCTCTATGACTCTGTCTTCTTGTCTGTATTATGGAGGTGGCGGTACACTATTCAGCCTGCTTCCCAGACTCTGAGATCAAAGTTCCAGTGCTGCCTTGTAAGTCACATAGTGCTGCATTTGAACATCAATGGTCACCACCTGGAATGCTACCATTTAGCAAGCCCACACTACTGAACGGTACCCATGTCAAACCCTTGTGTCCTGATCACATATAATCCACCAAAAACTCAGTGAGGTCTTTGCTGTTATTCCAGTATTACAGGGGAGGGAACTGAAACTAGGTGAAGTAATTTGCAGTAAATGGGGAAAGGAGAATTTTTATCTGGGTTATCTGGCACCTACTTCTGTAAGACACTGTCTCCCAGTATCACTGATGCTTGTCATTATAGTAGGAATCAATCCACAGCCCTCACATTCACCTAATCTTATTCTTCACTTACTCCATGCTCTACCCGTACAGGTTCTGGGATTCCAGAACCTGACCTGTTTATGCTTCATACTTCGGTGAGTCCCCAGGTACTACTCAATAGATATGTGCACTATGTCATTTTTCTGGCACAACAACTCCATTAGGTAAATACTATTATTATCCCCCTTTTATAGACAAGAATACTGAAGTTCAGGGAAGCAGGCAACTGACCCAAAACCACCCATTCAGTGAATGACAGAGTTGACTTGAACCAAGACAGTTTAGCCTCAAAGCCTGAGCATATAACTGCGCTGGTATACTATTTCTGGGTTAGTCTAGTCCCTCTGATTGCCAGGGATATAAGTCTTACCAGCTGATGAGCAAGCCATTTTGCAGTTTGCGATGCTGATGAAGTTGTTGGCATTCCCATGGCAGCCTCCATAGATAAAGGGTTGGCAGGACTGATGTTTAAAGTCAAAATACCAGCGTAAGATACTAGTGTTACACTGTCCTTCGTCAAAGGGTAGCATGCAGGGTTCTGAAGGCGGGGAAGCAAAGAGGGGAGAAGATCAAGGGTAGGAAAAAAGAGAAAGGGTCAGGCTCTCAGTTTTTACCCAGTTCTTGGTATGACCACACAAGTCATAGAGAGAGCCACTGTCAATAAAAGTTCTAGCCTAGCTCTCCTACAAATATGGAACTGATCTTTCTTCTCTTAGGCCCTGAGCTTTGGTAGGGCAAGATTTGTTCAGCGACTATATCCAAAGTGCCTAACAAAGCGCCTGGCACATGGAACGAAACACGAAGAAAGAAAAACAGCAGCCTCTCATATCTGGAAGCTGATCTGATGCTCACAGCTAAGCCATGTCATTCCTTCTCAGATAGAAACGAGCCACAGGACATCCACATCAAACAGGGTTGTCTCGGGACCATCATAAAAGGAGACTAAAAAACAGTATTGTGAAACCCACAAAATACCAAACACCTATGAGTGCTTTATCCTTCTCTACCCATTACAACTTTATCCTCAGTCTAGCCTGCCTTCTCTGTACATAAGATTCCCTGAGAGCATCATAAAATTGCCCCACTTTCCGACAACACCCAATGTAGAGCAAATCCACTCCCCCAAATTCCCCAATCAAAGCCTCAATCCTATAGTAGATTCTTTCCAACAGCTTCTTACTGAGATCCCTCAGGTTGTCTATGGTGAACGTTCTCCCTCACTACAACGAGTAATAAATCCAACTTGTTCAACTACAGGTGTGTTCCTGATGATCTTTGGCTAAAGGACATTAACAATAGGTATCTGTTGAGTGAATGCATGCAAGTATATATACATAATGCAGAATTTCCTATTGTGAGATGCTCTATACTTTGAGTCGCCAGAAAACCTCTTTGAAGGCCAAAGAGTCCAAAACCAAGCCCAGCATCTAAGCTGACTGAGGTTTGTATTTACCATAATGCCAACAATAGTCTCTTGACACTTAGTGAGCACTCAACAAGTATTTCTTATTTGTGAATGTTTGAATATTGGATCAAAGAAGACTATCATCAATATTTTCCAGTTGACATCCCCCATGCCTAGACTCATTGTTTGTACTTGAGGGCTGGGAATCTGATTAGAGAAAGAGAAAAGCATGAATCCTGACCTCTTTGCCCTACCATCCAAGGGAATCATTCAACCAGCTCTGGATGGAGCAGGAAGTAAGACACCTCAAAAAGCACCTGTGCCCTCAGCCTGGAAGCTACTACCTTGGAGTGGATCCATGCACTTTTTCCCACACCCGAATGAGCAGCACTTCATGTGTTTTAGGCACTGCAAATCAGTTGTGCAGAAGTCTGGAACTTCAGTCTCACAGATGACCCTCTCTCGGGGGCACACTCCTGGTTTCTCTGCAAGAAAGCAATGTCTAAATTCACATCCCTTGAGAGTTTCAGCTCTCCTCCCATTGCAAAGGTGAATAGTGACATTCTATCAGCCCTCTCTTCTATCTTCCATCCTCAGTTCTCCTTCTGCTTATATTTAGGGGCTGGGTCTGCCTCTCACCACTCATAGCTCATTTAGATTGATCTGAATCTGGAATCTGTGCTCAGGTCAGCTGAAAGGGAGCATCTCAGATTCCACAGCAGGGAATTAGATAGGGACCAAGAGCCTTACCTTAAGTTCAGGAGCTCCTCTCTCCTCTTGAAACTTAATATGTTAATGCCCAATTCCTCTGCCTCCAGAGTCTTAGTTGATAGGGGAAATTAATTAGAAAGGAGTGGTAGAAATATCATGGAAATAGGGGTATAGGAGTCATGAGGCCTGATTTGGATCCCCTGACTCCTTATGAAATCAAGACCAACCGGAGTTCCACTATATAACTTCTTAGTTACCCCCTTTAGGGTAACAGAAATGGGCATCAGGAGGAGCAGTGTAAAACAGACCTCGTTTGGGAGCCTGACTCCAACACGACTAGCTAAATAATCTTGGGGGGGGGGAAATATTCCTCCTGAGTCCAACGCTTCCCATCTATAAAATGAGAATTACAATCTCTACCTTACAACCTGCTTCTAAGAATTAAGGGGGATGATGCCTGTAATGCATTCATCACAGTGCCTGGCACATGGGAAGAGCATGGCAAATATGGGTTTGCTTCCTCCCTTTTTAGGGCTAGACACAGCTTCCTAATTTCTGAGCTTGTGGGAGGCAGAATGCTAAAGTTGCATCCCCAAGATTCCTGTCCTCTGGTTACTGAATCAACATGAATTTAGGTGGGCTATGAGGGATTTCATAGATGGAATTAGAGCCCCAAGTTAATTGACCTTAAAATAGAGAGATTATCCGACTGGGCCAGACCTAAGCTGTTGAGTCCTTAAAAAGAAGAGTTTTCCCCTTGACTAATAGAGAAGAGGTAAGAGAGATTTGAACCCAACATGCTATTAGGAGTTTTGAGGACAGAGAGAACTTAGTGTCCTGGATTGAAGGTGGCCTCTGGAAACAACTTCAGTGGTACAACTATAAGGAAACGATTCTGCCACTGCCAGTGAGTGTCCATGAGAACCCTGGGTCCCAGATGGGGACTGCAGCTTTGGCTGCCACCCTGGATTCAGCCTGCGCAGAGAAACCTGACACACCACACCAGACTTCTGACCAGAGAGGCATGATCCTTTTGGAGACTACTGAATCTTGGAATTATAGAAGTTTAGAATTGGAAAGACCATATTGATCATTAGTATCACCCTCCTAATTTCCCAGGTTAAAAAAAAATGAAGTCAGATGGGAAAATACAGTGAATGAGGGGTGGGTCTAGGACCTCCAATCCATGACTCACTCCAGAAGCCCTGAACACTGACCATTGAGACTTTTAGTACTTTCCAGCTATATTTCTTACCCTTCATACCACCCTTCATGCACTCTCCAAGGATGTCTGAGGCTAAGAAGAATTATGGTTCCTAATCTGTAGTGTACATTGAAAACACCTGTGCATCTTTTAGAAACTACAGACCATGGCCTGAATCAGAATCTCTAGAAAGTGAAGCCTAGGGGCTTAAATTTTCTCTCTCTCTCTCTCTTTTTAATTTAAATTCAATTAGCCAAGGTATAGTACATCATTTAAAAGCACCTCTGGTGACACTGAAGCAGGCAGTTGGGCACCATGATGTAGGCTGCTACTGGGGAACTACTGTTCTAGGTTTGGGCACAGAGAGAGTAAAGCAATTCAAATAGGGACACCTCCAAAGAGGTAAAAAGGCATAGAAATCTTGG